>NC_069506.1:211047998-211385130 GCF_027579735.1 Bombina bombina
TGCTTAAAAGGGAACATAATAAATGTTTTTCATTAACTCATTTAATCCTGGGAATACTTTATTGCGATCTGTTCAATGAGAGGTATCGCGCTAGTTTTGGTCCACACTGGGGAATGGTAGTTTTATTGATCTTGTTTTGCTACGTGAAAATGAAGTTTGTCTGCAAAAGATAACACCAGTAACAAACCCCTACTGGCATGACTATCATGACACCAATGGATCCAAGTAGACACAACGAACAGGACAGAAGTGATAGACCACAATCCGGTTGTAAACTTATATCATAAAAAAAATATTGTTTACTATCATTTATTTTTTGTAAATGTTATGTAATTTAGCTCAGTTACTCTAGTAATCCAAATAAAAAGACACAGATTAAAGGGAAGTGAACACCTTGTAACTACAAGACATTTCTGCTGTGTTGTTATAGAATAATATAACATCCAAGTCTTATGTTTTAAAGCAAATAAACATCCTTTTTACTGCAATTATTTTTCGAAAACCAAACTCCAACCACCATTTGCCTTATTTGGAGGAGCCAATTTGTTTTTTAGTCCTCAGACAATAAGGCTAGTCATGGTCATAATGTTAGTATACAATACAGTTATGCAGTTGTTATCTGATAAAGCCAAGAAGGGGTAACTATGTAGCAGGATTAGCCTTGTTACATCAGCAGGGTTCATTTCAAGTCCTGTGAATTAGAAATTGATCAGATTTCAGACCTAAATTACATAAAAAGGGGGCAAAAAATATATATTGTAAAGTTGTTTCAATGCACATAACGAAATATTATATATAATAATCTTAAACTGTTTAATGTCACTTTAAATCTCTCTAACAAATGGAAACAATTCCTTTAACAGGATAGTTTCTGGATTTTCAGACTTAAAACCAGGTTTCCGTCAGGATTAAACTCCGAATTTGACCTAATACATTTTTGGTAGAATAAACTAGGTACAATCCAGGCTCCATAAGGTATTTGAGGGAAAGAATAGCAATATTTTCCTAAATATGTGTTATAAGATAAGTACAAGAGAGACCATACCAACTATACTTGGTGCCCATGCCTAGAATATAGGCTAGTGGGTAATAAAACAGCATGATAGGATGTATAAACAGGAGATACATATAGGGAAGAGTTATCGTGTTCATTGGTTCTTGTATGCACAGTAACAATAAGATATTAACACATGAATTTGGTGTATGACAGTCTGGATGAAGTAAAAGATAAACAGAAAAGGATAGTCGTATCCAAGAGGATTGTAGCAATACACAAATACACGTAATTAAATCTTAGGTGTAGGGAATTCTGTATATATTTATCTATATATTTCAATCCAATTTGTCACCTTTATTACATCTTTTCCAGATTCTGTTTTCTTATGCTCCCTGAATAATCATAGAATTACATGTAAGAGTCCTGAAGTCTATTAACAGTACAAAGTGAAGTATATGTTAGATGTCTTAATTCATTGAATTGTTTGAGACAATATTTACATCTTTACTTGCTTATATGAAATGAATAGCCACTGTAGGGGTGACAAACTGTATCTGTTGTATGTATTGAACTGTTTGTAAATGGATTTGTGTAATATGTGTATCATGAAAGAGTTAATAATTTGATTAATGTGTATGGTGGAGGACCCATCCAATCAGAAGGCAAGTGGTTCTTTATAAACTAGTTAACATTGCATTTTATATATGGCTAAGAGTATGGCATAAAGCCGAAATGCATCAGCCGTTCACACATTTGCAAAGATGATTGTCATTTTACTGAATGTTTGCAACAAGCAGATAAAGAAAAGTTAAATTTTAGCCGTTTATCTGGTGCTCCGTAAATCTTTTTGTTTTAACTTATCGAATTTGGGCGGCACAGTGAGCACGGACCGTTTACGGCTTAGCCTGCAAAGGATTGGTCAGAAGTAACACAGAGCGGAAGAGCCATCCAATCATTGCATCAGTTGACTTTGATGGAAAGCAGGGGCCATATCGGAAAAGAAGCAGGGATCATCGCCCGAAAGAGGATACAGAGCAGGAGCCTAAACAGATTGGCAAGTGGATCCAAAGAACAGGTGAGATTATGATTTATTTACCTTGCTTTCAGCACCAAGTCTGTTTAACCCCTAAAGAGTGCATCTGAAGGAGGGTACAGGGTTGGGAGGACGATCAAGTGTATCCAGTGACCGGGTGGAACCTGGAGAGTTCTATAATATACACTCAAATACAGCCAACATAAAGTTTTAAGCTCTGTGTTACTTAAAACAGTTATAAACTCTGTATTATTTATACAAAGGCAATTTTGTATACCAGAGTGCATACAGTAAAACCTGAGTATATTTGTAAATTTTCTACACTACACGCCCACACCTTTTTTCTATCATATGTTTTATGCTCTTATGCCACCACAGCTGTTACTGTTGGTAGACAGGGTTACTCTTGAATTTAGCACATGACATGATTGCACTGTTCTAGAACTCTACTAGAACGCTCCAAAGGTTTCCAGACAGACGACCATAGAGGAAGAGGTCATAATAGGATAGATAGGCTCAGAAAACAAATAGGGCAGTTTTACAAAAGCTATCACACAGCTGTTTGTGTGGCTATAGATCTGAGTATGTGGTACAGACTTTAAGTGCACAGCATCTCTGCAGGGGGGCCAAAAGCGCAGGGCTCAGGGCTGGTGCTCTGTATGCCCCACCCAAAGGTATATGTACTCAGTATATGCACATTGGTTTCCATAGAAAGGAGGAAAGACTACATACATTAAATACAGTAGCATAATCAAAAAATCCATAATAAAAAAAAAACAGGTATAAATCCTCAAATCCAGAATTTCAAAATCCAAGCTTTTTTATTTAATATTTTTTTTAAATAAAATGATTAAATACTACTATTTTCCCTCGCAATTAAGTCACAAACTTCCCAGCCTCAATATTTCTTCTTCTTTTTTCTAAATTTAAAATGAATTGCAAGTACCACACAACCCTCTGATTGGAAGCCACACTCAGTGACACAGTCAAATAGCTTTATTCATCCAATACAAAAACACGCTGCGGTTAGAGGAATTTAAGGTGTCATCTGACAAAACACTGAGAGCAGCAGTGACAGTGAAGGGCAGAACCGGGGCTATAAAGAACTGGTTATAATCGTGGAAGAAAAGCGTCAGGAAGAGTCAGTAATGGAAGCAAAGCAGTACCAGGAAAGAGCTAATGATAACTGTGGCACCAAGGCACACAGGGCAGAACAGGAGCGAATAAGACCAGGAATATCCAAGCTACCTCCCGTACACACTACCATGCCTCCCCTCAGAGTGAGCATAATCGGTTCAGGAAATTGGTGAGTCAGAATCAGCAGTCATCACTGTGCCACAAGCAGTGAATATCACTCATTTGGGTCATAGCGTCATAAGGACTGACCCATTGAAACTAGGAGGTAAATAATAAACGCAACCAACTGGGATCTTGGTGTAGTATTATCCAGTACTGGTATTTATTTACGGGAGCAACAATTACGTCACTTAATTTCCTAGAACTAGACTCTCTTATTTTACTGGTATAGTCTTCAACTCCCATCAATAAATGGTGAAATCCTAATCTTTTCACTGTTTGGGTCAGTGCTTACCATGAATACTACGTGAATAGTTATAATTCACTACTGACTGCTTCTACTCTAACCTCCCATCACTAGACTAGCACTAACCTCTCAACCACAACCAATAACCACTAACTGACTTCTAGTTACTATAGGCTTATCGATTAGGATGTGAGGAATGTATCTGCTATTCCTCCCAAAGCTCTAAGGAACAGCATTAGACATTTTTTTCTGCCTCTTCTCTCTCTATTATACAGCAGACGCAGAGAGGTTTAATATAGATTTAAAAATTGGCCTTTGTTATCTCGGCAAATGAAGCATTCAAGTGCAACAGATCACATGACTAATCTTTTTATTGGTGGAAAATAAAATGGAAGGGTGTAAAGGAGGAGCTCAGTATTTTACATTTTTCTATGGGGCCTAGGGTTTCTTTAGTTATGCCCCAGACTGGTCAAGCAGTAGCCTCCCATCAATGAGCATTCTGCCCCTGCTCTTCAACTACTGACTGTCCATTTAGTTTTATTACTAATATCTGGTCATGAACACAGACCAGCAGTTTAATGCTTCCATATCACAGTACCTACTTCCATTCCTGTACAATTGCAGGGCCGGTATGTGTCTCCTCATGTGCACCATGCTGTTGCATTGGTCATGCTAATGATAATTAACACTGCGAACACAGATGCCAACATGTATAATATAATTCCTTTATATATGTAGAAATACTAATTTGCATAGCCATATCCTCACCATCTCTGAGTAGTTTCTTCTGACTTTTCCAACCCAAACTACTTTAATATAACTGAATGATCTAGTGCCACTTATTGATACCTTCTATTCCAGCCAGAGCCTATTTTTAAAGAGAATAAATTATGCATTTTTTAATTTTTTGGAAACTGAGATCTGGTCGGCAATTGCCACAGCCCCTTGGCCATACCCCTTGGTCATGCCCCTGACAACACTCCACTGGCACCATGCCAGGTGGTCCCAGTTTCACTTCTAAATATTATGGTAAGCCTAAATAAAGTAAAATCCTCAAATTTATTAAATACCATTAAAAATAGTACAGACATGTAAGATGACATACAGGGCAGTACGTCTAACACCTTTTTTTCTTTTAAAATTTCAAAATGTACTTAAATTTTCCAGCCTCCTGTTTCATGTGACAGTCATCAGCCAATCACAGACTCATATATGTATACACTGTAAACTCTTGCATATACTCAGTAGTTGCTGGTGCCTCAAAAAGTGTGCATATAAAAACACTGTGCACAATTTGAGAATGGAAGTCAACTCTTAAAAAAGCGTGTTCTGTTTGAATCATAAAAATTTAAATATTTACTTTAGTGTCCTTTTAAAGGGACATTAAGCACTACATAATTTGATGCAAACTACCTCTAATAATAGGAGGTGCCATTGTGGAACCTAGATTGCACTGCAGGTATTTGAAGGAGAGTTGCTGCACATGTGCACACACATCATCACTGGAATTTAGTTACACTAGATTTAATCATTTAAACATGGAGGCACCCATTGCTAAAGGTGAATAACCTCAATGCAATTACATTTATTAATATCTCTTGTTGCAATACCTTTTGTTCTTTGGTGATGTGGTATCAGAATGTGTAGAATTGCTATCTTGCTATATATATAAAAAAGGCTATTTGGATTCTGCCTTGGTCTAATTTAGACTTGTGCATTCAGTTTCCACAAAACCAATATAAGAAGAAACTCACCCTGAAAATAAAATAAATAAATACTTACAGATTAAAACAAAACAAACACTGAATAGTTCAGCCAAACGAATATTCAGGGAAACTAATTTCCCCAAATATTCAATCTGAACAATTTGGCCAAACCAAATTTTTCACAGCTGTACATGTAAAAGTAGTAAAATTACTTTACAGTTCATGAACTGGAAGATATCTATCCAACTTGTCAACTACTGGGGCTATATGCTCCACCCATGCCAAGTGAAGACCAACCACAAACAAAATCTGATACCCCCAGACAACAAAGATGGACAAAAGTAAATCGTAAGAGAGTTAAGAAATGATCAAACTCTGAGGATTGACCTGCTATTATATCTTCTGGATGCCCACAACATCCAATTTCCTTTGAATAGAATGTCCACTAGGATGTCTTTGTTTTCAAACCCCCATTAGGGGACCAAGTTAATGTTTTACCTTTTTCTCTATATCCGAGGCAGTTAAGTTAGGTATATATTTGATTATAATTGATGTTCCACATTAACTGACAATTTCAACGAGTGTAGACTTTTCAATTTATTTAATAACCTAAATCTACATGCAGCTCTAGCCTCTCAATTTGAAATGTCATTATTTGTATTGTACGGTTACCTACTAGTTAGGTGCAAATTTTCCATTTATGTATTTTGTTTTTCATGTTTTTAATCTTATTTTTCACTTTTTTTAAGGATGCCGAGACCGCTCCCCCCCAAGTTAACACAGCCTGTCCACACCCACTTGGTTGAAGCTTTGTCCATCCCTGGGTCGTATGTATTAATAGATTTTACATCAGCTTCCATAGCACTAAGACCTCCCACCTCACTGACTCCATGACTCCTCAAATACATCTTATATCTCATAATGTGAGAGGGTTAAACACTAACATCAAACGACGTATAGCTATGTCCCAATATCAACATCTAGATGCCAATATTATATTTCTTCAGGAAACTCACTTTACTCAGGCTATAATTCCAAAATATTGGTCCAGAAACTTCACACAACATTATCATGCAACCACAAACGCTAAAAAAAGAGGGGTATCAATTCTTATCCATACTAACTTAGCTTTTAAACATGAATCCACCATTGCGGACAAAGAAGGGCGATATCTCATAATTAAAGGCCACTTCTCAGACTGAAAAGTCATTTTATGTAATGTATACGCTCACAACGACAACCAACACACCTTTTTTAATCACATCTCGAATTTGCTTACTAATTGGTCTCAACGTAAAATTATCCTAGCAGGAGACTTTAACATCACCATGCCAAAATTTACAGACTCTACGATTAAACTAACAGCTAAAAACATTAGACATAACAAGATAGTGAACTCTATTCAGGAACATTTAACTCTGCATGCTTTGTTCGATTCATGGTTTACACTCTATGGAAAAATATCAGATACCACATATTGCTCATCAGCCCATAAACAATACTCAAGACTGGACTATGTTTATATCAGCCAGATATTACAGCCACTTATGGCCTGACCATTCAATCCTCTTTGCCTAGATGGATTTGTGTATGGTCTGACCATTCAATCCTCTTTGCCTAGATGGATTTGTAGATACACATATGTCTAGTACATGAACTTACGACCCATCACATTCAAAAAATCCTCTACATAAAGACAAACTTATAAAATTACTAACTGAATTCTGGGATATCAACCAAGGGTCTACATCAAATCCAATATCCCCCTGGGCAGCACATAAGACATACATGAGAGGTCTGCTTATCCAGGATAAATCGCTTTGAACAAACAACATAAATCCTTATTAACACAACTACATACAGAAATTTCAGATTTAGAGACTCAACATAGAATCACATGTATAGCTGAAGTACTCTCTACACTCAAAGATAAAAGATCATATTTAGCTAATCTTCTAAATAATCAATCATTTAGGGCACTCCAGAAATTAAATACGCAATATTATATATATGCAAATAAACCTGACAGATTCCTAGCACACAAACTAAGAGAACGATGTAGAGCGTCTATCATACCCTCTATTTTACCTTCGAATGGCACCTCCGTGTCCCATCCACAACATAAAACAGATACATTTGCAGACTTTTATGGAAAACTCTATGACGGAAATAAAGTAATACATTCACAAACACTAGCGTCCCAAACTATAAAATTCTTAGAGGAAGCCGATTTGCACTCCCTTTCGGTAGAAGACAACGATAAACTAAATGCTCCAATTATGACAGCAGAAGTTTTGATGGTTATAAAGGATTTCAAGACAGGGAAAGCAGCAGGGCCAGATTGTTTTGCTGGAGAATACTACAAAACGTTTAGAGAAATATTAATACCGCATCTCACTGATTTCTGTAATCATATTCTAGAAGGTCACAGTATTCCGACTGACCTGTTACAGGTAAGAATAGTTGTGATCCCAAAACCCGGCAAAAATCATAAATTATGCGCAAGCTATTGCCCCATATCGCTGGTAGATCACAGAGAGTAATATCAGGATCAAGCTCATCAGCACCAACAGAACTGCGGAGTTCCACAAGGATTTATCCTGTCTCCCATGCTATTTGCAATTTACTTACTACCACTGAGGGACATCATTAACCGACATGGCCTAAGGTATCATTGTTATGCTGATGACACACAACTCTACTTCTCCTTTGCTCCAGATACTACAGACCCAGCATGCCGCATAAACAGTTGCTTGACAGACCTCATAGAATGGATGAATGCTAGCTGTCTCAAAGTGAACCCGGACAAAACAGAGTTACTCTTGGTGAGGGGACCCCGGGCATCAAAAATATCCCACGATCACCCAACTGGCCTGGAGCTTGGAGGCTCTGAACTCGTTAGTTCAGCAAAGGTACGAAACCTCGGAGTGCTGATTGACGCTGGACTATCTTTTAAACAGCAGATTTCCTCCCTAATAAAATCTGCCTACTTTCATCTGAAAAACATAGCCAGGATACAACACTTAATTCCACCGGATAATATGCCAACATTAATCAATGCATTTGTATCCTCTAGGCTAGATTACTGCAATGCATTTTACTTGGGCCTCCCAAAAAAAGAACTCCATTGCCTTCAGAAAGTACAAAACGCAGCAGCCAGACTATTGACCAATCAAACTCGCTCCTGCCACATAACTCCTGTTCTCCACTCCCTGCATTGGCTTCCTATTAAATGGCGAATATATTTTAAAATTGACCTGCTGACCTTCAAATCCTTAAACAACCAAGGGCCACAGTACCTGAAAGAGCTCCTGACACCCTACATCCCATCCCGTTCACTTAGGTCAGCCAACACATCCCTCCTCTCAGTGCCAAGAATAAGGACAAACTCAGGCTCCAGAGCATTCTGCCACGCTGCCCCTAATTTCTGGAACTCTTTACCGTGCGCAATCAGAGAGGCACCGTCCTTACAGACTTTTAAAAAAAAGTTAAAGACCCACCTCTTCCATCAGGCATTCAGTCCGCTTATCTGACCTTCAGAAACTCCTAACTTTTATGTCTTATGTTGGTGAATTTGTAAAGTGCTTTGAGTCTCACAGGGAGAAAAGCGCTATATAAATCACAAATTATTATTATTATAATTATTATCAATCAAGATTTGAAGATCTTAACAAAACTTCTAGCAAACCGGCTAAAACATATCCTTCCAATGTTGATCCATCTGGATCAAGTTGGATTCGTGAAAAATAGAGAAGCACCAGATAATGTATGACGGTTGATAAATATTATAGATTATGTGGGAGGGACTCGGATGCCTTCTCTGCTCCTGTCATTGGACGCAGAGAAGGCATTCAATAGAGTAGATTGGAATTACATGAGAGCAGTTCTACACCAAATGGGATTCGGGGGTGCCTTCATTAAAGCTTTAAATGAAATTTATTCAACTCCTTTGGCTCAAGTCTCTGTATCAGGATATAAATCCAAAAAATTACCCATTTTAAATGGTAAAAGACAGGGGTGTCCACTGTCCCCTCTTATTTTTCCACTATGTATAGAACCCCTAGCAGCTAAAATCAGATTTTCATCAGATATCTCAGGCGTGGAAGTTAAAGACCATGAATACAAACTGACACTTTTTGCTGATGATATCCTTCTGACATTGACTAAACCCCTTATATCACTACCCAACTTATGCAAACTTTTAGATCAATTCTCCCAAATTTCAGGGTACAAAGTTAATATGGATAAATGCAAAGCATTATCTTTTGGTCTTCCCCAAAGCACTAAGAAAATCATAGAAATCAATTTTGATTTAAGATGGTCTACACTCTCTCTTAAATACTTAGGAATTCACCTGACTACTCATATCAATCAATTATATAAATACAATTACGAACCTATGTACAAGGAAATCAGGAAAAATATAAATAATTGGAAGACACATACTTTCTCATGGATGGGTAGACTCTCTGCGGTAAAGATGTCGATTTTGCCCCATTTATTATATCTATTCAGAACTCTCCCCATAAAGGTCCCGACGTCCGATTTAAAGAAATTACAGGCAGAATTAGTGGCATTTATTAGAGGGAAAAAATAGCTAGAATCTCATCACACAACACCGAAGCATTGGAGGAGTAGGGGCCCCTAATTTACTAGAATATTATAGAGCAGCAAGGTTGGCTCAAACAACATTAATAGGGGGAAACTCCGGAGAAGTCCTTTGGACTCAGCTGGAAGCAAGACTAAGAGGAGGTTCTGCCCATACTGATGATATCCTATGGAGTAAATACCCTTTCGGAGATACCTCAGACAAATTTTGTTTCCAGATCATAGAAAATATGATACATACCTGGTCCTTATTAACCAAACAACAAAAATTTTACCTAAACAAACATTGGTACGCCCAATTATATATCTTCTTACCAAGGACATACAGCCCTTGGTAGATAAATGGGCGAACAAAGGCTTATATAGGGTAGCAGATTGGCTTGATGGTAGAATCCCTAAGACATTCAATCAAGTTCAGGCCCAACTAGATCCATTGAAATTACAGTGGTTCCAATATCTTCAGGTTAACTCAGTAATACAACAATACACTAGAATCTTACAACCTAATACACCTACAGTTTTAGAGAATATACTGAAGTCTACACACAGACCTAAGAAAACCATTTCCAAACTATACTTAGAAATTCAAGTATTAAACAATTTATCTAAACCTACATTACTCCTGAACTGGGAGAAATATCTCAATATATGTAAATACAAAAAATGGTGGGATGACATTTATAGCTCAGCCTGTAAAGGCCTCCTAAGTGCGGACTTGAGGGAGAATACAGTCAAGACCATGTTTAGATGGTACCTGACTCTGATCAAAACATATCATATGTCATCCACCAACAATAGACTATGTTATAGAGGTTGTGGGGAAATTGGCTCATATCGTCATATGTGGTCGGACTGTGACTCAATACAATCGATATGGATTAAATTATCTGCCCTACTTAGCTCTGTCTTAAAGGAAAATATTCAACTAACACCTACCCAAGCTCTGCTACACACATCTCTACCCCAGTTTAACAAACAAATAAACACATTTATTAAGATAGATCATATGCACGGTCACTAGAACCTGCATTGCAAAGTACTGGAAAACTAAAGCTCCCCCTTGGGAAGAGGTATACAATAAAATATCCTTAACATATCGGATGTATGAATTGGCCTCTCAGATTCTCGACACACAGACACAGTTTGAAAGGGTCTGGTTTTACTGGACACATAACAAGACCTCAAACACACATGTTTAATTAAGACCTTTTGGAGATGCTGGACGGAGTTTCTCTGACTCCCCGAAGGTGGGGGGGAGATTCTCTGCAATCCTTTTTTTACTGAACTAAACACTAAACAATCTAAGTTGCTTTGTGATTGGAGTAGCTTCTGTATTTTCTTTTTCTTTTTATGGGTATTTTTTTTCTTTTTCTTATTTAAATTCACTTTAGTTTTCTACTTTAGTTAAGGTTCTATTGTTAAAATTTTTTTTGTAACTTTAAGATAACATACTTCTGCTCTTCATTGGATCTGATAAAATGTATAGCGTGGACGCCAACCAGAGACTTGCTAGAATGTAGATATCTGACCTTGAATTGGTCATTGCTTTCTCCCCATGGAACAGACTGTTGGGAAACCTTAATAGTTCCACAAGAATAAGATACTGATTCGTTTGTATGCTGTCTAGATTGTCAGGTCCATGCTGTGAAGGTATTTCAATGTTACATTCAATGTTCTTGTATTTTCTAGCAATAAAAAGATTTAAACATAAAAGTAGTAAAATTATTCTTTACACAGCCATTTATAAAAACTCAAGATTTTTTTTTATTCACTTTTAAATACGAATGTACAGACATTATAAAACATAATTTCACAAGTACCAGATACAGACTTCAACATGACCACATTTGGCATACAATATTACACAGACATCTAGTCCATAATAGGTCAATGAAAACATTGAAGAAATATACTGTACGTTGGACGACCCTCTAAAACATGTTTAAGGCCATTTTAAAGTTACCTTGTCAGAGGGTACATTAGAAAAAAGGAGACCACTCATGGGTTCCATGGAACTATCAAAAGTGACAATATCATAGGCAATATTTGAAAAACAACAGAAATTTGAAACAAATAATAAGAGAAACATTATGCATAAATATGTAGACATATACTACTATAATAAAAGGTGGTACAAACTGCAATACTATCAATTATATTTATAAAATATGATATTGCTGCTATAAGTAGCATAATCTGACCAGTGTAGTATGGATCAATGTAGGAAGCTGGTTCTCAGAAACTCTAAAACCAACAAAGAGGGTACGAAGATACATTAAGTTGGTATTAAAATTTAGCCCAACCTTTAATAAATTGTGTTATCGTAATAGGAAAAGTATAAATAAAAGCTGTGAAAAAAATATTCAGAATGCAGAACTCTTTGGTAATTGGTCAACAGTCCCCAAGGGGTATATTGAAATCTTATGAAGGAAAAATACACAAAACACTTGAATAAGCGTGACTAATAAATCCACATCCAATTAAATATTACATTGCTACTGTAGAGTAAAAAAACCTAAACACAGCATTTGCCTCTAACTAGAAGTAGGCAGCTCTAACAAGTAAGGTATAAATAAAAAGAGAGAACGAACAATAGCATAATAGCTTGTTCTATGGCTAGTTACCACCCAAGAAGCATATCAGTCTGATCCTGACTTCACAGTACAGTCCAGCCCCGAAATACCAGGCAATCCCTCTCTGAACGAGAGAAACAGCAAAACCCCAGACGTACGTTTCGGCCTATTGTGGGCATCATCAGTTAGATGCAGCTATATTCCTCTAGGCATACTGAGCAATGGGTCCACATCTGGATTCCCGCATCACACTTAGGGAGACTTCCCTAAGTGTCATAATTTGCAAAAATAAAAAGAGAGAAGCGCTCAACCTGAGAACGAACAATAGCATAATAGCTTGTTCTATGGCCAGTTACCACCCAAGAAGCAGCCTCTTTTTGCTCAACATGTACCTTTCACAGAGAAGAACTTTCCTGAATCATATCAGTCTGATCCTGACTTCACAGTACAGTCCAGCCCCGAAATACCAGGCAATCCCTCTCTGAACGAGAGAAACAGCAAAACCCTAGACGTACATTTCGGCCTATTGTGGGCCTCATCAGTGAGGTGCAGCCATATCTCTCTAGGCACACTGAGCAACGGATCCATGTCTGGATTTCCGCATCATACTTAGGGAGACTTCCCTAAGTGTCATAATTTGCATAAATAAAAAGAGAGATGCGCTCAACCTGAGAACGAACAATAGCATAATAGGTTGTTCTATGGCTAGTTACCACCCAAGATGCAGCCTCTTTTTGCTCAATATGTGCCTTTCACAGAGAAGAACTCTCCTGAAGCCTATCAGTCTGATCCTGACTTCACAGTACAGTCCAGCCCTGAAATACCAGGCAATCCCTCTCTGAACGAGAGAAACAGCAAAACCCTGGACGTACATTTCGGCCTATTGTGGGCCTCATCAGTGAGGTGCAGCCATATCCCTCTAGGCACACTGAGCAACGGGTCCATGTCTGGATTCCCGCATCATACTTAGGGAGACTTCCCTAAGTGTCATAATTTGCAAAAATAAAAAGAGAGACGCGCTCAACCTGAGAACGAACAATAGCATAATAGGTTGTTCTAGGGCTAGTTACCACCCAAGAAGCAGCCTCTTTTTGCTCAACATGTGCCTTTCACTGAGAAGAACTCTCCCAAAGCATATCAGTCGGATCCTGACTTCAAAGTACAGTCCAGCCCCGAAATACCAGGCAATCCCTCTCTGAACAAGAGAAACAGCAAAACCCCAGACGTACGTTTTGGCCTATTGTGGACCTCGTCAGTGAGGTGCAGCGATATCCCTCTAGGCACCCTGAGAAACGGGTCCACATCTGGATTCCCGCATCATACTTAGGGAGACTTCCCTAAGTGTCATAATTTGCATAAATAAAAAGAGAGAAGCGCTCAACCTGAGAACGAACAATAGCATAATAGCTTGTTCTATGGCTAGTTACCACCCAAGAAGCAGCCTCTTTTTGCTCAACATGTGCCTTTCACAGACAAAAACTTTCCTGAAGCATATCAGTCTGATCCTGACTTTACAGTACAGTCCAGCCCCAAAATACCAGGCAATCCCTCTCTGAACGAGAGAAACAGCAAAACCCCAGACGTACGTTTCGGCTTATTGTGGGCCTCGTCACTGAGGTGCAGCCATATCCCTCCAGGCACACTGAGCAACGGGTCCACGTCTGGATTCCCACATGACACTTAGAGGGATATGGCTGCACCTCACTGATGAGGTCTACAATAGGCCGAAACATACATTTGGGGTTTTGCTGTTTCTCTCGTTCATATAGGGATTGCCTGGTATTTCGGGGCTGGACTGTACTGTGAAGTCAGGATAAGACTGATATGCTTCAGGAAAGTTCTTCTCTGTGAAAGGCACATGTTTAGCAAAAAAGGCTGCTTCTTGGGTGGTAACTAGCCATAGAACAAGCTATTATGCTATTGTTCGTTCCCAGGTTGAGCGCTTCTCTCTTTTTATCTAACAAGTAAGGTGTCCAGGCATGAGACTTGACTACCGGAGAAGTGTAAAGAGTAGTGACCATCAGTGACCATCTAATTCCCACCTTCAGCCAATACGGAATTATTGTGTGATAGAGCATATAACCAAATAAAAGAAATATTGCTTTAATATTGATGCTCTGACTTTAGTGGGCACATCACTATAGGTAAGAGCAATCTGTAGGCGCTCTACAAATACCTGATAATAATAATAATAACAATAAGAGAAAGGTAATATCATATTTTTGTCAGCTCTAGGAAGTTACATACTACCAGAATAGATTAAATAACACATGAACAAAGCAGCCCATATACAATGACCTTGGCGCACTACTTAAGTTACCATCCCATACCCATGAAAGCAATCATCAATCATCAATTACATACATAAATTGTACCTGATTACAAATACTAAGTAAGGCTTGAAAATATCACATAGTAGCATGGGTATGTTCATATGCCTGAGTTGTTAAGTTAGTATGTCTCATATATGAATACTATCTAACCCAGCTCCTGTCATAGCTATTATCTTCCTTCATGACAGGCAAATACAGGCACAGTGAAAACTCAATAGAGGCCACAACATGGCTTCTACAAAATCTTAAGCTTAAAAACCCACCTGGATCCAGTTTCAGGAAAGGCAGCATTAGCGATAATACCTAGTGAAAAATTGGTGGTGTCAGGAACATACTAAAAGATGGTCCCACGCCTGTGCTTCTTCTATCCTTGGACCATAATAAGAGACAACTAGCTGCCCGCACTGCTTCTCTGGCTTGGTTAGCTACAATGTATAAGACATTATAATGGCTTTCAAGCTTGCTTTAGACCACATGCTTCCATTAGTATGCCATTTTTAGTTGGCAGAGATAAATCCAAGCGCTTCATTTTCCTGCAGTTCAGTAGCCTCCACTCACTACATCGAAATGTGTTTTTTACTTAAGCTGTTCGCCAAGGACTGGCTGATCAGCCTGAGAGGCATGAACATCCTCAGAGTTACCTGAGACCACTTCCACAATAGACCCCATGATGTTTTCTGTTTTCTCAATAAAATCCACATGATATGCCGCCAAAAGTCTTTGAAGCTCCATTAGAAAAACATGTGTATATCTCCTCCTTAGTAGGCACAGAGTTGTACCGCTTAGACTGTTGCGGCTCAGATTCTCAAGAATCCTGCAAGAAAGGGGAGGTTGTAGTGTATATTGCCTATACCTTACTCACTCAGCTATGATATGACTTTAGCTGCAGAAGGAGACCTCAATCTATCAATATGATCAGTAAGGTGCACTCAGTAATACTTTCCAATGCTGAATATGTTTAAGATGTTTATCAGTAGACTGAGCTCTAGAATTTGCATATCTGCAACATAATATGATAGTCCAGACAGCAGGGGTTGGGCACAAGCTAAATTGCTTTTTCTGTTAATGAAAAAAAGAGGTGCTGGAGAATGCAAAGCACTAATGGACTCTATACAGGTTGTAATGAGAAAAAGTGAGTCTCATCTATCTGTCATTTGATCACTGCAGACAAACAAGGTGGGAGGGCTATAAATATGAATATCAGGCATTTGCTATTTACTGAGTGGCATCAGTAAATGGAGGGAAGCAATTGAGAATGAAATTAAATAAATGAGCAACTGGGTACTTGGGAATACAATGGTATCAGGTATTTTATGTAAATACAACAAGCAGATCCCATATGGTGAAAAACACAATGCAACAGCAACTGGACTATAAAATGTAATCTAAAGTGATTTACAGTGAAACTGCTATTGTCCCAGTCATTTCATGACAGCACTGTAAAAGGGTTAAAGTGACCTGAAAGGCAAAAATAAACTTTAACAGTTCAGAAAGAGCATATTATTTTAATACTTTAAAATGTTACTATCATTATCAAATGTACATTGTTCTCTTAGTATCCTTTGTTGAAAACATTTATAGGTAGGCTCAGGAGCAGCAATAAACTACTGGGAGCTAACCAGTGATTGGTGGTCACAATATTGCGCTGGTTTTCAACAGATAAAGATTTCTGAACCTCAGCTAGTATTGCCTGTGTTTTATTCAGTGATCACAATACCCAACAAAAACAACACACAATCGTTATCTTGTTAACCACTTCCTGCTGGGACTCATTTGTCTACATCAGAAAAAAATTAGGACAGCATAGAACATCCTAATGGCGGGAAGGGGTTAACCTCCCAATTTTGTTGCCCAGAAACCAAATGAACAGGATTAAGGACAAACAAAATGAGATTTTCAGTGATTAAAGGGACATGACCCAAAAACTTTCTTTCATAATTCGGATAGATCATAAAGTTTTAAACAACTGTCCAATTTACTTCTATTTCCAAATGTGTTTAGTCTCTTAGAATCTTTTGTTGAAGGAGCATCAATGCACTACTGGAAACTATCTGAGTACATTGGGTGAGCCAATAACAAAAGTCATATGCGTGCAGCCACCAATTAGCAGCTAACTTCCAGTAGTGCTTTGCTGCTCCTGAGCCTACCTAGGTATCGTTTTCAACAAAGGATATAAAAAGAGAACAAAACAAATGAGATAATAGAAGAATATTAGAAAGTTGTTTAACTTTGTACACCATGGGGCCGATTTATCAAGGGGCGAATGGCCTGAAGGCTCGCCGGAAACAGCAGTTATGATGCAGCGGTCTTAAGACTGCTGCTCCTTAAATGGTCCACCTGCTTTGAGGCGGCGGAAAGCAATCAACCCGATCCTATACGATCGGGTTGATTGACACCCCCTGCTAGTAGCCGATTGGCCACGAGTCTGCAGGGGGCGGCATTGCACAAGCAGTTCACCAGAACTGCTTGTGCAATGTTAAATGCCGCATTCAGCGATGTCTGACGGACATGGTACACTACAGCGTATCATGTCGAACAGACATTGATAATTCAGCCCCCATATCTGAATCGTGAAAGTTTGATTTTGATTTTGACTTAACTGTCCCTTCAAGTGATAACATCAGAGGTTGAAAGCCTTGTATGTTGGTTGACCCTTTTTGATAGTGTGTAGTGATGCTAATAGGTGATGTGAGAAATTTACCTGTTGTGCCCCAAAATCATAGAAATATGTACATCTCTCTAAGGGATTTTAACTAACTTTATGACCATGGTTAGCCTTGTTGTCTGTGGACTAAAGCCCAGACTGGCTCTCCCAAATAAGGCAAATGGCGGGTGGAGTTTGGCTATTGAAAAATAATTGCATTAAAAAGGATATTAATTTGTTTAAAAACGTTTAGACTCAGCTGGTATGTTACTATATAGCAACACAATAGAAATATCTTATTATTACAAGGTGTTGACTGTTCCTTTAAGGGAAAATACATTTTATAATACTGTGTCCCTTTAAGTATAGGTCAATTTTGTCACCAAACTGAAAATGAAAAAAAAAGCACTGCCAGTGAAACAACAATGAAAATAGCTTATTGTGATTGTGTTGACATCGGAAAGGGCTCATCCGCACCTGTTATCCAGATTATCAAATACTAGACCATGATTAACGGCAATGTTTTAACCACTTTGCACGGGCATTAACTGCAAGAAGTATTCCTTTCTCACACATGCATTATGAGCATTGTTTGGGACATGCACAGTAACCTTCAGATCATTTGTGGTAACATAACGTCACATATATTTGTTTAGACAATGACAACCCAATTAGATATAAATAACAACTAATAGCATATGACCTGCATATTTTAATGAACAGGCTCAGTGGGTGTAGAGACTGACATAAAAGGCAACATATAGTTAATGAGCAGTTGGCATTGTGCCATGTTCCAAAACTTACTCTGTCATTGTGACTATTACTTAATAAATTATAGGCTTTAATATGTTTATCACTCATCAGAAATGTTTAGTGGTGTGAAAGGTCATTCATGTAAATTTATAATGTGAGAAATTATACAGGTAAACTAATCTGTAAAAATGTTTAACTTCTAGGCTTCAAATAAAAAGAGCCCTCTCTGTCAGCTAAGGGGTTAACTGGTCACTGTATCTTTATGGGGAGTCGGAATGTGATGTATCATGCAATAGATAAGAAAACAATGCAGCAGGACATGAAGCAACAAAGAGAACTATGAACCACAGTGCACAGCAGGAAAAGTCACTTAGAGTCAACAAAAGTGATTCATTCAGTATTCAATATTCTCTGAGATCATCTGTCTCACTAGATCCCTTTGTGCTATATATTGGTTACCATATTTGGCTTCTATTTGATACAGACATATAGAGGCCCATTTATCAAGCTCCGAATGGAGCTTGAGGGCCCGTGTTTTTGGCGAGCCTTCAGACTCGCCAGAAACGCAAGTTATGGAGCAGCGGTCTAAAGACTGCTGCTCCATAACCCTGTCCACCTGCTCAGAGCAGGCGGACAGAGATCACCACAATTCAACCCAATCGAGTATGATCGGGTTGATTGACACCTCCCTATATTTTTAACACATTTATGACATTTTCATTTTTTATTTTCTATGTCCTTTAGCCCTTAGTGTTGCAGTGGTTTTCTGTATATTTTCATTTTTTAATTATACTCCCCTTCAACGTTTATGTCTACAACTAGTTCTTATAAAATGTAATGACTGATTAATTAGTATACCTCTTTCTAGACCCATTAAAGATTAATATACAAATGATGTAATTCTAAGAAATAAGACAAAACTTAGAACTGTCAGATGGTATATGGAGGCTTACAACACAAAATATTAAAGTAAATCTTTATGTAAAGACTTATCACCACTGTAGGGTCAGATATGTAGCAGGGTTAGGCATGTGAAGTCTACAGTGCACAATTTTTTTATTTGTTTAAAGCAACCAGATGGCCTTTTTGACCACATAAACACAGTCTGTAAATGCTTGGTCAGGCCCTGGATCATCCAACCATGCTTCCAGATCAACCATCTTCATTCTGGGACTTGAGTATGTGCATAGTCAATCCAACCACATTCACTGGCTTCAGAGACTCCACCCACTGAATTATCAGCAATGTAAATAATTATTTAAATGATTAAACTGATGAAAGGATGTTCATTTGTTTATAAAAATATCCCTCATATTCCTGGGTTCACCTTTTTGCCTTTCTCAGATTGTAGGGTGCTATCAAACAGAAATGAGAGAAGCCGAAAGCTGGGAAGTAAAATAGCTGAGGTAAGCAGAATAAACAAAGTAGCCTAACATAAGGGATGTCTCCAAACCTTTAAATGTTTTCTCCTGTCCTGGGAGTAAATATTAATGGAACAAGTACAGGGGAGTTATATGTGGTATATTAAAGGAACAATCAACAATTTGTAATTAAAAGACAATTATGTTTGTGTTGTCATATAATAATAATTCAGCCAAGTCTAAACTTTCTAAAACTAATTAATATACTTTTTACTGCAATTATTTTTTTTAATAACAAACTCCGCCTAGTATTTGACTTATTTGGAGGAGCCAATGTGGGCTTTAGTCTGCAGATATCAAGGCTTGGCCTGGTTATCAAGGTAGTATAAAATTAATTGTTTTGCTGTTGTTATCTGATAAAGCCAATTAGGGATATATATGAATGGAGTTAGCCTTCAGAATCCACTTGGTGCATTCCAAGTTTAGAGAAATAGTAAATCCTCAATTTTCAGAGCTAAATTGCATGAAAATGAGGTAAAATAAATAATGAAAATATGTTTTAGAGTTGCTTCATTACACATAACTAAACATTGTATACAAAAATCTCACTGTGTTTACTATCCCTTTAATGCACACTTCTAGAAATGTACTTCTGACCAGTGGCAGGAAGGAGCACATGACCCCATTGGTGCACACATGTGACTATACAGCCACAAACTGTTATTGGGGTCACCCTAAGAATATGGTGAGTACTATAGGGACTGTTTTAATTCAGGGGCTATGGAGAAGGCAATCACTCATTTATATTCACCCTGTACAAAAAGGTTAATCGCTTCTGTGATGACCAAGAAGTGGTTAATTTCTGCTCAATGTGTGCCCTGCAGGAAATGATAAATTTGTGCATTTGGCAGCAGGACTAGGTCAACTTTTACTGTGTGTGAGTTTTTGCATTTGTGTCAGGAAAGAACCTAGTTGCCTAGGGGAAAACAAACTAAATATTGTCTGGCTTAGCACATTGTGTAAATAGGAAGCAGTAAGCAGCAGAAAAATAACTTAAACTGTTTTACTTATAATATAATACATCTTCCTTTCCCCTTATAGTTCTGTATATCTGCATTTATGTGCCGAGGCAGAGAAAGATTAGTAACTTTTGTGTGTGATGGCCAAAAAGTAATTAATAATTGCTCTCTGTGTGTCGTACAAGAACTAATCTTCAATTGCATTGAATTGACAAGTATTATTCTGTGTGTCCTGCACAGAATAAATCATTGCAGAGAGTTGCACAGGAAGTAGTAAATAAATAGTGTGTGCGTGTTTGTTTGTCAGGAAAGAACTTTTAAAGGGACATAAATATTTTGTAATTGTAAAACTTACCAGGAAAGGCTCAATGAACTAAATATGTATAGTTTAGAGGAGAAGATAGCTTTCAATCATATTAAGGGGCTTAGGAAAGCTAAGCCTGTTCTTTTCAAAAAATTAAACATTTGCAGAACAAGTGATCATGATGATCTCAAGCTGAAGGAAAGTAGATTTAATTTGCATAAGGTTATCCTGCCAACTAGATAAGTTTTCACTTTTTGGAAATTTTGGGCAGACTTGTTGGGTTCTTATCTGCCATTAAAATCTATCCGCCAGATTACGAGTTTTGCGTTATGGCTGGCTCGCTAATAATTTGCAAGTTATTTCCACCGCTCACCTGATTGGAACAGCCAATAGAATGCGAGCGTAATCCTATTGGCTGATTAGATCAGCCAATAGGATTAAAGTTCAATCCTATTGGCTGATTGCATCAGCCAAAATGATTTTTTACCCTTTAATTCCTATTGGCTGATAGAATTCTATCAGCCAATCGGAATTCAAGGGACACCATCTTGGATGACGTCCCTTAAAGGGAACCTTTAGTGTACAGCTGGGACCTTATGAAGAGAATGCTCCACGCCGGATGTCTTGAAGATGAAGATAGAAGATGCCGCCTGGAGGAGGACTTCTTGCCGCTTGGATGAAGACTTCTCCCAGCTTCGTTGATGACTTCTTGCCGCTTGGATGAAGACTTCTCCCAGCTGGATGAGGATGGATGTCCAGTCTTCCAAAACTGTAAGTGGATCTTCTGGGGTTAGTGTAAGGTTTTTTTGGGTGTGTTTTATTTTTATCTTAGGGTTTTGGGCAATGTAAAAGAGCTAAATGCCCTTTTAAGGGCAATGCCCATCCAAATGCCCTTTTCAGGGCAATGGGGAACTTAGGTTTATTTAGATAGGATTTTATTTGGGGGTTGGTTGTGTGGGTGGTGGGTTTAACTGTTGGGGGGTTGTTAGTAATTTTTTTTTTACAGGTAAAAGAGCTGATTTCTTTGAGGCAATGCCCCGCAAATAGCCCTTTTAAGGGCTATTGGCAGTAGTGTAGGCTAGGGGTTTTATTATTTTTTTTGGGGGGGGGTTTATTTTGATAGGGCTATTATATTAGGTGTAATTAGTTTAAATATTTGATCATTTCTTTTTTATTTTGCGTAACTTAGTTTTTTTTTTGTAATTTAGTTAATTGTATTTCATTAATGTCATTTATTTAATTTTAATGTAATGTTAGGTTTAACTGTAAGACAGGTTAGGTTTTATTTCACAGGTAAATTTGTATTTATTTTTACTAGGTGGTTAGTAAATAGTTAATAATTATTTACTAACTATTTAACATAGTTAAAATAAATACAAACTTACCTGTGAAATAAAAATAAAACATAAGCTAGATACAATATAACTATTAGTTATATTGTAGCTAGCTTAGGTTTTATTTTACAGGTAAGTATTTATTTAGTTTTAAATAGGAATAATTTAGGTATTAATTGTAATTTTTATTTGGAATTATTTTAATTAGGTTAAAGTTAGTGGGTGTTAGGGTTAGGGTTACTCTTAGGGTTAGGTTTAGGGGTTAATAACTTTAGTATAGTGGCGGCGACATTGGGGACAGCAGATTAGGGGTTGTGACTCATTTTGGCTGAATTCTTGCCACATATAGCTACTGTATATTTTTTTATGACAATTGAATATGCCCACACAAGTGAAGAAGTAACACACAATAGTGATAATAAATGACAGAAAAACCATATATATTATATATGAAAAAGCACAAAAAAATGCAATCTAAAAATGCTAAGAAGAATAAAAAAGAAAATGATAGTAAAAAAGAAACAAGAATACTAATTAATTAAACGCAGCAAGATCTGCATGTACTTTGAGACCCAATGGAAACAAAGTTCTCAGTTTGTAGATCAAAATATTTTCACGCTATTTAACTTTGGACAGCTGATTATAATCCATGGATTTTGGAATATAATCATTTGTCATAAATTAGAACACTTGTTGATTGCCAGAATGTGCTGTGGCTCAGTGGTTGGGGACAACATTCCATTTTTGGAATTAGAAAAGTGTTCACCCCAACATGTGTGGACACCTCGTGTCATACGTCCAACATACTGAGCGCCGCACACACATTTAATGCCATATACCACAAAATTAGAATCACAATTAAAATGTCCTGGACGGTATGTCCAATTTGTCCCTGTGAAAATTGAGACAAAATGCTTGGTTCTTAGTTTTATATACTTGAACGCATTGCAGCATATTTTGCCGCATTTATAAACACCACATTTGCGTAAGAAACATCTATTGTCTTTTTTTAAAAACTTGAAAAATGTTGTGTTTAACTCTTTTGCTCAGGGCTAATTTATTTCTCAATGCCAGTGGTCTCTTATAAATAATTTTAGGTCTATCCCCAACAATTCCTTTTAAAATAGGGTCCCTTTGTAAAACATGCCAATGTTTATATAAAATATGCTTTATATTAGCATTATTGATATTGTATTGAGTTAAAAATGTCAAATTTTCATAACTTTTTTACACTAGTTATTACAATGTAAAACCCAATGAAAATAATTAGAAAACATCTCGTTCCTGTCTATGTTTTTGGCTTTGTCTAAACAAGAATCAAGGAGTGAAGAAGGATATCCTTTGTTTACGAAATGTTGATAAATAATTTTGGATTGTGTTTTGAATTTCTCTATACTTGAACAATTTCTGCGAATTTGTTTAAATTTGCTAAAGGCTATATTTCTCTTCCAGCTCATGTAATGACTACTGGAAAATCAAAACAGTTGTTGCTATATATACATTTTTAAAGAAGATTTGTGAGGTGACAAAGCAGCCAGAGTTGTCCCACTTTGTATCAAATCGAAATACTCAATGTTGGAATATTGTATGTTTGCAGAGAAGATGAGGCCCGTATAGTTATCATTAAGACGTGAAATAAAGACATAGGAGGATTCCACACTGCCATTCAAGGGCAAGGAATACATATATTTTTCTTTGAAAATGCTCATATACAGATTGGCAAAACTGGGGCAAACCTTGTGCTCGTGGCTGTACCCTTACCTTGAAGGTACACCCTATCTTTGAAGAGAAAGTAGTTGTGTTTGAGAATGAACTCAATACTTTATACTAGGAAGGCTTTCTGTGTGGATGACATATAAACATGTTAACGTATACACCCTGTAGACTTCAATGGAGGGCACTGAAGAAAAAACCTATAGATCGAGAGCTAACTCGACAGGGTTGGGTTAGCGCACATGCAAATTACTAATCTTAAGGTGCTTTATTCAAATATTAATTATTAAAAAATAATTATTCTTTATATTTATTATTTAATTTTTTTTATTTTTCATATGCGCTCTAACCTGACACTGCATTAGACCTAAATCACGAACCTCAACGCATATTTTACAGAGGAAAAAAAGTAATTTTTATGTTTAAAATATATTTCTATAAATACATGATGTACATGATGTTAATGTAACAAAGAAAACTATACCTAAAACTATACCTATATAATTAAATTATTAGATATACAGGTATAGGTATATATATATATATATATATATATATATATATATAAAAAAAATATGTATATATATATGAATATGTATTTACAATAAAAATGGCATTATCCTGTATGTGAATAGCGTTGGAATGTGAAATATGTACAGTAGTAAGTATATACTAAAACACAAATACATATTTCCACACATCTATACATAAATATATATAGGTCAACTTAGCGGCTGGATCAGCTGTTAGTTGTTTTGGTGTACACAGCTGTGATTATGTGATGAAGCATCTCACGCTCCGTCTATCTGTTACACGCTGCCACTGTGTATGCTGTAAAGCGCCCATCCGCCTCCTCATATCTATGTGGGCATTTCAGGTATGTTTTTGCTGTTAGAGATAGCCGTTTGGGTGCAGATGTACCAGTCTTTACATGTTTGTAATGTTTATATGTTTGCCTGACCATTTCTATATGACTATTTATTATCAAAAATTATAGCTCTTGTTTATCCACGGCTAGTTTTTAACCCGTAGGCACTATATGTTTGTTTTCACTATTTATGCTATGCTCTCCTATTGAAGAGAGTAATAGAGGGTGTTTATTAGGTTGTTTACTGCGGTTTCTATGACAACCACTTGGCATTTTTTTGCTCTGAATCAAGGGGTGGGGTTTGTTTTAATTGATTGTTTGTATAAATGTATGTTTTTCACTTTGCCACTTTGTCTGAGGAAGGGGATACGGTCCCCGAAACATCATAATAAAGGCACGTATCTTAAAAGAAAAGTGAGTGCAAGCCATTTTTTTACATATACTGTTTTTCCTGCATGCACCCTGGCTAGGGATGGGCGAATGTTTCTAAAAATTCAAAATTTAAAAAGAATTTTGATACATTTGTTCGTTCTAAGTGAATTTTAAATGTTTATATAACATTCTAACATTCTATTTTCGAATTTTCGTTTTCGAATTTTTCAATAAAATTTGAAAATATTTGTTCGAATAATAGAATGTTTAGCTATGTATTCATTCAATTTTGAAATGTAATATTAAAATTCGAATGTGACATTCGAATTCGAATGTGACATAAAAATTTGAAATAGTATTTCTAGTCTACAACTGTGTTTAATAAATGTAATATTCGAATTTGAATGCTACATTCAAATTCGAATGTCACATTCGAATTTGAAATAGTATTTCTAGTCTAATACTGTGTTTTAAATGTGATATTCGATTCAAATGTGATATTCGATTCAAATGGGACATTCGAATTCGAAATAGTAATTCTAGTCTAATACTGTGTTTTATAAATGTAATATTCGAATTCAAATGTGACATTTGATTCGAATGTGACATTCGATTCGAATGTGATAATCGATTCAAATGTGACATTCAAAATAGTGTTTCTAGTCTACAATTGTGTTTTATAAATGTAATATTCAAATTCGAATGTGACGTTCGAATTCGAATGTGACATTCGAAAACTGTAAACAACATTCGAAAATCAAATTTTTAAGAATATTCGTTCTTATCAACATTCTATTATGTAAATCGAATTTCTACAATAACATTTGTTCTAACATTCGAATTCGGATATAAACACATTCGCCCATCCCTAACCCTGGCAAGTTGACTGTGAAGTGCGAGTGCTCTCCAGCTGTTAAATATAAATATATATATATATATACATACTGCATATACATACACATATTTAGACATGTATATGAATGTGTATATATATACATATATACATACTGCATATACATACACATATTTAGACATGTATATGAATGTGTATGTATATATATATATATATATATATATATATACATACACACACACACACACACACAATATAGCCCTTTGAGTCAAACACATTGGGGTAGATTTAACAAGCAGCGGATGCTGCAATCTAACCCCGTATTTACCCACCAATATGCACTCATAACCCAGGTTCCCAGCCAAAAATGGGCCGGCTCCTATGCATCACATTTCTGCTTTTTAAATAAAGATAGCAAGAGAACGAAGAAAAATTGATAATAGGAATAAATTAGAAAGTTGCTTAAAATTGCATTTGGGTTTAGTGTCCCTTTAAGTCAAGAAGCAGTGGTCATAAGAAAGCTGCTCCTTAACTTGTCAGATCAGATATACCCCCTGCTAGCAGCTGATTGGCCGCAAATCTGCAGGGGGCGGCATTGCACAAGCATATCACTAGCAATGCTTGTGCAATGTTAAATGCCGACAGCGATGTCGGGTGGACATGATCCGCTACAGCGGATCATGTCCGTCTGACATTTAATATATCGGCCCCCTAGTCTTATACCATTACCATATACCTTTTTACCCTAATAACTTTTTACTATTTATATGAATATTTTTATTAGAGAGTGTTTATATGAATGTAACTGTAATTTATAACCTATAAATGTTGTGCTTTTCTCTATTACGCGAGGATTTCAGTCACACTAACCCGGCAAGTATAAAATGCTATTGCCTTCTGGCTATTGCATGTACTTTCAATTTGTAATATGTGCGCTATTTCTGATGCTTTAAAAACTCAATATTGCAAATCACAAATACCTGTGCAAATCCAGATCTGTGTGTGTTGCACTTTTACACTAATAAATCAAGGGCTGAAATAGCCGAAAGCTGTTGCCAGTGGCCATATTTAATATTCATTATAGAAACAAATGCAGAATATGACCACAGGAAGTGGCATTCAGCTAATAACACATTTTTGCACGTACCTATTTCTGGATATAGTTATTGAATACTGTAATTTTCAACTTCTGAAACCTTTCCCTCCTGAATAGTGTAAATCTAAAATTTAGAGCACTTTTATTGCAGAAAAGCCTTTTCCACCTATGCAGTTTAAAGGGACAGTCTACACCAGAATTGTTATTGTTTTAAAAGATAGATAATCCCTTTATTAGCCATTCCCTAAATTTGCATAACCAACACTGTTATAGAAATACACTTTTTACCTCTGTGATTATCTTTTATCTATGCCTCTGCAAACTGCCCCCTTACTTCAGCTCTTTTGACAGACTTGCATTTTAGCCAAACAGTGCTGGATCCTAGGCAACTCCATGTGCGTGAGCACAGTGTTATCTATATGACACACATGAATTAATGCCCTTTAGTGGTGAAAACTGTCAAAATGCATTCATATAAGAGGTGGACTTCAAGGTCTAAGAAATTAGCATATGAACCTACTAGGTTTAGCTTTCAACTAAGAATACCAAGAGAACAAATCAAAATTGGGGATAAAAGTAAATTGGAAAGTTTTTAAAATTACATGCCCTATCTGAATTCTGAAAGTTTATTTTGGACTAGACTGTCCCTTTAAGTCTTTAACAAAGGAACTAGATATGTGCAGCAGTGAATAAGTTATTTTAGATGAATTATTGGTAATGAAAATTCTGAAAAATTGTTTTTCAGAAAATTTGTATGTTGCACTATTCAGCATTTGTTTCATTTAAGACTAATCAAATACTGAATATTTGTTAACATTTACATTATTTTTTTATAAACTAATGTAAATGTAACTTTGCTGCAGTTGGTACTGTATCACCTGTAGGACTTATACTTACCTATAGCCTGCTGGGGAGCTGCGCTAATTCAACACACTCCCAGAGACTGCGCTAAAAGACCTTCTCCTCTAGCGCAAGCTCCGGGATCCAGCCGCACTAATCCTCCTTTAGCGCTGTGAAGAAGTGTCAGATTAGCGTGGCTCCCCAGCTCGCCATAGGTAAGTATTAATCTCTAAAAGTTATTTTAAATTATACCGAATATATACTATACTTTCTTTAAATTACTGCATTTGGTCAGATACTTGTTTAGTTGAAACAAAACAAATGTGCGATATTCTTTACGAATTTGAATTTGTGACTAAACAAACGCACATCTATAAAAGAAACGTATTGTTTGTTGCATCAATATTTATTCCTTTGTTTATTCATTAAAGGGGTGGATCTTTTTGTTATGAAATAGATCAAAGTTAACAGAATTATTACTGAATTTTTGGATTTGTCCGAATCCGAATGTACGCCTAGTTTCTGAGTTCCTGGATTCCTGCTTAAAATGTAGGTTTGTTTTGGAATTTACTTCAGACTCATTGCCAACCTGTTTTACTGGCTGCCTGAACTTGGCTTGTCTCCTGGATGTGATTTCAAGCTTATGCAAACTTGTTTACTTGCCTTCCTGACCTCATCTTATCTCCTGATAATGCTCCTGCTTCACTTGATGCAGCTTCCCTGACCTTGACTTGACTACTGGGTTGTGCTCTTCATTGCCACCAGCACATATCAGCTACTTCACTCACTATAATGTTGCCTGGGCTTTGTTAAAGGACCATTAAATACAGTAGAATGGCAAAATCAACAATTGTATAACTATAATGTAAAAAACTTAATTTGATTTTCAAATGAGTAGCAATTTTTTTTCTGAGAAATTTCAAAGTTAGTTAAATTTTCTTTCCCCATGTGACATCCATTAGCCAATCAGAAGATGTATGGACGCACATACTGTGAATTCTTGCACATACTCAGTAAGTGCTAGACTAGTGCGTCCAAAAGTATGCATATAAAAAGACTGTGCACATTTTGACTATGGAAGTGAATTGAAAAGTTGTTTCAAAATTGTGTTCTGTATCTAAATCATCAAAGTTTAATTTTGACTTTAGTGTTCCTTTAAATGGACATGTTAACCAAATGCTAAATGACTTGAATGTAACACTGCATATCTGTAAAATGTTGCCTAGAAATATCAGATGAACATCTCCATGTAAAAAGGGAAGATATTTTATCTCAACATTTATTCAGTAGCCACAGCCCATTGCAGAGGGACTTTAAGCATCCAATCCTGACACTTGGCTAGTGAGCTGATCTTAGTCTTAAATAAAGAAAAACCCAGGTGTACATCATAAAACATTTTCTTTTTGACAGCTGCATTCAGAATAAATGAGAATTTATGTTGCATAGCATGTCCCTAAAAGGGACAGTCAACAACAGAATTGTTGTTGTTTTAAAAGATAGATTATCCCTTTATTACCCATTCCCCAGTTTTGCATAACCAACACAGTTATAATAATATATGTTTTACCTCTATAATTACCTTTTAGCTAAGCCTCTTCAGACCACCCCTTTATTTCAGTTCTTTTGACAGACTTGCATTTAAGCCAATCCGTGTTTACTCTTCGGTAAATTCACGTGCATGAGCTCAATGTTATCTATATGAAACACATGAACTAACACCCTCTAGTGGTAAAAAAAACTGTCAAAATGCATTTAGATTAGAGGTGGCCTTCAAGGTGTAAGAAATTAGCATATGAGCCTACCTAGGTTTAGCTTTCATCTAAGACTACCAAGAGAACAAAGCAAAATTGGTGATAAAAGTAAATTGGAAAGTTGTTTAAAATGACATGCCCTATCTGAATCATGAAAGTTTTTTTTGGACTTATATACTGTCCCTTTAAGGTGGTATGCATAAAGTTATGCTGTCTCCTTAATATGTGTTTTTAGCATTTACAAAAGTCACTGCCATTTTGTTAGTAAAAACGTGAATTGTTATCAACATCTTATCTCATCACCTATGTACACTTCTGATTAAAACCCACAAATTACAGTATTACATTCCAGAAAAAGTGGGCCAAATAAAATAAATAATGAAATATATAACATTTTTTTAACTACACATAATTAAGTATTTTATATTAAAATTTCAAAGTGTTTCATGTCCCTAATTACGCAGCTGTGAGAATTATAAATGAGAATGTGTGGGGGTGAGGGAGTTTCAGAATTATAAATGCCTACGGGGAGTATAAAGCATGCATATTCTATAGACACATTTTATGAATGTCTCTAATAGGGAAGCGGTAAAAAAGTAGAAAAACAACTGGGGAATTTTGTTACTTAGAATAAATAAATATTCACATTACAGATGTCTGTCCATTTCTGCTCCACAGTACTGTACATTACTTGTTTTCATTAAAAGTACATAATAGTGCTAAAATAAAATGTTCTAATGTATTTATACATTTTAAAGGGACAGTCTACACAAAACTTGTTATTGTTTAAAAGGATAGATTTACTACCCATTCCCCAGCTTGCACAACCAACATTGTTATATTAATATACTTTATAACATTTAAACTGCTGCCTGTTTCTAAGCCACTACAGACAGCCTCTTATCACATGCTTTTTTATTAGCTTTTCACAACAGGGGAGTGCTAGTTCATTTGGGCCATATAGATAACATTGTGCTCACTCCCGAGGAGTTATTAAGATTTAGCACAACAGAGTACTAAATGCAAGTCGATAGATAATAAATAAAAAGTCATGTGATCAGGGGGCTGTCAGAAGATGCTTAGAAACAAGGTAATCACAGAGGTAAAAAGTGTATTAATATAACCATATTAGTTATGTAAAACTGGGGAAAGGGTTATAAAGGGATTATCTATCGTTTAAATTAATAACAATTCTTTTGTAGACTGTCCCTTTAAGGTTGCCAGGGGCAGAACAATTGTTTTATAGGCCGCTCTGTGAGCTGGTCGGTGACATTCCACTGTTTTCAGGCAGCAGATATATTTGTGAAAAAAGTGCAACAAGCAAATATCAGTGCAAGTCCAGATATATTATATCAGAATGTATCTGGAACCGAAAAGAGTGGAATACCATAAGTGTGGTCATTTGTGTTTAGTGAACAAATGCAGAAAGTCACACCTATATTGCTTGTATATAACCTCTGCAAAGTGGTTAAAGGCCCAGTCAATGCAGTACAATTGCATAATAAATAAGTGTATAATAAAAAGATAATGCAATAACACCTACTCTGAATTTCCAAAAAAACTGATTTTTTTTTCTGACAAATTATTTTTTTTTACCATTTTCCAGCCTCCTGTATCATGTGACAGACATCAGCCAATCACAGACTAGTATATGTATACCCTGTGAGCTTGTGCACATGCTCAGTACGATCTTGTTCCCCAGAAAGTGTGCATATAAAAAGACTGCAGAATTTGATAATGGAAGTAAATTGGAAAGTGTCTTCAAACTGCTGCTCTATCTGAATCATAAGTTTAATTTGACTTGACTTGAATGTTCTTTAAACACAGTTAAAGTCAGCCACAGAGCTGCAGTGTAAAATGCTGTTACTTGGTTGAAAACATCAGGGGAGCTAATACCAAGCGGCATATGTCTGTAGCTACCAGTTACCAGCTAGCTCCCAGTAGTGCATTGCTGTCCCTGAACCTACACAATATGCTTTTTAACAAAGGATTCCAAAATAATAAAGTCAATTTGATAACATGTAAATTTAAAGTGTCTTTACATTGTATGATCTATCTGAATCAACTTCTGCTTCTTAGAGGACCTTCCTGACCTCAGAGGTGATAAACCTGTTTGTCTTTCTGTGGATTAAATTTTCACACAGGTTCAGGTTGTCAATCAAACTGGATACTTTAACCAATGATAGTTCTTCTGATTGCAGCTGTCATATAGTTCCATAATACACCTCAAGTTGGTCAGCAAGGAATTTAAGCCATAACAATGTAGTCGGGCTTGAGAATAAATCATTTAAATTACATGTGCATTTAGAGAAAGTATGATTTCAGGGCAGCAAACATACTTAGCATCCTCTGAAGATCAGGAAACAGAGACATCTATGTTGTTTTGGTGTGGCTCTCTTGTTTTATTTGAAATATTTGTGAATTCCAGCACTTTAGTTTGGGTGCCTTCTCTAGGATCAAAACAATGGACCATAACTGGAACAATCTTCAGGGCTTTGTGGTTGGATGCATCATTGATCACTACTGAGATGTACTTTGCACAGCTTAGGTTTTTAGCAAACTGTTTAAAAGCATGCACAGACAATACATTTACACAATTGCCTCACATATTGTCTTGGCACAGGTGAATTTTGGCCTACTGAAAATTTTACATGCAATTAAAGTTTTACAGACCATTGAATGAAAACGCTGATTAGGAAACACAGAGTGATAACCAAAAGGACCTTCTTCGGCAGCTAATATCAGTTCAGATGGTTCTACTGCAGCTTTTTGAAAAAAAAATCATCTTTTGATTAGATGTTGATGCCGAGAGTGCATCCAGGGGCAAAAATACAGGGTTGCAGAGGTCGCAATTGCGACTGGGCCCCCAAAGGTGGGGGCCCAGCTTAAAAAAAAAAAAAAAAAAATATTTTTTTTAATAAAAAAAACGCTGACCTGCCAATGCCTGCACTGATAGCATGTGAGTGTGACATGATGCTTCACTAGTGTATCTGACTACAGGGGTTAGTCTTTATGTTTTACCCATTGGTGTTTATGTGTGTGTGTATGTATGTATGTGACTGTGTGTGTATTTATGCATGTATGTGTGTGTGTATGTATGTTTGTGACTGAGTGTGTATTTATGCATGTATGTGTGTGTGTGTATGTATGTTTGTGACTGTGTGTGTATTTATGCATGTATGTGTGTGTGTGTATGTATGTTTGTGACTGTGTGTGTATTTATGCATGTATGTGTGTGTGTGTATGTGTGTATGTGACTGTGTGTGTATTTATGCATGTATGTGTGTGTGTGTATATATGTGACTGTGTGTGTATTTATGCATGTGTGTGTGTGTGTATGTATGTTTGTGACTGTGTGTGTATTTATGCATGTATGTGTGTGTATGTTTGTGGAACCAGCAAATTATAGACCTTGTTACTACAGCATGGGGGAAGGGGGTAAACAGTGTCACTATACAGTACCACTATATACAGTACGGGGGGGGGGGGCTGGACTATGTCACAGACTACTGTGGTCACTCTATAAAGTACTAGGGCGGGTAGGGTCAGGCCAGCCATCTCACCGGCAGATTACAGACTGTGTCACTGACTCACTATATAGAGTACTGGTGGGTTAAACTATGTCACTTTATACAGTAATAGGGGGTCAGATCATCTCACAGACTGTGGGCACAGGGTAACTCCTTTTGCAGACATGTAATCTAATTCACATTTTTTTCTGTGTTAAATGTAAAAAAGAAAAGAAAAAAAAAGATATGTATCAAATTCACTTTTTTTTGGGGGGGGGGGGGGAGACCTTCTTAGATTCTTGCACCTGGGCCCTGTGGTTTCTAGTTACATTATAGTATATAAATAGTAGAAAGGAAGTGGAGTTCACAAATGCGTGAATTCCAAAAGTCTAGGATATAAGCACCTAATAGACAATATTTAAATAAAACAATGACAATTAAGTATAATAAGTGCAAAATATACTTTATATAAATTCATGTAGATATAAATATACATAACAAATCCTAAAAAATAAACCATTCATACATACACTCACACACAGCAAGGGGTCCCCTTAATGCAAACAGAGCATAAATGGTATAAATGAGTGTTGCACCACTATAAAGTCCTGTTAGCTGCAGATAGAAAAGGCAAAAAAGCAAAATAAAGCCATAAGGTGTTCAAGCATAGGTATTGCAGGAAAGCAGCAAGCAAGACTGTAAAGCTGGTCTCAAACGATGCAAAGTCAGGCTGTGATGTGGGGCAAGACTTATAGTCATATACAAGGGAGAACACAGTCGCTCAGTAAGAAAGGAAATTATGTTGTCAAAGAATTTATGGTAAATGTTCCAATCATTTCCACCAAACGCTTTAGATGATAATAATGCAAGATAGATTATTGCAAATGTTCCATGGAGCAAGTGCCACAATTATTGCGGACCATCAGCATACAACCGCATCCGGCGGTGCCTTAGATGTAATAAGGAAGAGTGATACTTATCCGCTCAAAGAGTTCATCAGATGGACACTTTATCCAAATACCGAAAAGGCAGGCAAACAGGTGGAAGCGGGGACATGCCCAAGCTGGGTGAGGTAGCAACCGACCAACGCGTCCCTATGCGCGTTTCGCTCCGCCCTCGTGGTCGCTCGGAGCTTCTTCCTGGTCTGACGTCACAATGTTTGAGCATGCTTCTTTATTGGACAAGGAACGAACACCTGATTGTAGGCAATACCATAGTGCATAAAGTATCCGGGTGTGACTTAATACAGGCAATCGTCATATTGGTTCAGTCCAAGGCTTAATAGACCAATTATATACAATTTAAAGCTGCAACAAGTGAGGTCAAAAAGATTTCTTTTTTACTTTTTTACTAAAAACTTTATACTTTTTTCTCATAAACAATCATACCCCACATTCATACCAAAAATTAATACTAAAACTTTAATCTTACTTAATAAAACTAAACTTTAGAGGGACGATTTCATTTTAAATATTCATGATAAATATTGGATTTGTACAAATGTTGCAAACAAGTTTAATCAATATTTCTACATACAGACTGTCATTATTCAAAAAACAAACAACAGCAGGTTTAATATACAATTTTAGGTCGATAACAAAGAAGGGAGAGTGTCAGTTCAAAAAAGAGGCAAATTCCATTTTTTCATTTAACCCATTAGGGGATAGTGTATTTAAATAATACATCCATCGGGTTTCTTTCTGCAGAAGAATTGTATCAATGTTACCTCCCTCTCTGACTGGCCTTTACAGACTCAATACTAACGAATTTCAAACAATCCGTTTTAGATTGGTGGTATTGTGCAAAATGCCTAGCAATGGGACTGTCAATGTTAAAATCTTTAATATCATCACAATGTTCAGTGATACGGGAGCGGAACTCTCTGTATGTTTTTCCCACGTAAAAAAAGAGGGCATGAACAAGGACAGGAGGTATATCACCCCTACAGTCGAGCAATTGATAAAAGATTTTTATTTGATAAACTTTTTCAGTATTACTTGCAAACGTCTTTGTTCTTTTAACAAACTCACAACAACACAGTGGTTACATGGGGTACATCCTACAATTTTTTGTGAATGCTCCTCCAACCAATTAGTTTGTTTAACCTGGGTTAAATTCACTACTAACTAAACAGTCTTTGAGGTTATTAGCCCTTCGTGCCGTCATAAGGGGATAATCCCTAACATATTCCTGTAAAACAGGATTCAAGTAGAAGGAGGTGCCAGTTTTTTGTAAAATGTTTTTAACTGTGTCCCAATGGGAGTTTAAATTTAGTAATAAACCTAATCTTAGGAGTCATAGTGTCACTTTTTAATGCTTTATTTTGAAAGAGAAGATCTCTCCTATTAGTGTTCTTCACTCTGTAAAGGGCTCTTTTCACACAACGTTTTGAATATCCCCTATCATAAAAATCTCTCCACCATCTCCATGGCTTGTCTATTGAAAGTTTTATCATCAGTACATATTCTACGAAGTCGCAAAAATTACCCATAGGGAATACTTTTCTTTAAATTTTCAGGGTGATGACTAGATCCTAAAAGAAGGCTGTTAGAGGGCTGTTGGTTTTCGATAAACTTCAGTACCACCATGTTGTCTTGTTTAACAATCAATAAATCAAGAAACTCAAGTTTTTTACTGTTATAATTGCAGGTGAGAAAATTAAGATCATTTTGATTGAGAATGGATACAAATTGCAACAGTTCTTGTTCAGTTCCATCCCACAGGATGAAAATATCATCCACATATCGAATCCAGAGGGCCACATGTGCATCAACCCACTCATTAAGATCCACTAAATACAATATTGTTCTCCCACCAACCTAGGTGGAGACACGCGTATGTCGGTTGCACATGTGGCCCCCATAGTCGTAGCCATTTCCATTGAAGAGAAAGATATTGTTTGTCAATACGAACTCTAAGAGCTCAATAACAAATTTGGTATGTTTGCGATATCCTAAGCCTCTGGATTCCAAAAAGGACTTGCACGCCTTAATACCAACAGGATGGGGAATGGAGGAATAAAGGGACTCCACATCTAAAGAGACTAGTATTGTCTGTTCAGATATGGTTATTCCATCCAATTTTTTGATAACATCAGTGGAATCCTGTACAAACATCCGTAATTCATTAACATATGGCCTTAGGAAAAAAAATCCACATACCTACTAATGCCCTCTGTAGGTCCGCCGATCCCAGAAGATGATGGGACGACCTGGGGGCTTTTCCAGGGACTTATGGAGGTTTTGGAATCCAGTAAAATACTGGAATTTTTGGTTTTAAGCATTATATAGATATCCTTGTTCTTGACTAGTAATCAGATTAGATCTCCTTGCATCATTAAGGAGGAATAAAAGTTCATTATGAGACTTTGAAAATCTTCACGAGTTACAGCACTGTTCTGATTAGTGTCTGAAAGGTTGGCGAATAGCCTCACTAATGTAGTAACTCTGATCAAGAATCACAACATTTCCGCCCTTATCAGCCGGTTTGAACACCAGCTCTTTATGGAACATAAGCTCATCAAGAGCAGTACGTTCACCTTTTGATAGATTATCATTAATGATGCCAGTTAGCTGTATCTGTGCAAACTGCTCAGAAACATTCTGCACAAACACAGCAATATTGGGAATTGTTGAAAACGATGGCATGTTATGTGGATCTCTTCCCTGAAATCAGTCCTAGGGAAAATATCTGTTGGTTCATTGGATTGTTCATAGGCTAAACTTTCCAAATCATGTAATGCCTCTCTATCACGACTATCACCATAATTGATAGTCGTGCGGGGACTCATTATCTTTTTTAATGCTAGTTTACGTGCAAAGAGGTTGCAAGTCCTTAGTTATTTCAAATAAGTCAGTCTACCAGAGGGACAAAAACTCTGACCTTTTTCTAGAAGTTGAATGTGTTGTTGGTTAAGGGGAAAAGAGGATAGGTTTACAATATTAGATTTTTCGTTACACAGGGGCTCTCCCAAAAGCGATGGCGTTTCCTGTTCTAATTGAACCTCAACCTGTTCCTGGTAATCATATAATGACTCCTGTTCCTCCTCCCTCCTCCATCTCTTATTTCCTAAGGGGGCCTTCACGTGTCGCTGCTTCCCCCCTCTCCTGGTCCTACCCCTAAAGGGCGTTGCTCTTGACTTGCCTCTAAGCTTACATTATCAGGATCAGGGTCAGCATCAGAACCGGTTCCAGAGGTCATAATAATTCCCTGCTGTTATATCAATTACGATAAATGTAGACTCTATTTCTCCTATAGTCATTCCTGGTCCCTAATTAGTTTACGTCTCTTTCTCATTTAATCTCACCTTGCAATTTTCTCAATCAAATTTCTGAGTTTATTGAGTTTTTTCAAAAGACCGAATCATTTACATAGAATTGAAGTTATCATATAATTATCAACCTCGATTTTACAGTTTCTAGTTTTTTCTCATCCTCAGCAATCATGAGAGTTATCAAATCTAAAGAACATTTAGTTAGAATTTCATTCTATTTTATTAGGAAATCATTGTTAGCATCGATCCCCTTAGATTAATTCCTGGATCTAATCTAATCCTAAATCCTCTAGGAATAATCTCCATCTTCAAATAATTTGATAAACTTTGATATTCCCCATTTAATTTTGACCTGTTTAGTCAACTTCTTTTTTGTAACATTTAATGCTGGTGGTTTCTAGTTACCCTCTGAGTGCATCCTTGTGTTTCTCTTGTGTTTCTATGGTCTTTGATGTCTGAATATCCACCATGTGCAAAATCTGAACCTAGGGCATCAGTAATACACACAATTTTTAAGCCATTTTTAACTATTTATTAATTATTGATAGTAACTGTGTGCAGGCCCAAACATGTAGAGAATATGCTTCACCAGCTTTGGTATAGAAATATTGAGATAGAAACAATAAATACTAATGCAAATAATTAAAGTGAAGTAAAGTTTACCTGGTTTTGCTATCCTCAGTAGCAGTCTTTGGGCATAAATAATTAGACTTTCATTCAATCGTTTTTTTTAATGGAGCTGGAATCAAAGTTATCGCACTTTTAATTTACAAAACTTTATAACCTATCCAAATTCAACCCGTAAATAAATAAAAAAATTCACTCCGGGTCACGTGTTTTCAACAGCAATTGAAAATCTGGCCGTTAGGCGGCCGTGAAACACGTCACCACGCCTACTTATTAATCTACGCAATGCGCAAACTCGTTTGGCCAGACACTAATATATCAGGAGCGCCGCTCCTGTTTCTCTGGCACAAACAGTTTTTGCCGTGAAGCGCATGCGCAGTAGACGGAGCCGTACGGGATTTGCGCCATGCGCAATACAAGGCCATACCGAAGATATCAGGAGCGCGCTCCCGTTTCTCTGGGCACAAACAGTTTCGTCAAGAAGCGCATGCGCAGTAGATGGAGCTGTACCGGATATTAGCGCATGCGCAATACAAATAGCCACTGTGAATGCGCTTTGGAGCTACGTATAGAGCGGGTTGGGGACCGCTCTATATGTCAGAACCCAGAAATATAGGAAGTAGACGGATGGGAGGAGTTGGAAATAAATACGGTAGGAAATTAGATTTTTAATAAAACTTCTAATTATTGATTACATTTATGAAAATAAAGTTAGCGTCATAATATACTAGGGTAGAGAAAAAATTAATGTGTTCGAAGGGGACCAACTTTACTTTCACTTTAAAAATATTAATATACTGCCTGGAGTATCCAAAAAGATCAGTTGAAAAAGACTGATCTATTTATATTATATTTCTTTTAAGAATACTTTAAGCTCCACACAACCTAAGAGCTGAAGAATATCAACTGCTCGCCCTCTAGACTTTTATTGTGTGTAAGTCAACCCTTATTTTAAACCCCTCTTTGTAGCATTATTAGTTATGCAGGGTACAGGGCTGTCTTAATGATGTTTGGATCCGGTCCGCCCTCCACCCACCAGAGTGAGGACAGGAGATAGAATAAGACTGGAGGAAAAAAGTGCATAGTGAGGTGTACTGGTAGGGGCTATAGCTTTCCTCATTCTGTGAACTTAATTGTTGTGAATATTACTTTTTTAGTGTGAACTGTTCATTTGCTGCCTATTGAACAATATTTATTGCTGAGCACAGTGAGGGAGTACTGATAGGGCTTATAACCTTTCCTAATTCTGCTGGCTGTTTGAACTTATTTGTGAATGTGTATTAATAATTTTCTGTGTATTAATAATATTGACTGCTGAACATTCTTTATTAATGGGGCCCTCAGTATTTTGTTGTCACCAACTGGTGCCCTTGATTGTAAAAAAGACAATGCTAGTGCCTTTTTTATACAGGAACCCTCTTCTGGTCTGTATAATGCACCATTTACTTTACCTTCTCACTACCTCCTCACTCCTTCAAGTATGTGAAAAGTGACTGCTCTCCTGTCATAACAGTCAATGCTATGTGTCTGCTTGCTGCAGGCAGAGTACAGAGCCTCAGTAGTACTCCTGGTTCTGTCACCCGAAGACACAAGGTGAGATCACTGGGACCAAGACTTTTATTGTGTGTAAGTCAACCCTTATTTTAAACCCCCTCTTTGTAGCATTATTAGTTATGCAGGGTACAGGGCTGTCTTAATGATGTTTGGATCCGGTCCGCTCCACCCCACCAGAGTGAGACAGGAGATAGAATAAAGGGACTGGAGGAAAAAGTGCATAGTGAGGTGTACTGGTAGGGCTTATAGCTTTCCTCATTCTGTGAACTTAATTGTTGTGAATATTACTTTTTTAGTGTGAACTGTTCATTTGCTGCTATTGAACAATATTTATTGCTGAGCACAGTGAGGAGTACTGATAGGGCTTATAAACTTTCCTAATTCTCGCTGGCTGTTTGAACTTAATTTGTGAATGTGTATTAATAATTTTCTGTGTATTAATAATATTGACTGCTGAACATTCTTTATTACTGGGGCCCTCAGTATTTTGTTGTCACCAACTGGTGCCCTTGATGTGTAAAAAAGACAATGCTAGTGCCTTTTTTATACAGGAACCTCTTCTGGTCTGTATAATGCACCATTTACTTTCCCTTCTCACTACCTCCTCACTCCTTCAAGTATGTGAAAAAGTGACTGCTCTCCTGTCATAACAGTCAATGCTATGTGTCTGCTTGCTGCAGGCAGAGTACAGAGCCCTCAGTAGTACTCCTGTGTCCCTGTCACCCAAGACACAAGGTGAGATCCACTGGGACCAGGCAGTAATTGCTAAGTATCTTAGCTTTAATCACTGAATACTATAGGGACAAACCCCCTAGAGACTCTGCTGATTGTGATTATATGTATATATGTCATCCTACAGTTGTTTGCCCTCCAGCTTTCTTTCAATAAATACTTTTTTGTTTGAGTGCAGTTTCCCATGCTTTTGGGTTTGGGTCTAGTTTATAACACCCATCTTTCTGTAGTATTTTTCTATCTATTTATCATCTATCTATCTCTCTATCTATCTATATATCTAATCCATACTCTTTGTCTGTATATCTATCTGTTCTGTCTATCTATCTTATCTATTTCCCGCTCGGGCTTTGTCTCTACTTATCTCTGTCTATACATCTCTCTCTCTATCTCTCTATATCTGCATCTGTGTGTGTGTGTGTTAGAGTAAGGGGCCCCAAAATTTCTAGCGGTGGGCCTGGCAGTGGCCACCCTCTCTCTCCACTAAGACTGCCCACTTGTTTGACCAGAGGCAGCATCACTTTGACAGTGTCTCAAAATAAATGAATATATGAAGTTTTAAAATAATATTTTAGCCCCACAAAGCCTAAGAGCTGAAGTATATAACTGTATAACTATGCAGTGGAAGTGACCACCATCTCTCTCCCACTCTGACTGCCCACTTGTTTGACCAGAGAGACAGTATCACACTGACAGTGTCACAATGAAATACATTTTAAAATAATATTTAAACCCCCCACAGGCCCAACATCAATCAATGGGTGTCATGGTCATGGCAATTAAAAGGACAGTAAAGTCAAAATTAAACTTTCATGATTCAGAAAGAGCATGCAATTTTAAACAACTTTCCAATTTACGTCTGCTATCAATTATATCCATAGACATCAGAAAAAAATTGCTTAATTCAATGTTATATATAGTTGCAAACTCTACTGTCATAGAGTGTCTGTAGCGTTATGTCAGCTGTGTTTGCAACTATGTATAACATTACTATAAACATTGTTACAAACACTGCTACCAGATTGCTTAAAAGGGACACTGAACCTAAATGATTCAGATAGAGCATGCAATTTTAAGCAACTTTCTAATTTACTCCTATTATCAATTTTTCTTTGTTCTCTTGCTATCTTTATTTGAAAAAGAAGGCATCTAAGCTAAGGGGCCAGCAATTTTTTCTGTTCAGAACACGGACAGCACTTGTTTATTGGTGGGTGAATGTATTCACCAATCAGCAACAACAACTCAGGTTGTTCACCAAAAATTGGCCGGCATCTTAAACTTACATTCTTGCTTTTCAAATAAAGATACCAAGAGAATGAAGAAAATTTGATAAAAAGGAGTAAATAGAAAGTTGCTTTAAATTTCATGCCTCTATCTGAATCACAAAGAAAAAAATTGGGTTCAGTGTCCATTTAAGACACATGCATGCTCTTGAGCTCACCTAAGATTACTCTTTAGACAAAGGATACCAATAGAACTAAGCAAAATTGGTAATAAAGTATATTGAAAGTTGTTTAAAATGTCATGCTCTATCCAATCCATATAAGTTTAATTTTGACTTTACTGTAATAATTCAAACTAGCACTAAGGGGTAGATTTATCAACTGTTGGTGCGGACATGATCCGCTGCAGCGGATCATGTCCGCCCGACATCGATAAATGCCGACAGCATACGCTGTTGGCAATTATCATTGTGCAAGCATTTCTGGTGAAATGCTTGTGCAATGCCACCCCCTGCACAATCGCGGGCCGCTAGCAGGGGTTGTCCATCATCCCAATCATATCCGGTCAGGATAATTGCTGTCTGCCACCTCAGAGGTGGGGCGGGTGAGTTAAGGAAGCAGCCAGTTTTACAACCTCTGCTTCTTAACTTATGTTTCAGGGCGGACCTGAAACTTTGGGGGTAGATTGCAGCATCCGCTGCTTGATAAATCTACCCCCATGCCTTTCTAGATATTTTTGTGGAAAAGCACAATATTTAAACAAAGGTTACCAATAGAAAGGTAAATTTGAAGAAAAAATAAATAAAGTAGGAAACAACAGCAAGTATATAAATGTTGGGTACGTTGGTTACTGTATACGCTTGGCTTTTAATGAACAACAGGACACAAGTGATAGCTTTCCATACAAGATTACTAAATGAGTATTCCCCTTAATAAAAAAAAAAAAACATCATTCAAAACATCTAACTGCACAGTGTAATAATTTAGAGCTAGATTACAAGTTGAGAGCTAATTTATTGTGCGCCCTCAAACGTGCAAACACTGCCGCGACGATAAACAACCAGCCATTACAAGTGTCTGGTTAATGCTACCACAAGCTTTTTTTGTTTTTAGTGCATCAAGTGAGCGGGTTGTGGGTTGTTAGGGAAAAAAAAATGGCACTGAAAAGCCTTTACATTGGCAGTCTATGGGGACTGTGATTTCCCTGTAAATATATATGTATATGAATATAGACAAATGCAAAGAAAAGTAAACCCAGAATATGGTCGCAGTCCGTAATATATGATTAGCAAAAAAGGTGTCTTATAAAGTGCAAGGTGCTAAAGCATGAACTACAATGTTCCTTGATGTACCACTCATTCACTCGCTCCTATGCATACAGTGGAGCTCTCACTCACCCAATCCGATGGGGGAAGGCGGGTATCGCCGTTCTCGGCTTGTAGGTTCTATCCGGGACGCCTCTATGGGGGCACGGCCCAATCCAGGCCAATGAAACTCACTCTGGAACGAGGCAGAGATCCCTTGCTCCGCCTCAACTTATTCCAGACACCTGTTCCTCCGGTGAAAACCAGTATCCCTCCGCCAGTGACGTAGCAGTAAACAGTTCTGTTAGCAATATTGAACTGCTGGAAGTAAGGACAGCACACAATGCACTCTTTTTTTGCTAAGTACACAAACTTGTAATGCACAGCAGGGGAAACAGCCAAACTCCGGGACAATGACAGCTTCAATAAGATGAAAGTGGAGGCTGCTTTCCATAAAACAATTCCTTTATTGATTCGTTAAAAACGGCAAAACACAGCAAGGTTAGGACATGGTGTAGAAGGGCAGCACAGTCTGGCTTACGCGTTTCGGATGAAATCCGTAGTCATCAGCCTACTGTGCTGTGCTCTACACCTGTTTAAAACTAGTTAAAACAAGTGTGATTGGTGCACACATAAAGACACGCCTTCAGGTTGTAACCAATGCCTACAATGAATAAGTTTAACCCACTAGTGCCTGGACCGCACCTTATAATACAAAACAATAGCTCATACAATCGTGGTATATATACACTGCAACAAATATGTGCAAAACCAATAATGTAATATACTACTATTCACAAGAAGTCAAATATTGGGAATTAATTAATTCGTAAAAAATAATAAATTATTACTTGTAAATTATATTGCCCTAATCCTGCGCATAGGGGACTACATGGGTAAAATTCTCAATACGAAAGAGTCAAATTTTCTTCCTGTCTTATCTGGTGTGCTGGTGGGCAACAAAATACAAGTTGTGTACATATTAAGAAAATATACTGCAATGAATAGATTTCGTGTAACAAGTGAATGAATAAATTAACAAACTAATAAACATACAATGTATAAGTATGTCATGGGGGAGGGACCTAATGAATATAGGTGAAATAAAGATATCTATGCAAACTGGCAAAGTACTGACATCAGGTGGAAAACCACAAACAATCAATCATATGTGCCTCCCCCATGTATAATTTGTAATATTGTTGTATTGTACCGGTCATGCACATCTGACCACCCGATGTGTCTAGCACAATTGTTAACACGAGGGATCTATTTGTTAATGTGATGTAAGTACCCTATTAATTCATTCCCACAGGTTCATTACATCATATCTAGAATTTTAAGCCTTCTGGCACCCGAGTGCCCAGGGTGAATATCCAAAAAGCCTCGCGTCTAGCGAGCAGTTGGTCCAAATTGCCACCCCTAGCAGGCCTGGAGACTTTCTCAATCGCACACCATGTAAATCCCTTAAGGTTATTATCATGGTAGACTCCAAAATGCTGTACTATTGGAGTCGTGGATCTCTTAGTCGAGAAAGAGGGAAGATGTTCCCTAATCCTGGAATTCAGGTCTCTAGAGGTGAGTCCCACATATTGAATCTGGCACAATGTGCATTCAATCATATAGACTACCGATTCTGTTTTGCAATTCATGCATGAATTGATCTTATAGCTTTTCTTAGTTTTTACACTCATAAATTCTTTGGTCACCCTGGCAAAATCACAGGGCTTACACTTTCTGTGACCGCATCTATACATCCCAGTATGCCTCAGCCAGGATCCCTTCTCTTCTTTCTCTGTTTTTAACAAGGTTGGCGAAAGAATGGAGCCCAAAAGTGGGGCTTTTTCTGTACGCACATCTAAGTCCTTGTCGGACTGTATCAACCAATTTGTCCTCAGCCTTCAATATTGGAAAATGTTTCCTAATTATCTCACACACTTGTGGATATTGGGTACTGTGACTCTGTACAAGTAATACCAAGAGAAAGCTTATTAAAAACAAAAGATAAGCACAGTACAAACTAAACAAGAAATTACTTTTGTCACTACACACAGTACCCAATATCCACAAGTGTGTGAGATAATTAGGAAACATTTTCCAATATTGAAGGCCTGAGGACAAATTGGTTGATACAGTCCGACAAGGACTTAGATGTGCGTACAGAAAAAGCCCCACTTTGGGCTCCATTCTTTCGCCAACCTTGTTAAAAACAGAGAAGAAGAGAAGGGATCCTGGCTGAGGCATACTGGGATGTATAGATGCGGTCACAGAAAGTGTAAGCCCTGTGATTTTGCCAGGGTGACCAAAGAATTTATGAGTGTAAAAACTAAGAAAAGCTATAAGATCAATTCATGCATGAATTGCAAAACAGAATCGGTAGTCTATATGATTGAATGCACATTGTGCCAGATTCAATATGTGGGGACTCACCTCTAGAGACCTGAATTCCAGGATTAGGGAACATCTTTCCTCTTTCTCGACTAAGAGATCCACGACTCAATAGTACAGCATTTTGGAGTCTACCATGATAATAACCTTAAGGGATTTACATGGTGTGCGATTGAGAAAGTCTCCAGGCCTGCTAGGGGTGGCAATTTGGACCAACTGCTCGCTAGACGCGAGGCTTTTTGGATATTCACCCTGGGCACTCGGGTGCCAGAAGGCTTAAATTCTAGATATGATGTAATGAACCTGTGGAATGAATTAATAGGGTACTTACATCACATTAACAAATAGATCCCTCGTGTTAACAATTGTGCTAGACACATCGGGTGGTCAGATGTGCTTGACCGGTACAATACAACAATATTACAAATTATACATGGGGAGGCACATATGATTGATTGTTTGTGGGTTTTCCACCTGATGTCAGTACTTTGCCAGTTTGCATAGATATCTTTATTTCACCTATATTCATTAGGTCCCTCCCCATGGACATACTTATACATTGTATGTTTATTAGTTTGTTAATTATTCATTCACTTGTTACACGAAATCTATTCATTGCAGTATATTTTCTTAATATGTACACAACTTGTATTTGTTGCCCACCATGCACACCAGATAAGACAGGAAGAAAATTTGACTCTTTCGTATTGAGAATTTTACCCATGTAGTCCCCTATGCGCAGGATTAGGGCAATATAATTTACAAGTAATAATTTATTATTTTTTACGAATTAAATTAATTCCCAATATTTGACTTCTTGTGAATAGTAGTATATTACATTATTGGTTTTGCAACATATTTGTTGCAGTGTATATATACCACGATTGTATGAGCTATTGTTTTGTAATTATAAGGTGCGGTCCAGGCACTAGTGGGTTAAACTTATACATTGTAGGCATTGGTTACAACCTGAAGGCGTGTCTTTATTGTGTGCACAATCACACTTGTTTTAACTAGTTTTAAACAGGTGTAGAGCACAGCACAGTAGGCTATGACTACGGATTTCATCCGAAACGCGGTAAGCCAGACTGTGCTGCGCCTTTCTACACCATGTCCTAACCTTGCTGTGTTTTGCCGTTTTTTTAACGAATCAATAAAGGAATTGTTTTATGGAAGCAGCCTCCACTTTCTCTTATTGAAGCTATGAATATAGACATACATATATATTTGTGTTGATATGTGTATATACACAAATACATAAATATATATGTATATGATGTATATCCTGGTTTCATCAACAGCCGGGCCGTGGCCCAGTACCGGGCCGTGATAGCCCTGCTGGTGGGCCCTGACCTGTCCATTGCCCCCATGCACACTCTTACCCCCACTGCACACAAGGGGCAGACTGAGACCAATCAAGGCCCCAGGAAAACCGTCTCACACTGACCCAAATGTATTCAAATTTATGCAAATGAACATCGGTAGCCTCCCTGCCTTAAAGGGACAGTATACACTCATTTTTATATAACTGCATGTAACCACAACAGGCCCATCAACCTCCAGAGCCAGGACTCCCAACATTAAGGGCCAAAGAAAGGGCCCCCAACCTTCAGGACCAGACCAGACACTCCATGGCCCTCACAGCGGACAGACCCTCGGCAGGACCCCCACACTCCAGGGCCCCCACTAAACCCACACTGAACTGCTTAGTTACTGATGGGCAAATCCCTGCTGCCTACTATATTATATATATATATATATAATATATATATATATAATATACTATATATATATAACCTACCGGGCCCTGACATGTCCAGCTAAAATTTACCGGGCCCTTGAGGTCACTTTGGTGAGAACCACTGATGTATATGATGTATATACACATAAACACATAAATATATATGTATATGATGTATATGATGTATATACACAATAAACACATAAATATTAAGTATATATGATGTATATGATGTATATACACATAAACACATAAATATATATGTATATGATGTATATGATGTATATACACATAAACACATAAATATATATGTATATGATGTATATGATGTAGTATAACAACATAAACACATAAATATATATGTATATGATGTATATACACATAAACACATAAATATATAATGTATATGATGTATATACACATAAACACATAAATATATATGTATATGATGTATATGATGTATTACAGATAAACACCTAAATATATATGTATATGATGTATATGATGTATATACACATAAACACATAAATATATATGTATATGATGTATATACACATAAACACATAAATATATATGTATATGATGTATATGATGTATATACACATAAACACATAAATATATATGTATATGATGTATATGATGTATATACACATAACACATAAATATATATGTATATGATGTATATACACATAAACACATAAATATATATGTATATGATGTATATACACATAAACACATAAATATATATATATATATATATATACATATACATTTACACTTTGCTGCCTATCACTGCGCTACTTACCCCCTTTGCTGCGCTAGGTTCTGTGCTGTGTATGATGACATAAAGATTGAGGCACCCATTGAAGCCTATGGAAGCATGCAGATATTACTGAGTTGAGCACAAATATCACGCTTGTGAAAGCGCAATTTTGCGCTCTACTCCATAATCTGGCCCTCAGTTTTCCTGCCACTCATATGCATGCTAATCAATGTTCCTCATTCTGTGACGTTATAAATCATAGTGAAGCTGCACCCTGCATGTGGCTACTACATCCTGCACACTACAGATGAGTATTTATGGCGAGATTGGGAAGCAAAAAGAGTTGCAGACACTTTTACACAATGAGGCCTATTTATCAAGCTCTGAATGGAGCTTGAGGGCCCGTGTTTCTGGCGAGCTGAAGCAGCAGTTATGAAGTAGCGTTCTAAAGGCTACTGCTCCATAATCCTGTCCCGCCTGCTCATGAGATCGCCACATTCAACCCGATCGAGTACAATCGGTTTGATTGACTTCCCCTGCTGGTGGCCCATTGGCCGCAAATCTGCAGGGGGCGGCATTGCACCAGTAGGTCACAAGTGCTGCTGGTGCAATGCTGAATACGGAGAGCGTATTGCTCTCCCGCATTCAGCGAGGTCTGTCGGACCTGATCCGCACTGTCGGCACAGACCTTTAATAAATAGGCCTCCTTGGCTACAATTATTTACATATACACAGATAAATACACATTTTACATACAATATTATTGGTCAGAATCAGGATACATAACTTTTCATTTCAGATAATCATATTTGTAAACCATAATATCTCTAAGAATATGAAAGCTTCAGGTGATCTGAATAATAACAATGAACAGAGGTCTGCAGCTCCAGAAGAAAAGAGCCAAGGGTGCACTATTGAGAGAATAGCACAAACATTACAAATAAAAATAACAATAATATAGTAACTGTCTAATTAACCTTCAGTGCTTACTAAGCCTTTTGTTTTGTGGACATCATTTGTTTACCTTTGAATGTTTCTATGCTTAGAGCACCACTATAACTCTATTAAAGGGACAGGTTACTCCAGAATTTGCATAACCAAAGTAGTTATATTACTATACTTTTTACCTCTGTGAGTACCTTGTATCTAAGCCTCTGCAGACTTTCCCCTTAACTCAGTTCTTTGACAGATTTGCATTTTAGCCACAGGAGTGAGCACAATGTTATCTATATGGCACACATGAACTAGTGCTGTCTAGCTGTAAAAAAACTGTCAAAATCTTACTGAGATAAGAGGTGGCCTTCAAGGTCTTAGAAATTAGCATATGAACCTATCTAGGTTAAAGGGATATGAAACCCACAATTTCATGATTTTGAAAGGAGCATGCAATTTTAAACAACTTTCTAATTTGCTTCTATTATCTAATTGGTTTTAGTTTTCTTGATATTCTTTGCTGAAAAGCATATCTAGATAGGCTCAGTAGCTGCTGATTGGTTCCCAGCACATAGAAGTCGTGTGTGATTGGCTCACTCATGTGCATTTCTATTTCTTCCATAAGGGATATCTAAAAAAAATTAGCTAAATAAATAATAGAATAAATTGGAATGTTGTTCAAATTTGTATTCTCTATCTGAATCATGAAAGAAAAATGTTGGGTTAGTGTCCCTTTAAGCTTTTAACAAAGAATACAAAAGAACAAAGAACATTTGATGATAAAAGTAAATTGGAAAGTTGTTGAAAATTGAATGCACTATCTGAATCATGAAAGTTTAATTTTGACTAGACCTGTCCCTTTAATATTATAGAAATAATATAAACATGAAAATATTGTATATATAGATCACATAGCAAACTTTATGCCACTAAAACAATTGATGATTAAAGGAGCTTGTTTATAAAAAAAAAAAACCATGTCATTATCACTCTGGATATTTTCATCCTTGGTCATAAATTGTATGTGCCTCCTGATTCTTTGGTTGATAATAATATATGTAATCAGCTTTGGTTTTATATATTGGGGATTCTTTGACCTTTGTTCCTTATACAAAAAGTATAAGCTCCTATAATGCACTGGCCATCATGATGTACCATATATTTACTCTTTTTGTACAGCTTCAAATTTCTGTTGCAATTCTCCTCGGCACCATCAGTTACCATGGCACCTACCTCACACAGTACTTACTACCCCACTGTGGTGTTGACTATCTGATTCACCACTGTCACAACCAACTACACAGCAGCACTTTCCCAAAGAAATTAACACTACAGCCCCACCCACCCAGCTATCATTGTATATCTTCCTGTGCCACACTCCCACCCCCCAGTAATAGATATGCCCAAGTTCCAGCCCACTCTTACTACCTACTACTACTATTTCTGTTTTAAAAGGGACAGTTGTACTACAAATTTTCTCCCCTTTAATGTGTTTCTAACTATTCAGTTCACTGCTGAGGTGTATTAAAACTGTTTACAAAAATCATACTAGTATTAGGCTATAGAAAAGTTATGCAAACATAGCCAGCCGAAGAAATGATACTCCCCAGTGGAGGGTAGGTTAGATAAGTAATAAAGTGTTCATTTTCAACAGGGCCTGATCAAAACAACTCCGGCAAATCTTTTGAACATTATAGTACAAAAACGTGTCTCTCCTTCACAACGGTTAAAAAGGAGCCAGACCAAATGCATATGTACTCGGTAGTGTAAGTGTAAGTGGACTACGGATCTCAGATGCCCACACCCAGTGCCCGTAATTACCAGCAATATTTAAGCAAAAGGTATGCTATGCCCTTATTTGCCTTTTTAAAAAGTTTTAAGCACTCTTAGCTGAGCCTGTCTAGTGTGTGTAAGACAGTGTAGTATATACACACTATATGGAACAAGGGTCATTTAGACAGTGCATGAGATGAGGCTGACTGGTGAACCTGGCAATACAGACAGTGAAGGGTGGTACATAGTTTTGTTATTAGGGCACATTGCTCACAGCTGTGATATCTGGGTACATGTAAAATTTCCATGTGGTTCAATTTCAGATTGCACAGATTTATATTGTTTAGGTACATTCAGATTATACAGAAATATGCTGATTTTTTTGGGGAGCACATTTAGAATTTTACAGCATTTGGTGTTTAGGTACAACTGCACAGTATGAAAGTTTTTTAAATTTCATAGAGATAAGGAGGCCCTATTTATCATAGGTCTTGCAGAATGCGGAGAGCAATACGCTCTCCGATTCAGCATTGCACCAGCAGCTTACAAGAGCTGCTGGTGCAACGCCGCTCCCTGCAGACTCGACGGCAATCGGCCACCAGCAGGGAGGTGTCAATCAACCCGATCGTACTCGATCGGGTTTGAATTGCGGCAATGTCTGTCCCGCCTGCTCAGCAGGCGGACAGGGTTATGAAGCAGAGGTCTTTAGGACGATGGCTTCATAACTGTTGTTTCTAGCGAGCCTGCAGGCTCGCCAGAAACACGGGGCGTCTAAGCTCCATTCGGAGCTTGATAGATAGGCCCCAAGGTGTTGGGACATATGGCAAGGGTGTGTGGCTATAGATTGCAGAGAAGTAGTGATTGGATGAAGATGACACATACTTATGACATTTGGTAAATGTGTGGTGTTTGGCCACAAATGGCACAGACTTACAGTGTTTAGGTAAATTCAGCTGGTACAGAGTTACAGGGGTTTGGGCACAAGAGAGGGGTATAAAGAGTCTGTGTACAATCATGCTAAGTTATGGTGCTTAGCACCAAAGTTATGGCTACGAGTGTGCTCAGATTGAGAAAATATGCCATGTCACTTTACCAGTATCATTCCATTATAAAGTACATATGAAGTTAATATTGAATATTTTTCAGTAAAATAGGCTTGCTGCTTCATTGCTTATTAATATAGTAAAACACACTTCAACATACAAATGCTACTGACTGGAACAATATCTTGATTTTTTTTTTTTTTTTTTAAGTCAACATCAACAGTCAAGAAATACAAAATGTCTGTAAGAAGGCAGCAGCATTTACTATAGTTTATTCCCCTCATATTAATTGCTGCCTATTGATTCAAGCAATGCAGTTATGAAAGTAAATTACCGTAAGTAGAGCAATAAACTAGAACTTTCCACAAACAGAAGGTGTAGAAGAAATAAATAACTTCTCACTAGGAGAAGAGACAAAAAAAACTAGAAAAGCACAACTTATTAAAATGTATATATATATTTAAAATAAGTTCCTGAATTTTGTTTCACTTACAAATAAATTATATTAATTAATAAATTGTGTTTAAGTTTTTCAGTAAATGTGTTGCTCATATAAACAGCTATAGGTTGTAATACAGTCTGCAGTAAAATGCTGCAAAATATCTCAAACACGGGACATTATGGAGGCCTTAGGAATCAAGAAAGAAAACACTAAGTGAGAGGATAGGTGGTTTATATTATTTGTATAAGTGTACTGTGTTAGCATGCCATTAGCAAGCAGATTATTTCATTGCTTAATAAAATTATTATATAATCAGCCACCATAATATGGATATTCAAAGGTTAATTCTGTAATGATAGAGTATCTCACATCACAGCTTTGATATCCATATAAAGGTGTCTGATTTAACCTTATATAATTTTTATTAAGCAATCTGCTAATGCTAACAGCTATTATTAGAGACCATTATTTAAATCATGTGAGGATATTCTTACATATGGAGGCATATTTATCAAGACCGCTGCTCCATAACCTCAGCTCTGAGGCGGCGGACAGAAATCGACAGAAATCAACCCGATCGGGTTGATTGACACCCCCTGCTAGTGGGCCGCTGGGCTTGATAAATATGCCCCAATGGCTTAATATACTTATATATTAATATCTATACTAACACTGGGATGGTCTCTCTAGCCTTAGGGGTCAATTTATTATAGTGCGAGCGTACATGATAAGATGTAGTGTATCATGGTCCGCTGCACCATTGATAAACTGCCAACAGCATACGCTGTCTGATTTTATCATTGCACAAGCAGTTCTTGCGAACTGCTGGTGCAATGCCACCCCCTGGACATTCGCAGCCTGGGTGGTGTCAATCAACCCGATCGTATTCGGGTTGATTTCTGGCTGCCGCCTCAAAGCAGGCAGACAGGTTATGAAGCAGCGGTCTTTACACCGCTGCTTCATAACTTCTGTTTCCGGCGAGCCAAACAAGGGGCCTCAAGCTCCGTGCGGAGCTTGATAAATATGACCCTTACTTATTCACCTCTTATTTTGCAGAGTCAGTTCAATAAAAACATACTTCCAAAACTTTAGTCTTTGGCTTTTTTCTTGTTTATGGACGCCTAACAACTGTCCCGCCCACACCCTGAGACTGTTCGTATATCCTCAACACATTAGTGTATTATAAGTGTATTCCCAGATTACACTATATACCATATAGGCTGCTGTCTATACTTACACCAGTATAGCTTTGTATAACTCGATTCTATGTTAATCTGTTAACGTTTTTGGTTACTCAGCCTTTATATTCTAGGATTAACATTGATTGTTTTTATAGTCTCCATTTTTAGATTGCATCCAGTTTTTACTATGTATATGTTTTCTATATGTTAACATTATTTTGTGATGCCTTATGTGTTTTAATTTTCAGATTTGCTAATACACTGTATTATTGACTCGTACATAAATACCATTTATACACAAATATTGTATCAATTAAACTCCATTTTATTTATTTATTTATTTATTATTTCTTACTCTGCATTTGTTTATTTAAACACATATATCTCTGACAGTAAGCTCCCCAATGTGAGGGCTTATCCAACTCTGTTTTCTTTCATTCTTGTTTTTTCACATTTAAAGGGATTTTTTGTAAATCTTGGATTTAGCCCACTGTCACCACAAGAGCTATCAGACCAACCACTTTCTTTAGCAATAAAAGTGTCTCTGTCCACTAATAGGGATGTGGGGGTTGTGCTTATCAGCCAGCGAGAAATCCATCCCTTGGGATAAGCCATAACTAATATACTTTTTTTCAATATCAATTTAAACAACATTTTTGTTAATATAAATAAAATTTAATATGCTGGGGGATTCATCTGAACTGACAGTACATGTAGTATTGAGGCAGCCAGTAGATTAAGATCTGCAATATTTAGTTTGTGAGAAAATAATACAAATAGCTTCTATCACTTGCCCTAGAGTTAGGTTTCTGAAAATATGATATCCCTCTGTTGTGCACATGCATAAAGGTGAACTCTACAGTATATAGTCCTTGCAAGGTATTGGGACTTTTACTGCTTCTGCACTTATTGAAGGTACAGACTGTTCTAGCTTGATGGACAGGTATTTGGGCACATGCATCAATCAGATGCTTAGAATGATCAGAGATTAACACCTAGCGTGTACTTAAAATAAGGTGTTTAAGTAACCTTTTTTTGTGTGGAAAGTCATTGTTGTGGGCACTGCAGTCAAAGAGGGGTATAAATGTAGAGTGGACACAAATGGAATCTTGAATTTACTATACATATGTTTATTTATAACAGCCTGTTCAGAAAATGTCTTTCTGAACTTTCTCTCTTGCACTCAACAGGTTCAATTTTCTGATATTCTAGTGCCAATATTTGACAATTAACTTAACAACCAATATAGACTTTCGCAATAAAATGTTATAAGTTTACTTAGGCCAGAGTTTTGTTACAGAGATTATTCTGAGGCATCATTTAGTGCAAGCGCTACTCGTTATTAATTGTCTGTTAACATTATACTTTCTGTCATTATAATAGTGCACCGTGTATATAATCTGTGTCAATAAATGCCACAGATTATGTGTGCTGTCAGTGAACAATGCTAATTATATGTTAGTTTCATTTTAATGGGGAACTGTAGTACAGATGGCCTAGATTAAATAAAAAATGTTTGTGTGAAACTAATATCTCGAGGACAGAACTTGACGTAATACAGAAAGAGATTTGGGGGTAGATTTTTTTTAAGCAGCGGATGCTGCAATCTACCCCTGAAAGTTTCCAGATTGCAGGAAATAGAAGTTAAGAAGCATCGGGTCTTAACTTCTCCGCACTTTTTAGGTGGCAGACTGCAATCATATCTGATCGGGGATGATTGACACCCCCCTGCTAGCGGCTGATTGGCCTCGAATGTGCAGGAGGCGGCATTGCACATCATTTCACCAAAAAAGCTTGTGCAATGTTTAGTGATGTTGGCGTGAACATGATTCGCTACAGCGAATCATTTCCCGCCCGCCAATTGTTATATCGCCCCTTGTTCTCATTCCTTATCACAGTCTCAAGTTGCACATTCAGCTCTATTAAATTGATAGAGCCACATCTATCTCACAACTCAGTAGCTGACCTACTCAACAGTGGGCCCTGATGCAAACTTTTTTTTGGGCCCCTCAAAAGGCAAATCAGTAGTAAACAACAGTAATAATATACATGATGCTCTGTGTAATGATTTTGATAGACAGACAGACAGATAGATGGACCAGCCACCTGCACTAATAGAAATCTCCCCTGCATTATGATTAAACACATTATGCACAGGCCCTGGTGCCACTGGACCTGCTATTTTCACTCGGTTGGAATTGTTCACTTCTTGCTGCATAGAACAAATTCCACTGTAATCTTGTCATCCCAAAAATGTATTCAAAACCTTACAAAATAAACAAATTAAAATAGGAAGTAAATTATGCACCCTCTATAAAACAGCCCATTTTAAATTTATGCACAAACAAAAACTTTTGAATGAAAAAAACTAATAATAAAAGACACTAAGGAAATTACAAAATAATTCACAAGGGCAATAAAGTATAAATTCCAAATATTTGGGCAAAGTTTAGCCAGAAAACCCCAATAACACCTCAATAATATTTAGCCGCACATTCAGTCGGCAAGGTTTCCAAAATGCCTCTGTCCAATGACATGCAAATATTCCTACACTTACAAACATATACATTTATCGTAATTCAAGCACACTCATATATGGCAGGTGGAATTCTTTTAACTGCTTACCAATACTTATTCTTTTGGTGTGCACTTAAGGCATCAATTGGTGTAAAATTCTGGAATGCCCACAAAGGGTATGCTAGAAATGATAGGTGAAGCAAGAAGCAAGGGATTTATAACATGATCTTATCTTACAATACGGTTCCTTGACAGCCTAATGAGTGTCTATATATAACTAGCCCTATATGTCAGTAGCTTCGATTCACTATGTCTTCAAGGATCCCTAAAATAAAATAAAAGGCTCTAAATCCTAGTTTAATATTAAGAGCTGATTCATTCCTCTTTAGATGCTTTAAGAGTCCTGCTCCAATAGGCAATAAAAAAATGAAAACATATTATTAATGAACCTAGTCCTTTTATACTACTGATTATATTTTCTGTCAACCACTTAAATGTTTTACGACTGGAAACATCTCTTCATTCAATGACCATTAATTTACTAAAATCACTCAGATCCCTCTTGTTTGTGATTAGGAGAAAATTGAGAAGCCTACACTACATAATGAATTTAGGTTAATGTATACTACATACTTCTTCACAAAGATTAACTGAGTCACCTGCAGTCTTTGTAATTACTGATTTATTTATTTTTAAGCTTGTCAGCGAAAGACTATGCCTTTCTCAATTATTTAGTGAATAAGCCATCAATGAATAACATAGGGATTGGAAGACTAAGGAAAATGAAGTAGCCTCCTCTGTATTAGTGAATCTAGGATTTTAATCAGTGTTTACTATGTTATGCTCTGTTTTATAACAGAGAACACATTGTATTCATAATTCATACTATAGTATATACTGTAGCCAGTTGATATATTTTGAATATTTATACTCCATTGCAGGTTACCCTGTACTTACTTGCTTGGGGTCCAATCTGCCCTGGTATGCTCCACTCCCTCCCTTCAGGATATCAGCACCCTGTGCTATCTTGCGGAGCAAGCTCTGCAATGTCACTTGTAGATATATGTTTTGTGCCAGTTCAGACCCTCGGTTTTTTTCCAGAATAAGACGCAGGTGTTGTTGAGTTTCCCGGCCAATATCAGGCAGGTAGGGAGGACTCCTCTGAAATTGAGGATTTACACTGAGTCTTATAAAGATATCCAACTCTCGTATAATTCTTTCCATAGTCCTCTTATTTGCAGCTGGGTATTGTCGGCCATGTATGAAGGACATGGATAATAAAAGTATAGAAAGGAGTGTAAGGGAAAGATACAGTTTACAATGAATAAAAAAGAACAAATACAAATAGGAAACAGCAGAAATTCTAGGAACACGAAAGAAGCGAAACAAAAGTATGGTGTCATAAAAAGGAGATAAAGCAAGAGTTCAAGAACTGAAAAATAGCATGGGGATTGCTTTAAAATCTAAAGTCTTCTTAATGATTTTCTTTAGCTCAGGATGTAGCAGAGCACAGCTCGGAAATCTCTTCCTGTTTTACAAAATGAAGACACACCTACTGCAGGTGAGGCTCATGTTGCAAGTAGTCTGTGTGTATAGACAGTGCACACACTGTACGCTGTGCTGTTAGAGCAGGCTGTCAGAATCTAAATACCCACAACACAAAAACTCTGCTACAGCCCACTGGAGGGACAGAACACTGACACTGTCATAGGTTATAGCAGCTTTTCTCAAACTTTTTGCAGAAAGTACCTCTGCAGGCATTTATTTTGTCCTGTACCCGAACTGCAACACATACAAAATGTATTGATTTAAAACTCTCATGTGAACAAAAAAAATTAAGATAATTAAGCAGATGACAAATTTGCTTTCAAACTGTTAAAATAATAATAATAATAATAAATATCTCTCTCTCTCTCTCTCTACTCTCTCTCTCCTCTCTCTCCTCTCTATATATATTATATATATATATAATATATACAGTATATATTTATATGATATCTTTTTCAAATAGAGATGATGCAACAAATGAAGTGCATGCCTCAAGAAAAATTAATAAAAATAAAAAAAAAGGAAACAGAAAATAGTAATATGTGTGGTACCACTGCTCTGCATGCAAATTTATTTCATACATATTTTATAAGGCTTATTTTCACTGTGGCAGTTTATCTGGCATCTGTTTCTGTGATACTTTTCTTTTTTAAACATTTTATTGAGAAACATAGCACATATACCAAAATAATACAGGCGAACAGAACTAGTAGCTACAATTCCATGGCACTGAGTATACGACAATTACATTATTGTGTGGGCTGATATTGAGGGGCGGGATCCATTGGAAGTCTTCTCTACATAAACCCACCTGTGACACTTGTCATAGTTATACATTTTACTTGGTACTTTCTCTGAGATGCACTTTATATCAGTGTTTCTCAACTCCAGTCCTCAAACATCACAAATAGGCCAGATTTTAAGGATTTCACAACCTGACGACAGGTGAGTCAGTGACAGTGAAGGAGCTGCTGGCAAGATGAGAATTAATGACAAACTGGTTTCTTAAGTGTGCTTTAGGGTGAATGGAGAAGCATAGCTTTCTGTGATATACTGAGTGTTTACCTTGGCATCAGGGAAAAGCAAGCCCTGGAGTACCCCCTTGCCAATGCAACCCACCACTGTCTCAACATTCGGTGTTACCTATATAAAGAATGACACTACATATTTACACATAAACACTTCATCATAAACTAAATACAGGACATACATTGCACCTTCTCATAACCTCACCCCTCAAAGTGCGGGGCCCTGGGCGGTGTCCCTCTTGCCTTGCCCAAAGGGCAAGTCTGGGTCAGTAAACCCCTTGCAATTACAAGACATTTCTATTCTGCTGCTATGGAATAGCAAATCAGCCAATCCTAAATTTAAAACAAATTAAAGGGGAAGTAAAATCAAAGTGAATCTTTCTTGATTCAGATACAGCATGTACTTTTCAATCACCTAAGTTTCTTTATACTTTTTGTATTTTTTTTTCAAAAGTATACCTAGATAGGCTCTGGAGCAGTAATGCCCTACTGGGAAAAGACTACTCATATATGCTTCTAGTCATTGACTCATCCAAGGTGCTCAGCTAGCTCCCAGTAGTGCATTACTGCTCCTTCAACAAAGGATATACAGAGATTGAAGAATATTTGAGTGTTTAAAATAGTATGCTCTATCTGAATCATGAAATATATTGTTGGGTTTCATGTCTCTTTAATTACAGGGGCTGTGATTTTTTACAAAAGCATCCCCTTCCCCCAGGATGACGATACATGGTTGCCATCTGAACTAAAGGCATTTTGCAGACAGGCGACCACATTTTGTCACCTGCACTTAAAGAGACAGTATACACCAATTTTAATATAGCTGCATGTAATAGACACTACTATAAAGAATAATATGCACAGATACTGATATAAAAATCCAGTATAAAACCGTTTAAAAACTTACTTAGAAGCTTCCAGTTTAGCTGTATTTAAAAGGTTACTGGAACACCCATTGCAAGTGGGATATATTAGGCACTCCCCCTTCCTTTGCATATGAAAAGATCCTTTATACAAACAGAAGCAAGCTAGAGTAGATATATGTCAATATTACCCTAAAAATTTGGGGCTTGGTTAGGAGTCTGAAAATCAGAGCTATGTTATTTAAAAATAAGCAACACTATCCATTTAAAAAACAAAAAACAAAAAAATAAACAAACTTTATGGGCTATATAAATAGATCATCTACAAAACATTTATGCAAAGAAAAAACAAGGGTATAATGTCCCTTTAAAGGGTTTAAAAACATCAGAGAAATCGATAACAAAGTCGATAGCAAACTTGTTGTACAAGAAAATTCCTCCTACCATTAATATTATGGGCTATATTACAAGTGCAGCACTAATTTATCACGCGCCCGCAAAATTGCAAATTTGACCATTTGCGGGGCACACAATAAATACCCAGCCATAACAAAAGCTAGTTATTGCTACTGCAAGCTTGTGGTACCAATTAGCGCTTATAAAATTAACCATAGATCAGATCTCTGGTTAATTTTATAAATGTGCCCCAAATGCCCCCTGAAAATAAAGTTGTGTGTATTTTATTGAAAAAAAAATTGTAGCAATTTTATTATTTACTATTATTTATTTATTATTTATTATTTACTAAAATAAAGTTGGCGGTTGTGGGGTGTTAGAAAAAACAACTGCACTGAAAAGTTCCTTTACATAGCGGTCTATGGGAACTGTGTGGTCCCAGTAAATATATATGTATATGCTTATATGCATATATATTTATGTGTTAATATGTGTATAAACACATATTAAAGGGACAGTAAAGTCAAAAATTAAACGTTAATTTGCTTTGTTCTCTTCTGTATCTTTTTTTGAAGAGTAAAACTAGGTAGGGCTCAGAAGTATGCACATGTCTTCAGTACTCTATGACAGCAGTGTTTTGCAACATTATTTAAAGCTTTGTTATACAATGTTGCCGTACACTGCTTTCATAGAGTACTAAAGGACACGTGCACATTCCTGAGCTACCTAGTTTTACTCTTCAAAAGATACAGAAGAGAACAAAGCAAATTTGAAAACAGAAGTAAATTGGAAAGTTGTTTCAAATTGCATGCTCTATCCAAATCATGAAAGTTTAATTTTGACTTTTACTGGTCCCTTTGACCTATAAATACCAGTGACGTGCAGTGAGGTCAGAGGCTGGTGAGGCACTTGGCTGGTGAGGCACTTGGCTGGTGAGGCACTTGGCATCCTTTGTTAAAGGATATGCAGCAATGCACTACTGTGTGCTAACTGAACACATTAAATGAGCCAATGACAAGAGGCATATATGTGCTTGCAATTTGTGTTGGGGCTCATAAAAATGATAAGCTGCAATGCCAAGAAAAGCCAAAATGTCATTATAGTAAAGGCTTCAGTGTGCTACATTTTCTTTCTTCCTATTCACAGTTTGCTTGACAACAGTAAGAGGCAGATTGAAAGCTGTGTGTGCTTTCCATTTATTTATTTTAAGATCAATGTTTGGATTTATTATGGACTATATATTCTGGGTTATTGCTCTCTGTAGCTTTTTCTCTACCTTGCTTGTTAAGTGGTTTTAAAGTAAACATTATATCTAGAAAATGTAAAAAAGCATATATAAGCCTTTTAAATACTCTCTTTCTATATAAAACAACATTTCAGTATACTTTACATTATCAGTATATTTGGAAAAATTTATGCAAGATCTGGGAAATGGCACCATATTTTTGTTTAAGGTAAAGAATATTTTGTTAATAAACACAGTTTATAAAAATTATGGTATGGGAGACTTCCGGTTGGGCGGGCTCCGGGATAGGCAGCAGAACAGCAGAGCTCCGTACCAACTTGCTCTAACTTGCCTAATAAACTGCTTCTTGTAGCTCATCTACGGCTAATTTTGCCTATCATCTACCCAGCTGCCTCCCTGGAGCCCCACGAAAAAATCCTAGGCAGGTCTCGCTGCCCGGAGCGGAGGGGTTACTTGACGGAAATCCCCTTCTGCACTTTTTCACAGGAGTGATCCTAGCTCCCGCACCGAAGACCCCTATCTTAACACCCTGGAGTGAAAAGACACAACCCTCAGACGCCAACCTGCCGTTGTACTTGTGGGGGTCAGTCCGGCTCGCACTCTCTGCTCCCGGCGGTTTCTTCCCACACGGGCCCTACTGTGTGGGGCTGCGTGGCAGTTGCGGCTGACACCATCTTGGGCCCACGTGCTTGAAACTCCCTAGAACCGGCATGGTGGGGGAGTGGAAGGGTGAGGCTGAATATTACAGGGAAAGGCCACTACAATACCCGACGCCTGATACCCCAGACTCTGGACCTCTGCTCCACTGGATTGCCGCTGGGGCACATGGCCGTTGCTGCTGTCTGGCAGTGGGCGACCGGAGAGTCACCGAATCAATCCACTTGCCTGGGAAGGCCTTTAGACACCGGAGAGGGCCGTCGTAAGGCTCCCTCCATTCGGCGCTGAAAACCCACAGACACACCAAGGAGTGTGCCCCACTCTTGCAGGCATCGGGTAAGAACTTTACACCTGCACCCTCATATGAGCCTCCTCTGCCCATATATATAATCGGCCACCGCTCTTAGCTGTGCTTTAAACACATCACAGAGACGCTTGCTGGGTCTGTCCGGGGTACTAATACACTCCCCCCACGGGCCCTGGACACCTGGACTGGGTCTCTCTTTGTCACCTACTGAGATAACTACTTCTGCAGCTGCCTAGCCTTTTGTGGGGTAGAAATCAACCGGACATTCTTGCTGAACTTGCACCAGAACTTAACATAATACCTTACAGCAAGGACCTGGTGAAATAAGTATAAGAACGTATCTTTCTCTGGAGACTGCTCGCCTCCTGACTGCCTCTGCATTGCGGAGAGAAAGAATCGGTCACTTTGCTTTGCAGGGCCCCTGGAGAGGGGAACTGAATCACACCGTGCCTGGGCACCTAGTGATCCAAGGGACAGAGACTGTACAGACCCCTATCGGGAGGACAATTTTCTCTTTGCCATATTGCATAAGGCTGCATTATATTGCATTGTATATCACTACTGTCAGTTTTTGCCTCTAATCACGCTTCTTTCCCCTATAAAACAGCTTGGTTTTGCTCTCTAGCTCACACAGAAGATTGCAGACTGGGGTGAGAGCGCAAGAAGTGCATATGCCTTCTGCTGACAGGTTTTGATAATATTCTCTCTGTTGCGTACTACTTTGCTCATTGTTGGTTAATGTATTCTGGTCTATAATTGCCTTATCTTGTCTTGGTATCTTTATAAGTGGCATCCGCCATTATATTTTATAACAACAACGTAACGCCTGCTTTTTAATACCTTACTTCTCCCCTTGACAGTTCATAGGTATATGGATAAATATCTAACCAACACCCCAATGGCGAGTCGCAGTAAAGCCAATGACAGACGCCCATAGAGTTACTAGTGATAAAACCGCACAGGGTCACAGTTCTGAAGCCCCACTGGATGGGGAGCAGGTGGAAACCCACCCTATTGTAAAACAAATCACCCTACTTTTCATGCCTAAAATTGACAACCTACAAAGGGGTGTAGACACCCTTGCGGGTGAACTCAAACAGTTCTCAACCAGGATGGGGGAGGCGGAGGGTAGAATATCTGATCTGGAAGACTCTAATATCAAGTAGAAAAAAAAAAAAAAAAAAAAAAGACGTATAACCTGCGCAAAAAAACAGATAAGGGAAGGGGGATGTGGGAAACCTCTAGCTCTCCTCAATGGGTACCCTAGCGTACCCAATGTGTAAATGAAATCAATACGGAGTGGAGGTGAGCGCCAAAATAGGCTGAGGATAGGGAAGGGAGCGCCAAATAGGCTAAAAGATAATAAGCTGGTAAATATGTAGCTAAAAGAGGTGATTAAGATAATGTTAAAATAATATGTTAAAATATGAGATTTATTCTACACATTAATTAAAATAATGACACAATAGTGGTTACTCATGGATCCATGTTTACAATGACAATAGAATAATAAAATACAATGCAATATATGTTAAAAACAGAAGATAAACTGGTTGAATCAATAGGCTGATGATAAAGGGATGGCCTAAATAGGCCGATTCTCTATTGTATAGTTGGCACCTTGGTTGAGTCAGTCTGTGTTAAATGCTCCTGGTAAGTGGTTGGTTGTAATCCAAATAAAAACACAGAAAAATGTGGCTAAGGTATACAAATGTGGTCAGTGTCCAATACAAAAATGATCAAAAAAATAGAAAAGGTGAAAAAAATGAAAAAATGAAAAATGCAAAAAATTAAAAAAATGGTGAAAAAATGTGTTCACTCGGTGTGATATACGATGGTAAAAAAATAATAAATAAAATTCCTCCAAAAGTGTGTAACAATGAGAGTAGTGTCAGAGATGTAGATCCAAAGTGATGTAAGTGAATTCAGTGCAAGTAGATCAGTGGTTCAGTGTTGATACGATGTTTGACAATACAAATAGGTTTATACTAAAAAAGCCTGAAAAAAAGAAACAAACAATACTATAATATATGCAATCTGTTCAATGGATATATCAGTATTATGCTTACTCAGTTCTGTCGACGCGTTTCGGCATGTACCTCTGGCCTTTATCAAGACTAACAAAATGAGTAAGCTCACAGAATTTATAAAAATTATGACTAGTGTTTTGGCGCCAAAAACTGGTAGGCCACGCCCCCTTCCTGTTTAGTAGCATTGTGGGTATGGGCAAAAAGTTTGATTTCACTTATGTTGTTAGAATCATTGTTAATGGCTTTTGGTGTGTTCTTAGAGATATGTCTAATTGTAATTTTTCTTTTTCTATATATACATTTAATTTGCATGTTTCATAAGATAAATATTTAGACTTTATGCCTAAACTTCCGGTTTCGCTGGTAAATCTTGCACTTGCTTCTGGTTTTGCTACCATATGTAACATTAGCTTCCGGTTTCTGCTTATGTCTTAGATAGTGATATTGGTCCCTTTCTGTTAGTAATATAAATTCATATACCAATATGCTTGATTCATTTCGTTGCTACTTATGTTAGCAGTCTTTTTTCTGCTGCTTTTGATTTCTATTCTTTCTCTCTAATTCCTATATCATGCGTATGTTGCTTATGTTTACCCTCTTTTACTTCCAGTTACCAGTTCCGGTTCCGGTGTTTCGTGTTTACATTACTGCTAAGTGCTGAAATCCTTTAATAGTTGAAATCCCGATACATTGTATGGATGATAATCTAGACTGCTTATAGATGGTATTATCCTTATATAATTGAGTGACTATACAGTGGGGTAATAAATATAGTTGGGATCGGATATTCAGTTCTGCTTTGTGGAATGTCTAATATTGATCAACATTTTACTTGTCAGTTCTCCGCTTCAAAATGAATCTTAAAGGGATCTTTTGACAAGTACATTAACGGATAACATTATACAGGTTACATAGATAAATAAATAAACCTTAATAATGAAAAATGAATTGACGGATAAACAGTATACAGGTACAATAAAAAACTTCATATAAAAACTTCATATAAAAACACTATATAAATACTTTGTCATTAAAATGTGAATATAAAATGGTATACAGTATTTTCATTATACGAGTCCGGTATAAACCGGAGTCCAATACAAAATGTGTGAATGAGATGCAAGGCTGTTAAGGTCAGTTGATATGCACTAAATAATTAAAATGCAATACAAAATGCAGTAAAAAAAATTAAAATGTATATGGTGCGATTGTGCTGGATGTTAAGACCATGACAGATAAAAACACTAAAAGCTGAATTGTACCTTGAGGTGAGGGTGGGGACCTAAAGGGAGAGTAAATATAATATGCGGACCTCCTAAATATATAAAACATAAATATAAATATATGCAGACACCTGTCGTAATAGGTTAGTGTGGTAGAATCAGATCCAATATCTGATGGATAAAATTATGGTAAATATAAAAAATAAAAAATAAAACCAGACAGAATATGTTATACTTGTGACTTGGGTGGCTTCTCGCCGACATATGTGGACTCGTGTTGTAGAGTTATATGGTCCTGACTAGAAAACTCTGTGTGTTATATATGGGACACTATGGTGGATATAAAACTTCTGACTAAAATGCGGGAGGATATAGGTAATATCTACCACTGCGCCTATTTTTTGTTGTTTAGGGACAGTTGGTGCCAATCTGTTTTTTAAAAAACAGATTGGCTCCAACTGTCCCTAAACAACAAAAAATAGGCGCAGTGGTAGACCAATGCAATAAAAAGATAAGAGGTTTTTTCCCATGCCCGAATTGCAAGGCGTGTAAAAAATGGTTGAAAACAACCTCATTTTCATCTGCGCACACTAAAGAAAAATTTATGATCAACAGTCTGATAAGATGTGGCGATCATAATGTCATATACCTCATTGAATGTCCATGTAAATTACAATACGTAGGACTAACTTCTAGACAATTGAAGACAGAATGAGGGAGCACATACTATGTATAGAGAAAAAAAAGGATAGACACAGCCCTATATAAGCATTTTACTACTAAACACGGAGGAAATACTAGGGAAATGAGATTTTGCGGGATAGAGATAGTGAGAAAAAATTGGAGAGGAGGAAACCATGAACATAAATTACTCCTACAAGAGTCCCAAATGGATATTTTCCCTGAATTGCCTTTATCCTAAGGGCCTAAACAATAAAGAGGATCTATCCCATCTGTTTAATCTCACGAAATAAAGTTAAGTATTGATAAGCAGAGGACTACAAGTAACTATCCGCCACAAAGATATTACCTATATCCTCCCGCATTTTAGTCAGAAGTTTTATATCCACCATAGTGTCCCATATATAACACACAGAGTTTTCTAGTCAGGACCATATAACTCTACAACACGAGTCCACATATGTCGGCGAGAAGCCACCCAAGTCACAAGTATAACATTATTCTGTCTGGTTTTATTTTTTATTTTTTATATTTACCATAATTTTATCCATTCAGATATTGGATCTGATTCTACCACACTAACCTATTACGACAGGTGTCTGCATATATTTATATTTATGTTTTATATATTTAGGAGGTCCGCATATTATATTTACTCTCCCTTACGTCCCACCCTCACCCTCAAGGTACAATTCAGCTTTTAGTGTTTTTATCTGTCATGGTCTTAACATTCAGCATAATCGCACCATATACATTTTAATTTTTTTACTGCATTTTGTATTGCATTTTAATTATTTAGTGCATATCAACTGACCTTAACAGCCTTGCATCTCATTCACACATTTTGTATTGGACTCCAGTTTATACCGGACTCGTATAATGAAAATACTGTATACCATTTTATATTCACATTTTAATGACAAAGTATTTTATATAGTGTTTTTATATGAAGTTTTTAAATGAAGTTTTTTATTGTACCTGTATACTGTTATCCGTCAATTCATTTTTCATTATTAAGGTTTATTTATTTATCTATGTAACCTGTATAATGTTATCCGTTAATGTACTTGTCAAAAGATCCCTTTAAGATTCATTTTTGAAGCGGAGAACTGACAAGTAAAATGTTGATCAATATTAGACATTCCACAAAGCAGAACTGAATATCCTATCCCAACTATATTTATTACCCCACTGTATAGTCACTCAATTATATAAGGATAATACCATCTATAAGCAGTCTAGATTATCATCCATACAATATATCGGGATTTCAACTATTAAAGGATTTCAGCACTTAGCAGTAATGTAAACACGAAACACCGGAACCGGAACTGGTAACCGGAAGTAAAAGAGGGTAAACATAAGCAACATACGCATGATATAGGAATTAGAGAGAAAGAATAGAAATCAAAAGCAGCAGAAAAAAGACTGCTAACATAAGTAGCAACGAAATGAATCAAGCATATTGGTATATGAATTTATATTACTAACGGAAAGGGACCAATATCACTATCTAAGACATAAGCAGAAACCGGAAGCTAACGTTACATATGGTAGCAAAACCGGAAGCAAGTGCAAGATTTACCAGCGAAACTGGAAGTTTAGGCATAGGGGGGTAGTTATCAAGCCGTCAACCTCAAATACGCTGCGTATTCCGCAGCGTATTTGTGGCGAGGCTGATACGCCTTAGTTATCAAAGGCTCGAGACCGGCAAAAGTAGAATTTTGTGACGTAAGCTTCGATCCGCCGGACTCAGTCCGACACAGATCGATTCTTACGTCACTCCAGATGTTCCGCACACAAGTGCGGCACATTCTCACTACTTTTGCTAGCTATCAAAAAAACTAGCAGGTACGCTCGGCACTTTTACGGCCCAGCGTACCTGGTTTTCAAAGCGCCAGCCTGGAGGCGGCGGATCCCATAGGAATCAATGGGAGTCTGACCATAGCGAAAGTATCAAAAGTCATCCAAGATTCTATCAGCCAATCGGAATTAAGGTAGGAAAATCTGATTGGCTGATGGAATCAGCCAAATCAGATTGAGCTCGCATTCTATTGGCTGTTCGATCAGCCAATAGAATGCGAGCTCAATCTGATTGGCTGATTGGATCAGCCAATCGGATTGAACTTGAATCTGATTGGCTGATTCCATCAGCCAATCAGATTTTCCTACCTTAATTCCGATTGGCTGATAGAACTCCTATCAGCCAATCGGAATTGAGGGGACGCCATCTTGGATGACGTCCCTTAAAGGAGCCGTCATTCGTCGTAGTCCGTCGGTGAAGAAGGTGGTTCCGCGTCGGCGGAAGGAAGATTCAAGACCCGGCTTGGAAGATGACTTCGCCCGGATAGAAGACCTCTTCAGCGCCTCTTTGAAGATGACATCGGCCGGATTGAAGACTTCTTCAGCGCCGCCTGGATGATGACTTCATCGGATGGAAGATTTCTTCAGCGCCGCTTGGAGGATTAACTTCTTCCGCTCCGGATGTCCTCTTCAGTTCCATCGGTGGCTCGGCTGAGTGAAGACGACTCAAGGTAGGATGATCTTCAGGGGATTAGTGTTAGGTTTTTGTAAGGGGGGTTTGGGTTAGATTAGGGGTATGTGGGTGGTGGGTTTTAATGTTGGGGGGGGGGGGGGGGGTTTTTTTTTACAGGCAAAAGAGGCTGAAATTTTTGGGGCATGCCCCCACAAATGGCCCTTTTAAGGGCTGGTAAGGTAAAAGAGCTTTGAAATTTATGTAATTTAGAATAGGGTAGGGATTTTTTTTTATTTTGGGGGGGTTTGTTATTTTATTAGGGGGCTTAGATTAGGTGTAAGTAGCTTAAAATTGTTGTAATATTTTTAACATGTTTGTAACTTAATTTTTTATTTTTTGTAACTTAGCTTTTTTTATTTTTTGTACTTTAGTAGTTTATGTAATTGTATTTCATTGTAGTTCTTTGTAGGTAGTTTATTTAGTTAATTTAATGATAGTGTAGTATTAGGTTTAATTGTAACTTAAGTTAGGATTTATTTTACAGGTAATTTTGTATTTCTTTTAGCTAGGTAGTTATTAAATAGTTAATAACTATTTAATAACTATTCTAACTAGCTAAAATAAATACAAAGTTACCTGTAAAATAAATATAAATCCTAAAATAGCTACAATGTAATTATTAATTACATTGTAGCTATCTTAGGGTTTATTTTACAGGTAAGTATTTAGTTTTAAATAGGAATAATTTATTAAAGTATAGTGTAGTGTTAGGTGTAATTGTAACTTAGGTTAGGATTTATTTCACAGGTACATTTCTCTTTATTTTAGCTAGGTAAGCTATTAAATAGTTAATAACTATTTAATAGTTATTGTACATGGTTAAAATAAATTGAAAGGTACCTGTAAAATAAAAATAAATCCTAAAATAGCTACAATATAATTATTATTTATATTGTAGCTATATTAGGGTTTATTTTAAAGGTAAGTATTTAGTTTTAAATAGGATTCATTTAGTTAATAAGAGTTAATTTATTTAGATTTATTTAATTAATATATAAGTTAGTGGGGCGTTATGGTTAGGGTTAGACTTAGGTTTAGGGGTTAATCATTTTATTACAGTGGCGGCGGCGTAGTGGGGGGCAGGATAGGGGTTAATACACTTATTATAGGTTGCGGTGGGTTCAGGGAGCGGCGGTTTAGGGGTTAAACTATTTATTTAGTTGCGGAGAGGTGCGGGATCAGCAGGATAGGGGTTAATGATTTTATAATAGAGGGCGACGGTATAGGGGGGGCAGGATAGGGGTTACTAGGTATAATGTAGGTGGCAGCGGTGTCCGGGAGCGGCGGTTTAGGGGTTAATACATTTATAAGAGTTGCGGCAGGGTCTAGGAGCGGCGGGTTAGGGGTTAATACATTTATAAGAGTTGCGGCAGGGTCTAGGAGCGGCGGTTTAGGGGTTAATACATTTATAAGAGTTGCGGCAGGGTCTAGGAGCGGCGGTTTAGGGGTTAATACATTTATAAGAGTTGCGGCAGGGTCTAGGAGCGGCGGGTTTAGGGGTTAATACATTTATAAGAGTTGCGGCGGTGTCTAGGAGCGGCGCGGTTTAGGGGAGGTAGTAACTTTATTAGTTGCGGGGGGGCTCCGGGGGCGCCGGTATAGGGGGTAGAACAGTGCAGTTTAGTGTGAGTGCTTAGTGACAGGCTAGCAATAAAGCTGGGAAAAAGCCGAAGGGCAGCGAGATCGGATGAGTGATAACTGTCACAGTCCGCTGCTCATCGCCCCGCGGCTTTTTGACAGCTTTATTTGATCACTTAGGCGAACGTATTCAAGGTCCGCGGCGGCGAAGGTAGGCGAGCTTAGGCGGACGTATTGGGCCGGCGGAAGCCAGAAAAGTAGACGGCTTGATAACTAGCCCCCATAAGTTCTAAATATTTATCTTATGAAACATGCAAATTAAATGTATATATAGAAAAAGAAAAATTACAATTAGACATATCTCTAAGAACACACCAAAAGCATTAACAATGATTCTAACAACATAAGTGAAATCAAACTTTTTTGCCCATACCCACAATGCTACTAAACAGGAAGGGGGCGTGGCCTACCAGTTTTTGGCGCCAAAACACTAGTCATAATTTTTATAAATTCTGTGAGCTTACTCATTTTGTTAGTCTTGATAAAGGCCAGAGGTACATGGCCGAAACGCGTCGACAGAACTGAGTAAGCATAATACTGATATATCCATTGAACAGATTGCATATATTATAGTATTGTTTGTTTCTTTTTTTCAGGCTTTTTTAGTATAAACCTATTTGTATTGTCAAACATCGTATCAACACTGAACCACTGATCTACTTCCACTGAATTCACTTACATCACTTTGGATCTACATCTCTGACACTACTCTCATTGTTACACACTTTTTGGAGGAATTTTATTTATTATTTTTTTACCATTGTTATATCACACCGAGTGAACACATTTTTTCACCATTTTTTAATTTTTTGCATTTTTCATTTTTTCACCTTTTTCTATTTTTTTTATCATTTTTTGTATTGGACACTGACCACATTTGTATACCTTAGACCACATTTTTCTGTGTTTTTATTTGGATTACAACCAACCACTTACCAGGAGCATTTAACCACAGACTGGACTCAACCAAGGTGCCAACTATACAATAGAGAATCAGCCTATTTAGGCCATCCCTTTATCATCAGCCTATTGATTCAACCAGTTTATCTTCTGTTTTTAACATATATTGCATTGTATTTTATTATTCTATTGTCATTGTAACATGGTTCCATGAGTAAACCACTATTGTGTCATTATTTTAATTAATGTGTAGAATAAATCTCATATTTTAACATATTATTTTAACATTATCTTAATCACCTCTTTTAGCTACATATTTACCAGCTTATTATCTTTTAGCCTATTTGGCGCTCCCTTCCCTATCCTCAGCCTATTTGGCGCTCACCTCCACTCCGTATAGACTCTAATATCAATACATCGAGTAAAATAGCACACTTTAGAGAAACAAAACACTTCCTCCAGATGAAAATAGATGATCTAGAAAATAGATTGAGGCGCAATAACATGCGTCTCCTTGGTCTCCCAGAATCCGTTAAACAACAGGAACTGATCCACTTTAAGAAAACACTTTTGCCATCACTGTTGAATGTACCTATTAAGACCTTATGGAGGGGTGGAAAGGGCACACAGGAGTAGGACCGGATAGACCTAGTCAGAATTTGGAGCAACCTCGCCCCATAATGATAAATTCTTGCATTTCTCAAACCAAAACTGCCATCTTAAGAGCCTACAGAAAAGTGGGGCGAGCTGATGTTTGAAAACTCAAGGCTACTTACTGTTCCAAGACTTCTCTGCGGACCTAATGAAGCGCCGCAGAGAATTCTCGCCCCTTTGCTCACAGCTTCATAGGGAGGGTAAACAGGCCTACCTTTTGTACCCCACTAGGCTCAAACTGGTCACCCCCCAGGGGCTCCAGATTCTTCGAGACCCCAGCTGCTGCCCAGGAATTCTTAGACAACTACGAACCCTTAGCGCACAGCCCCACACACAGCCCCTCAGAGACACCTGAGAGGGGAGGAGGGATGACTGGGAAGTTTAGATAAAGCTAATAAATGTGTAGTTAAGGCTAATTTTACCAGACTTAAATTGCCATGATGGTTGATTGGGCTTGGATACTGACTTTGTCCCAATTACTCATGTTACTACTGGAACCCCCCTTGGGAAGGTCCGGGTGCTCGGCCCACTCCCAGACACAGGGTCCACGCCCGGGGCAGCCCTCAGGGGCTGTGCCGGTTGTGATCTCACAAGGTTTTGTTACAAATGTTTTGAGTTCTTGTTTGAGGCAGCTTCTCTAGGGCTACCTCCTATTTTTGGTGCACATGATGAAAAGAATAACTGTCATAACATGTCAAGTTTTACTGATCTTATTATAAATGCTGTATTAGATTGGGTTCTGATGACAAAATTTGAATTTCTTTACAGCACCACTGTTTGCAATGTCTGTTCAATGGGGCCTGGCTGGGTCTCGGCATGGTGAAAGGCTGAACCGGGAGCCTCTACACAACGCCGCAAAGGTTTGAAACAAAATTTTTTTTTCTTTTTCTCCTTTCTCTACCCTCTCTCTCGTCCCCACAGTCCTCTTCCTTTTCTCCCTTCCACCCACCCCCCCTATGTCCGTCTGCAATACCACATATGCCTCACCGCCCTTAGCCATGAAAATGCCCTTACACTCACATCATACCCACTAGATAAGATTTAATTTATATTCCTGGAATATAGGGGGAATCCACTCCCCTATTAAGAGGAAGTCGATCTTAACCCACCTTAGGAAAAAAAGGGCAGAGATTGCATTCTTACAGGAGACTCACCTCTCAGACTTAGAACATAGCAAATTGCAGACTGGCTGGGTGGGAAGAGTTGAGTTTGTCTCATATAAATCAGCTAGTAGAGGATTAGCTATACTGTTTGGTAAACAATTGGAATATGAGATTGTGAATGTGCTTAAAGACCCTGAAGGTAGATACCTGGTAGTGCAGATTAGCATCTTAGGCAACACCTACACCCTATGTAATATCTATGCCCCGAACCAAAGAGACAGAAAGTTCTGGGATTCCATCATGACCCTACTCACGCCATAGCTGGGTACCCACATAATTTTAGGTGGAGATTTCAATCTAGCTCCCAACCCCCACTGAGATAGACTTAGAGACCCTAACAGATGCGCAGCGAGGAGCCTACCCAAAGTTTCAGATAAATTTGAGAGAAATCTTTGAGGGTTTGAGAGGTGCCCTAGATGTCTCTGACGTCTGGTGACAGCTCAACCCCGATGGCAGAGACTTACATGCGTCTCCAGGGCCAACGCCCTCCATGTCACGGATTGATCTCTTTATGATTTCAAACTCGGTGATCCCTCAGGTCATAGATACAAAGATAGGTGAAGTCATTGTCTCTGATCATGCTCCTATAGCACTTTTCCTTGATACTGCACCCAAGATGCCCAACCAGACGTACCCTGCGGCTTCCCAAAATACCTGGTAACGTCCCAAGAATTTCAGTCATACCTAGTCCATTGTTGGGATGACTATAGGACAAACAATGCCCAACACCTAAATACACCAGAACTCTTCTGGAGCACGGCTAAAGCCGTTCTTTTCAGGCAACATCATTGCATTTATGGCCCGCAGAAAAAGCAATGCACGGAGAAGGTTACGGGATTGAAGAACAGTTTGGCGGGAGGCCTATCGTGCATATTGCACTACCCCTCTCACAACACTTACCGCGCTTACATCGGCATCAAACTGGAATATGACTCACTCCTCGTGCACCAGGCCTCCCAGGCACTCATACGGACCCGGGGTAAATATTACCGGTTTGGGGACAAATCGGGAAAAACTTTTGGCCACTCTGGTGAAACTAAGCACCTCCTCCAAGCATATCGCGGCGATTAAGGTCGGGGACAGGGTCCTGAGGGATCCGGGGGCTATTGCAGAGGCTTTTGCCTCCTACTACTCCTCTCTGTACGCGAGCGAACTCCATACGGGAAATGAGGCGAGGGATCGCTTTTGGAGATTATCACTCTCCAAAACTCTCAGAGGAGCAGTTGGCTATGCTGAATGCCCCTATAACCAGAGTGGAGGTAGAAAGAACCATCATGAGCATGTCAATGGGTAAGGCACCTGGTCCAGATGGGCTTGCCGATTTGAATTCTATCGCCTACTCAAACCGCAAGTGGCCCCCTCCCTTGTGGATCTGTTCACAGCCTACTCCGAAGGGAGGAAAACCTCCTCCCCGGAATTCCTGTCGGCCTCTATCACATTAATCCATAAAACGGGTAAGGATTGTTTGCTACCCTGAGTCTTATAGGCCGATTTCTTTATTGAATTCGGACTATAAGATCCTTACCAAGTTATTTGCAGAGAGGCTGAAATTTATTCTGCCCAGTATCATACATGAAGACCAGACTGGCTTCATGCATGCGCGCTCATTGACGGTTAATGTGCGAAGGGTCTTACAGATTGTCCAACACTTCTGGGCCGGTGCCCGTGGCCACAGGGGAAGACAAACCGGAGGCTCTTTCTGCTGTCCTTGGACGCGGAAAAGGCCTTCAACTGAGTGGAGTGGGGTCATCTGTTCCACACCATGGCTCAAGCCAACTTCACGGTCCCTTCCTTAACCTTATCAAAAATCTCTATCAGACACCAATGGCAAATGTGCTAGTGAATAATATATTCTCTCCCAGCCTTCAGTTGCACAGGGGTACTAGGCAGGGGTGCCCTCTGTCACCCCTCCTTTTCAATTTAGCTTTGGAGCCATTAGTCATCAAGCTTCGCCAGGCCTTTCCAGGTATCAATGTTGCGGGTGTCCCGCAACACTTGGCTCTGTACGCGGATGACATGCTCCTCTTCGTGCAAGACCCCAAGATGCATCTGCCCAATATCTCTGCAGATTCTTGCTGAGTTCAGCCTGTTCTCCGGCTATAAAGTCAATGTGCAAAAATCGGAGATTCTCTGGTTGAACCGCGCTGGGGGCTTGGATGCGGGGTACCCCTTCTCGGTAGCCAACCAGGATATTACATACCTGGGTATAGGATCTCAGCTAACCCAACAGACTATATGCTAACAATTTGACCCCTATTTGCGCGAAATTGCAGGATCAAATGAACAGCTGGAGATCTCTTCCACTTTCATTATCGGGAAGGGTGGCTCTACTCAAGATGGTGGTGCTCCCCCGATTGCTCTATCCTCTGCTCATGCTTCCCCTACTTTTGAACAAATCCGATATCAAACTCTTAAATTCGGCAGCGAGAGCCTTTATCTGGCAAGGGAAAAAATCAAGGATCTCAAGAGACAAGCTTATCTTGCCCTTTCTCCACGGAGGTCTGGCGCTCCCAGACTTCCGGCTATACAATTGGGCCGCACTGACCCGACTGGTGGTGGATTGGCAGGTTGGCACTGGACACTTTTGTCGTATAAATCTAGAACAAGCGGTGCTGGGTGATGTCTCTTTGGCTTACCTCCCACACGTGCCTGACGCAAGATCCCTGAGGCACCACAGCAAAGAAGGAGATGAGAGCGCTAGAAGTATAAATAAAACATAACTTTATTTGGTTATTAAAAGTAGAACAGTAGTCACTTATCAGAACAAATAGAGGGGGTATCTCTGGCTGGCATGCTTACGCGTTTCGGCTAGGCCGTAATCATAGCATGTTAATGCCAGCCACAGGTGTGCTTTTTATACATAATTGCACCATCATCATTGGATAAACAAACATGTCATTAAAAACAATAACACGCCCAGGAATCTGTTTAACCCCTTACATATTGGAAGGTAACACAGACTCAATTCGAACAATTCAAAAAACATAGGTAATAAATAAAAGATGTTTGTTTGTTACTATACAGATTGTATAGATATACATACTTGCATCAGTGCAGTATTGTTGATTTAAACATTGCAAACTTCGCTTAGTACATATAAGCACAAAAACTTGAATATCACTTTTGATGTAAATAGACATAGACATATGGGTTAGAAGGAGTAAGATAATATCCTACTATTTCTATTCAGATTATTTTTCTCAAAACGCATAACGTTATTTTTGTAAAAAAGAGAAAGATAGATATATATATATATATGAGTAGAATAAACCACAACAGGATCAATTTGTATGACCGTGGGGTGCTAAACTAATATGTATATATATTGTATATATGTTATAGCACATACCCAAATGGACACAATTAGGACTGTGATAGAACGTAATGCATATGTTTTTAGAATATATGGATACTGTAGTATCCAGATACCTCAGATATAAAAGAGGAAATAACACTATTCTGTGCAACGCAGTTAATAGTTGCAGGCTTGCTTCTAGTCCCTATTTTCAGAGCATGTGTAAATATATATATATAGATTCTGAACAATTACCCCATATGTTACATGAGTGTGTATCCATCACAGATAAATGGGACTGTGGTCAATATAATTTAATATAATTTGTTTAACAACACTCAATAGTAACAATAAGGCAATAGATCCAAAATATATTGGATTATATGTAGGGAGAGAAGCAACTGAGGTAGTGGACATCAGGAGAGGGGAAAAGGAGGGGGAGAGAAAGAGAAGGGATGAAAGAGGAGTAGAATAGAGGAATATTCAAATGGTTGGATCCAAAAAATCATATCAAATATATGGTAGTCTATCTACTAAACTAAGGCAAAATCCCCAAGGATATGGTAGCTTATTCCCAATAGTTTATAAGGTCGAACTCAGAGTTCCGACCTCTTGGTATCCTAGTATCTAGCTTGAAGATCCATTGCATCTCTCTTTTGGATAGTGCTATTTCCCGATCTCCCCCACGCTTGGGTCTCAGTACCATATCTATAGGTTGCCAGGAAAAACATGTTAAGTTTTTTCCATGGATTTCAGCAAAGTGGTGTACCAATGGGGTGGTAGCTTTTCCCACCCTGATGGTGGATAGGTGCTCGATAATTCTTGTTCTAATCTCCCTGGTGGTGAGCCCTATGTACTGCTTTCCACATGCTGTACATGTGATACAGTAGATAATGTAGGTAGATGTACAATTCATGCAAAAATTGATATCATTAGTTTTTCCTGTCACCGTCGAAGTGAATTGTTCTGACACCGTCAAATATTCACACGCCCCACATCTAGAGCTATCGCATCTATAGGAGCCTTTACAGCTTAACCAGGCACTGCCTTGGGAAGCATCTCTTGTAAGGACTGTAGGAGAAAGTATATTTCCCAGAGAACGATTTCGTCTATAGGAGCACCTGAGCCCCTCTTTGACACACTGTATGAGTCTGTCGTCTGCAATTAACATTCCAAAGTGTTTTTTAACAATGTTGCAGACTTCCTCATATTGAGCACTGTATTCAGTGACAAACGTCACACTTCCCTGGGCTTTGCTTTCTTTGGGCGGTTTATCTTTGAGTAGTTCACACCTATCTACTTTATCCACCTCTTTGTATGCTCTATTCAGAATTCTTTTTGGATAGCCTCTTTGTGATAGTCGTTTCTTGACTTCTACCATTTGTATTGTGCTCTCTTCAATTTCAGAGCAATTTCGTTTGGCTCGCATGAGCTGACCCTTAGCGATTGCATATGGCACATGCTAGGGGTGACAGCTCTTAGCATGCAGTACAGAATTTCCTGATATCGGTTTTCTGTACAGGCTTGTTTCGACAGTGCCATTGGGGTTACCCTTCAGCACTATATCCAGGAAGTTAATCTTGGTAGGTTCAACTTCACTAGTGAATCTCAAACCAATATCATTGGCATTAAGGTCCCTTAGGAAGTCCCTCAAATCATTATGTGCACCGTGCCAAATAAAGATCAAATCATCGATAAAGCGTCGATAAAAAGTGACGGAGCCACGCTGGGGATTTCTATCTCCAAAAATGTGGGACAGCTCCCACCAACCCATAAATAGGTTGGCATAGGAGGGGGCGAATTTCGCCCCCATAGCTGTCCCACATCTCTGGAGGTAAAACACCCCCTCAAACTCAAAAAAATTATGCGTTAGTAGAAATTCAGCCACTTGTAGAATATACTTTTGAAACTCCTTGGAAAAGGAGGACCAGTTCTTTAGGAAGAATGATAGTGCTTCTAACCCCTTAGAGTGTGGAATGGAGGAATAGAGAGCTGTTACATCTATGGTAACCCACAGACTCTTTCCTTCCACCCATACGACATCTTGTACTAAATTCATAAGGTGTTTCGTATCTCTGAGAAAGCTAGGGAGAGCCAGAACAAAAGGATAAAGAATCATATCCAACCATTCAGACAACCGTTCAAATAATGAACCTATGCCACTGACTATCGGACGTCCTTTTACATCAGTTAGAGACTTATGCACCTTTGGGAGGTGATGAAACACAGGAGTGACTGGATGTTCAACATACAGATATGACAATGTGTCATTATCTATAAAGCCACTCTCTGCTCCTTCATCCAAAAGGTGCATAAGTTCTCTTTTGAAGCGGTATGTGGGGTTAGCCGATAGAACTGTATAACAATTTATATTGTTCAGCTGTCGGAGGGCTTCATCGATATATTGAGCCCTGTTCATAACCACAACTGAGCCACCCTTATCCGCATTTTTAAAAACCAGATTTCGGTTGTTGGACAGATAATTCAAAGCTTCCATTTCCGCTCGGTTTAGGTTACCAGGGGTATTTTTTGTAGAGTCAGCTAAAAGCTTTAAATCATTCTTTACTCTCTTATAGAATTTTTCTACCACTTGGCCCCTACTATGTACCGGATAGAACTTTGACGGAGGTTTTAAACTTTTTACTCTATTTACCTCCTGTGGTGAGTCAGGTCTATTACTCTCCACTAGGAGGCTGTTGAGTGAGACCAGATCACATGATTCAGAGAATGTGAGATCAGTATTCAGATTAGTATTTACCCAATGGGTATTTTGTTCCATATTGGGTGACATAGTGTTATCATTTGAAAAGTAGCCCTTAAGTGTAATATTGCGAACCAGCCGGTTCAAATCTATTACTGTGTGAAAGAGATTAAAGTTGGTAGTTGGAACAAATCCTAAACCAAGGCTCCAGTACACGCATCTGGGCATCAGTTAACACTATGTCAGAGAGATTTATGACACAAGTCATTTGTATTTTATTTGATCCTTTGCCTCCCTGAGTCTGTATCCCCCTCTCCCCCGACCCTGATGTCCCCCCCCTGTCTGGGTTGCTCTGGGGCAAGGAAAAAACCTGTTGTAAATGTTCTTGTCCGATGTCAGAGTTAGCAGACTTATCCTGCCGTTCACTATCAGTCTCATTTGTCTTATTTGGGGGTTGTTTCAGGATCACTGATTTTATACTTGCTCCCTGTATCTCCCTTTGTGTTATCATATACCCTTCCTGTGTTCTTTTGTGGTACTGTCCGAGTATCTTTTACTTCACTTGGAGTATGTTTTAAAATACCCCCTGCGTGCCGTCACCTCATCTCCACTAGTGCTGTCACCTGAGTCAGCCTCTGTGTCAGAAAATGACACTTGTGACTGTCTTCTGCCTCTTCTGTTTCGTCTCCCTCTGTTTCTATTCTGCAGTCTGCGAACTTGTGTCCGTCTAGTCCTGTTCCAAATATACACTGAATCTGTGTCATAGTCTGTTTGATCTCGAATATATTTGTTATGTTTAACATTAATAACCGATTTCTTAATTTCAGTTATAGTATCTCTTAGGACTATATCAAATCTGCCATAGTCTACATCATTTTTTCTAGAATTCAGTTCGACCTGTATCTCACTGATATTGTCTCTAACACATGATAGCATCTTTGATTTATAATCACAAAGTAATATCATCAATCTTACAGAGCACTCAGTTAATATCACATTCCATGCTTTTATAAACTCAGAATCATTTGTATCAAAGGTAGGGTACTTGTTGATTCTTAGCCCCCTAGGGACAATACATAGTTCAATATATTTATTCATTGACCAAATGTCCCATTGAAGTTTTATTTCTCTGATCTTGAGCTTTTCCACATCTTCAAAGAGTTCACCTAGTGAACAGTATGCTTTATCTGTGGAGAAAATTCTAGAGAGTTCAGTGTCCGGTTCACCCCCAGTCTCTATAGGTTGTAATGAAAAGTAATGCACTGGGGCTTGACTGTCCATATTATCACCCTGCATGTCAGGTGCTGGCCCCCCCCAGGCGCTGCCACACACGCCAGAATAAGCAAAGAGACCAAAGGGGGAGTGTGAGGGTACCAGAACACCTAAACAATTGTGCTGTTACAGTCCCGTATCTTAAATACCACAGGGAAATTTTTTTTCTTGTAGTGTACCCAGTGTGCTCTTTTTGAAACGCTTGGCAGTTATCAAGGTTTGATCAAATTCAAATTCAACAGTGGAATACAAGTGAGTTCGTATATATACTTGATGTGGTCTCACCTTTGTCGACAGTCCAAGGAATGTCCTTTATGTAGGGCCGTCTGCTGCTTCCATAGCATCCATAGATAGGTAAGAACCACACTTCTTTTTCAATCCGTTTGTGCCGCACTTTATTCGGAACTTTTCCAGAGGTGCCGTGAAATTTACGCCCACTCGGGGGCGTGTCCGATATGGACTGGGCAATCCTCCAACCGAATGATTCCAGGCCGCAATAGAGATTGACGTCAGACCAGACTTCCACCAATCCGATTCGCCCTCACGGACCGCTCCCTCTCGGCAACGAGTCAGCGACTCTACACAATGTGTTGATGCCGATTTGGCGTCCAGGGTAACCAAGCACTCCGGGGATAATTAGGATAGCACAGAGCAGGGATACTAGCGCTCTCCAGGCAAAAAGATCCACCACAGCAAAGAAGGAGATGAGAGCGCTAGTAGTATAAATAAAACATAACCTTTATTTGGTTATTAAAAGTAGAACAGTAGTCACTTATCAGAACAAATAGAAGGGGTACCTCTGGCTGGCAGGCTTACGCGTTTCGGCTAGGCCGTAATCATAGCATGTTAATGCCAGCCACAGGTGTGCTTTTTATACATAATTGCACCATCATCATTGGATAAAACAAACATGTCATTAAAAACAATAACATGCCCAGAATCTGTTTAACCCCTTACATATTGGAAGGTAACACGGACTCAATTCGAACAATTCAAAAAACATAGGTAATAAATAAAAGATGTTTGTTTGTTACTATACAGATTGTTAGATATACATACTTGCATCAGTGCAGTATTGTTGATTTAAACATTGCAAACTTCGCTTAGTACATATAAGCACAAACAACTTGAATATCACTTTTGATGTAAATAGACATAGACATATGGGTTAGAAGGAGTCCCCTGAGGCCCCTGGGTCTTAGCATGCTATACAAAGAGCCCTTGAAGGCCTGGTTACTGGCACATAAATACCTGGGTAAAACTTGTCATGCCTCTCCCTACCTACCTATTAGGAGAAACCCAGACTTTCCGGCAGGCTCTGAGACCCTGCCTTTTCGTATTTGGGAGGCGCGGGGGCTGTCCTCACTTAAACACCTGCTAGACCCGCTAACAAAAACAATCAAAACTTTTGGGGCTTTGCAGACAGATTACAACATACCAAGAGCTCATTTCTATGCCTACTTACAGGTTCGTCATTATATGGGGGCTCTGATCAGGGACAGTACAGATTTTTGGGAGGGTTCTCCCTTCCGCCTTTCTCAGACACTATTTGCCATGGGTAGGTTCTCGCTCTCGGAAATTTACCACACACTCCTACACCACCTTTCCACTTGTCATCAGTCTTCGATACAGGCAGGTTGGGTTAGAGAGGGTTTGAGAGAGGTCTCTTGGATAGAAGTGAGAAACAGCTTGGAAAAAAACAGGAAAGCGACTTTGTCAGCTTCGTACAGAGAATCTCAAATACGTTTCTTGCACAGGGCCTACCTCACCCCGAAGGCACTGGCAAAATGGGTTCCATCCTGCCCGAACAGGTGTACCAAATGCGCCTCAGCTAATCCTGGGCTCTTCCATTATATATGGGACTGTCCCCCAATCAGGCAATACTGGGGTAAGATACAATTCTGGTTGAGAAAGCGGTTGCAGATACAAATTGACATACTCCCTGAGACTATAATATTTCTGTTGTGGGATGAGAGATTCCGACAACAGGACTCGATATTAAGCCTAATTATTTTAGTGGCTAGGAAACACTTTCTTCAACACTGGATAGCAGACAAAGGACCTTCTTTTAGAGGTTTCAAAAATCTGCTAAAATCACAAATTTTCATAGAGCAGATGGATGTGAGACCCGATGTTCAGAATAGATTAGGAGTGTTCCTACGTAAATGGCGCAGACTTATACTCACCTTTGAGCTGGAGGTTCAAAGGCTAATTCTCAGACCGTTTCGGGACTCAGTAGCCTTCATGGAAGACACACTTAGGGGAGATTGGGAACACTTACTCAACTAACATTTAATGGTGGATATTAAAGGGACACTGAACCCAAATTTTTTCTTTCATGATTCGGATAGAGCATGCAATTTTAAGCAACTTTCTAATTTACTTCTGTTATCAATTTTTCTTCGTTCTCTTGATATCTTTATTTGAAAAAGAAGGCATCTAAGCTAAGGAGCCAGCAAATTTGTGGTTCAGAACCATGGATAGCATTTGTTTATTGGTGCTGTCCAATCAGCAAGGACAACCCAGGTTGTTCACCAAAAATGGGCCGGCATCTAAACTTAAATTCTTACTTTTCAAATAAACATACCAAGGGAATGAAGAAAATTTGATAATAGGAGTACATTAGAAAGTTGCTTAAAATTGCATGCTCTATCTGAATCACAAAAGAAAAAATTTGGGTACAGTGTCCCTTTAAGTCAAACTCCGCAATCTCCCCGTATCCTTACCTCCCTCCCCACCCTTCTCCCTTATTATTGCCACTACAATATCTTTCTCTTCCCCCTTTTTTTTTCCAGCCAGGCCTCAGCACTGCAACGGGCCTGCACAGACAGGTCCGTAACAGCTACCTCTGACAGAGGTTTTACCATTTGCACTTGTTAGTTAGGGTTATATTGTTTTGTTAGGTTTACGTCTTTGTGTTTTGAAAAGAAAAAGGAAAAAGAAAAGTTTGGGATTAGGACTTATGCACAACTGCTATTCCTGTTTTCTGACATATACTGAAATACAACTTTCAACTGTTATCTTGTTATTATAGATAATGTGTTAAACATGGAACTTATATTCTGCTCCCTGACATTGTAGTGAACAAATATTCCCTGTTGTAATATGACAATATCATGGAATCTTGTTTTATTTGTGCATTTTGTCCTCCCTAATAAAAAGGATATTTAAAAAATAAATAAATTATGGTATGACTATATTGGTATTTTAGAAGGGCATCCTATATAAAAAATGAAAACATGGCTATATACCAGGTTTTTGTGTTTTCATAAAATTCCCACACAAGAGTATATTTAAAGGACCAGTGAAACTAGATTTTCATAATCAGGCTCCCCATCTAGTTCTGCAGTGCACACAGTAATCCATCTCAGCCAATAGCAACATGCATTGCACATGCACGCACGTGCACACTACATACCAAACTGACCACTAATGACAAGCACTGGGCAGCCCATACCTCATGTACCTCAATGACAGCAATGATAAAACATTGGGACAGCAGGCACCTAACACTCACATTCCTCCCTGGGCAGCCATGCAGTCATATATCCCACCAGACTAGTGACAGACACAAGTTAGCTAGCCCTTAGCATCCTGCATCCCTCGCTGACAAAAAGGGGAACACTGTCAGAATTTAACACAAGAAGCTAACAATTTGCCTGCTAATAATTCAATGGAGCACCATCAAAGCAGATGTAATTAGAGATACAGGACCAGCCGGGCCCCCCTGTAAAACCTATGACCACCTTGCCCCTATTAACATTAAGTGATAGGTACTTTGACAACTTACACACATTTATAACGGACAGCCAGGGACAGGCACCTAGCATAATAACAAGATATTATGTAAAGTAGTACTAATGGTAAGTACCTATAGGTGCCAAATATTTTTATAATCAATAAGCACCTGTTAGGGGGGCAATATAGCACTAAGGAGACTCTCATAGATAAATGAGTTACAAAGTCTGTATTTTATCTTTATTGGTTTAACTGTTCAATCATACACGTTTAAAACACTTAAACTCTCTAGATATCAATATATAGCATAGATGTGTGAATAACACCTCTGAGAATCATGTGTCTAGATATGAAACATTGTACTTGGTTTGTATAATATCAAGCAGTCAGATACAATACAAACAATATCTTTTGTAGCAGGCTATTAATAAATTCAGAAATAATGCTGTAACAAGAGGACCTGTTAATATGGGATGTCAGATTATGAGATTAAAGCTATCTAGCTAATACTCTATCTGCAATTATAAAGTCTTTGGCCTAGATTTAGAGTTGGGCGGTAGCCGTCAAAACCAGCGTTAGAGGCTCCTAACGCTGGTTTTTACCGCCCTCTGGTATTTGGAGTCAGTGAGGAAAGGGTCTAAAGCTCACTTTTCAGCCGCGACTTTTCCATACCACAGATCCCCTTACGTCAATTGCGTATCCTATCTTTTCAATGGGATCTTTCTAACTCCGGTATTTAGAGTCGTGGCTGAAAAAAGTCAGTAGTTAAGAGCTTTCTGGGCTAACGCCGGTTTATAAAGCTCTTAACTACTGTGCTCTAAAGTACACTAACACCCATAAACTACCTATGTACCCCTAAACCGAGGTCCCCCCACATCGCCGCCAGTCGATTACATTTTTTTAACCCCTAATCTGCCGACCGCCACCTATATTATACTTATGTACCCCTAATCTGCTGCCCCTAACACCGCCGACCCCTATATTATATTTATTAACCCCTAATCTGCCCCCCACAACGTCGCCGCCAGCTACCTACACTTATTAACCCCTAATCTGCCGTCCGCACGCCGCCGCCAGTTACATTATAGCTATGTACCCCTAATCTGCTGCCCCTAACACCGCCGACCCCTATATTATATTTATTAACCCCTAATCTGCCCCCCACAACGTCGCCTCCACCTGCCTACACTTATTAACCCCTAATCTGCCGAGTGGACCGCACCGCTACTATAATAAAGTTATTAACCCCTAATCCGCCTCACTCCCGCCTCAATAACCCTATAATAAATAGTATTAACCCCTAATCTGCCCTCCCTAACATCGCAGACACCTAACTTCAAGTATTAACCCCTAATCTGCCGATCGGAGCTCACCGCTACTCTTATAAATTTTTTAACCCCTAAAGCTAATTTTAACCCTAACCCTAACACCCCCCTAATTTAAATATAATTTTATTCTAACGAAATAAATTAACTCTTATTAAATAAATTATTCCTATTTAAATCTAAATACTTACCTGTAAAATAAACCCTAATATAGCTACAACATAAATTATAATTATATTATAGCTATTTTAGGATTAATATTTATTTTACAGGCAACTTTGTATTTATTTTAACCAGGTACAATAGCTATTAAATAGTTAAGAACTATTTAATAGCTAAAATAGTTAAAATAATTACAAAATTACCTGTAAAATAAATCCTAACCTAAGTTACAATTAAACCTAACACTACACTATCAATAAATTAATTAAATACAATATCTACAATTATCTACAATTAAACCTAACACTACACTATCAATAAATTAATTAAATAAAATACCTACAATTATCTACAATTAAACCTAACACTACACTATCAATAAATACATTAAATACAATTCCTACAAATAAATACAATGAAATAAACTAACTAAAGTACAAAAAATAAAAAAGAACTAAGTTACAAAAAATAAAAAAATATTTACAAACATTAGAAAAATATTACAACAATTTTAAACTAATTACACCTACTCTAAGCCCCTAATAAAATAACAAAGCCCCCCAAAATAAAAAAATGCCCTACCCTATTCTAAATTAAAAAAAGTTCAAAGCTCTTTTACCTTACCAGCCCTGAACAGGGCCCTTTGCGGGGCATGCCCCAAAGAATTCAGCTCTTTTGCCTGTAAAAAAAACCATACAATACCCCCCCCAACATTACAACCCACCACCCACATACCCCTAATCTAACCCAAACCCCCCTTCAATAAACCTAACACTAAGCCCCTGAAGATCTTCCTACCTTATCTTCACCATACCAGGTTCACCGATCGGTCCTCGGAAGTGTTGATCCAAGCCCAAGCGGGGGGCTGAAGAGTGACGTCCATCCTCGGGCTGAAGTCTGGATCCAAGCGGCGGCTGAAGAAATCCATCATCGGGCTGAAGTCGGAAGTCCATCATCGGGATGAAGTCTTCTATCAAGCCGCATCTTCAATCTTCTTTCTTCTGGAGCGGACCAGAGCCATCTTCTTCCAAGCCGACGCGAAACATCCTCTTCAACCGACGCCTACTCGCCGAATGACGGTTCCTTTAAATGACATCATCCAAGATGGCGTCCCTCGAATTCCGATTGGCGGAATTGCGGTTCCTGGTGTCCCTATGTGCATGCGCAGGGAGCTAATGAGTGCCGGTCATGCTTTCCTGGTGCTGTCAATCACCAGGAGAACACGTCCATCTCTGATTGGCTCCCTCAATAAGAGGCATTATAAGGGATGCCTCCTATTGGACCATTTTTTCTTCGATGATGTTTGCTCAGCCAGTGTCAGCCAGTGGGTGGTGCTCTAATGCTCCGCTGTTGACTATGAAAAATGCACCCATGTTGCATAACAGAGAAGTAGAAATGTACACTGCCCCTCTCCATAGCATAACATGGGGGGGGTTTAAAACAATTTTTTTTTATTTACTTGATTAAATTTAAAAAAGCTTTGGCCCCATATGGCAGGGGCAGCCCTGCCTCCTATGACTGCACGTCCCTGAGATATATATATATATATATATATATATATATATGGCAGTGACATGCAGTGACATCAGAGGCTGGTGAGGCAGTGGCTAGGATATTCCTTCATTCTTTAGATTTCCTTTGTTGAAGAAATAGCAATGCACATGGGTGAGCCAATCGCATGAGGTATCTATGTGCAGCCACCAATCAGCAGCTACTGAGCATATTTAGATATGATTTTCGACAAAGGATATCAAAAGAATGAAGAAAATTAGATAGTAGATGTAAATTGGAAAGTTATTTAAAATTGCATGCTCTTCTAAATCATAAAAGAAAATATATGGGTTTCATGTCCCTTTAAATGGTGTCTTGGAAAACTGGTCTGATCTTAGTCTAAAGGATCATATCATCATAATCATATACATAAATATTTAAAAATATGCGCTACTTAACCCCTTCACTGCACAAGTTCTCATGCCGTTGAAGCCTAAGGAAGCACACTCCTGTGAGCTCAATGCTTCCTAGCAATGCGAACGTGAGGTCGCATTTGCATTGAGCTCAACCTGTAATACCAGCGCACATTTACGTGCACTGGTATTACTCAGTAGAGCGCTAATATGGCTTTCGTGAAAGCAATATTTAGCACTCCATTTGTGATCTGGCCTTTGATAAGTAGAAATTGTCTCATATATTATGAAAGAATTATTGTAAAATATATGCAAAAAGGCGTAAGAGAGAACAATATTAAAAAAACTATCGCCTAGATTTAGAGTTTGGCGTTAGCCGTCAAAAGGAGCGTTAAGGGGTCCTAACGCTGCTTTTTACCGCCAGCTGGTATTTAGAGTCAGACAGCAAAGGGTCTACCGCTCACTTTCTTTCCGCGACTCGAGGCTACCGCAGATCCCCTTACGTCAATTGCGTATCCTATCTTTTCTATGGGATTTGCCTAACGCTGGTATTACGAGTCTTGGAAGAAGTGAGCGGTAGAGCCTCTACCGACAAGACTCCAACCGCAGAAAAAAGTCAGTAGTTAAGAGCTTTATGGGCTAACACGGGAACATAAAGCTCCTAACTACTGTGCTATAAAGTACACTAACACCCATAAACTACCTATTAACCCCTAAACCGAGGCCCCCCCCACATCACAAACCCTTAATACATTTTTTCTCTTGTAAGGTGTATCCAGTCCACGGATTCATCCATTACTTGTGGGATATTCTCCTTCCCAACAGGAAGCTGCAAGAGGATCACCCACAACAGAGATGTCTATATAGCTCCTCCCCTAACTGCCACCTCCAGTCATTCTCTTGCAGCTCTCGACAAGGGAAGTAGCTAGAGAGATGTGGTGAATTAGTGTAGTTTATCTTCAATCAAAAGTTTGTTATTTTTAAACGGTGCCGGCGTTGTACTGTTTTTGATGATCTTAGCAGGTTGTAACTAAGGTCCACTGCTGTTCTCACACATAACTGAAGAGTATGAGGAAACTTCAGCTGGGAGAACGACCTGCAGAATTAACTGCCCTGAGGTATGTTCAGTATATTATTTTCTAGAGGATGATAAGAACTAGAAAATGCTGACAGTGCATGATATAGTTAAGGTAAGCCTGATTGCAGTGATTTAATAAACGACTGGCATCATGCTTGCAGTAAAGAGTCATTTTCATATTACTTTCTATTATGGCTTAGTAAGTAAAACGTTTGCATATATATAAAGAACGTTTTTTTACTGAGGTGATAAATCTTTGTTTGAGGCCTAGTTTTCCACATGGCTGTTATTTTACTCCTAGGAATAGATTTTTAAGGCCCTCTGACTTTGAGTGCATGGTGGGAGGGGCCTATTTTCATGCGCAGTTGTTTTTATATTCTGAGACATCCAGCTTCCTTGAAGGTGTCCCCTGACATATTGGGCATCTGTAAAGGGTTTTTGTGCCTACAAAAGTTGTTTTATGGGAAGGTAGGAGCAACAGTAGAGCTGTGGCAGTTTGCTTGTGACTGAGTTAACTGCTTTTTTCACTGTTTTGCAGTTTTTGTGTTTATTTTTTTCCCTTAAAGGCACAGTACCGTTTTTTATATTCTGCTTTTTCACATTAATTAAAGTGTTTTCCAAGCTTGCTTGTCTCATTACTAGTCTGTTAAACATGTCTGACATAGAGGAAACTCCTTGTTCATTATGTTTAGAAGCCATTGTGGAACCCCCTCTTAGAATGTGTACCAAATGCACTGATCTTACTATAAGTTATAAAGACCATATTCTGGCTTTAAAAGATTTATCACCAGAGAAAATTGACAAGGGGGAAGTTATGCCGACTAACTCTCCCCACGTGTCAGAGCCTATAACTCCCGCTCAAGGGGCGCCAAGTACATCTAGCGCGCCCATTGCGTATACTTTACAAGACATGGCGGCAATTATGAATCATACTCTTACAGAAGTATTGTCCAAACTGCCAGGGTTACAAGGAAAGCGAGACAGCTCTGGGGCTAGATCAAATACAGAGCTCTCTGACGCTTTAGTAGCTATGTCCGATATACCCTCACAATGTGCAGAAGCCGAAGAAGGAGAGCTTCTATCTGTGGGTGATTTTACTGACTCAGGGAAGACACTTCAACCTGATTCTGATATGTCTATATTTAAATTTAAGCTTGAACACCTCCGCATGTTGCACAGGGAGGTTTTAGCAACTCTGGATGACTGTGACGCCATTGCAGTCCCAGAGAAATTGTGTAAATTGGATAAATACTACGCAGTGCCTGTTTACACTGATGTTTTTCCAATACCTAAGAGGTTTTCAGAAATTATTGCTAAGGAATGGGATAGACCAGGTGTACCGTTCTCTCCCCCTCCTGTTTTTAAAAAGATGTTTCCCATAGATGCCGCTACACAGGACTTGTGGCAAACGGTCCCTAAGGTGGAGGGAGCAGTCTCTACTCTAGTGAAGCGTACAACTATCCCTGTCGAGGACAGTTGTGCTTTTCTAGATCCAATGGACAAAAAAAATTAGAGGGTTACCTTAAGAAATTTTTTATTCAACAAGGTTTTATTCTCCAGCCCCTTGCATGCATTGCCCCTGTCACTGCTGCTGCGGCCTTCTGGTTTGAGTCTCTAGAAGAGGCTCTACAGGTAGAAACCCCATTGGACAATATCTTTGACAAGCTTAAAGCTCTTAAGCTAGCCAATTCATTTGTTTCTGACGCCGTTGTTCATTTAACCAAACTAACGGCTAAGAATTCAGGTTTTGCTATTCAGGCGCGTAGGGCGCTATGGCTTAAATCCTGGTCAGCTGATGTTACTTCAAAGTCTAAACTTCTCAACATTCTCTTCAAGGGGCAGACCCTATTCGGGCCTGGACTGAAGGAGATCATTTCTGATATTACTGGAGGAAAAGGTCACGCCCTTCCTCAGGATAGGTCCAACAAATTAAGGACCAAACAGCCTAATTTTCGTGCCTTTCAAAACTTCAAGAGTGGCGCAGCTTCAACTTCCTCTAATACAAAACAAGAGGGAAATTTTGCCCAGTCCAAGCCAGTCTGGAGACCTAACCAGGCTTGGAACAAAGGAAAGCAGGCCAAAAAACCTGCTGCTGCCTCTAAGACAGCATGAAACATCAGCCCCCGATCCGGTAACAGATCTAGTAGGGGGCAGACTTTCTCTCTTCGCCCAGGCTTGGGCAAGAGATGTCCAGGATCCCTGGGCATTGGAAATCTTGTCCCAGGGATATCTTCTGGACTTCAAAGCTTCTTCCCCAAAAGGAAGATTTCATCTCTCACAATTATCTGCAAACCAGATAAAGAGAGAGGCATTCTCACATTGTGTTCAAGACCTCCTAGTTATGGGAGTGATCCACCCAGTTCCAAAGGAGGAACAGGGGCAAGGCTTCTATTCAAATCTGTTTGTGGTTCCCAAGAAAGAGGGAACCTTCAGACCAATCTTAGATTTCAAGATCCTAAACAAATTTCTCAGGGTCCCATCCTTCAAGATGGAGACTATTCGAACCATCCTACCTATGAACCAGGAGGGTCAATATATGACTACCGTGGACTTAAAGGATGCTTATCTGCACATTCCGATACACAGAGATCATCATCTGTTTCTCAGGTTCACCTTCCAAGACAGGCATTACCAGTTTGTGGCTCTTCCCTTTGGGTTAGCTACGGCACCAATAATCTTTACGAAGGTTCTGGGGTCACTCCTAGCGGTCCTAAGGCCGCGGGGTATAGCAGTAGCCCCTTACCTAGACGACATTCTAATACAGGCGTCAAATTTTCAAATCGCCAGGTTTCCTTCTTAGGAACTCTGATAGATTCTGTAAAAATGAAGATTTAACTGACAGAGGCCAGGTTGTCAAAACTTCTAAATTCCTGCTGTGTTCTTTATTCTACTTCTCACCCTTCAGTGGCTCAGTGTATGGAAGTAATCGGCTTAATGGTAGTGGCAATGGACATACTGCCGTTTGCCCGCCTACATCTCAGACCGCTGCAACTCTGCATGCTCAGTCAGTGGAATGGGGATTACACAGATTTGTCCCCTCTACTAAATCTGGATCAAGAGACCAGGGATTCTCTTCTCTGGTGGCTATCTCGATTCCATCTGTCCAAGGGTATGACCTTCCGCAGGCCAGATTGGACAATAGTAACGACAGATGCCAGCCTTCTGGGCTGGGGTGCAGTCTGGAACTCCCTGAAAGCTCAGGGCTTGTGGACTCAGGAGGAGACACTCCTTCCGATAAACATTCTGGAACTAAGAGCGATATTCAATGCTCTTCAGGCTTGGTCTCAGCTAGCTGCGGTCAGGTTCATCAGATTTCAGTCAGACAATATCACGACTGTAGCCTACATCAACCATCAAGGGGGAACAAGGAGTTCCCTAGCAATGTTGGAGGTTTAAAAAATAATTCTATGGGCAGAGGTTCACTCTTGCCATCTATCAGCTATCCATATCCCAGGAGTAGAGAACTGGGAGGCGGATTTTCTAAGTCGACAGACTTTTCACCCGGGGGAGTGGGAACTTCATCCGGAGGTGTTTGCACAGTTGATTCAACTTTGGGGCAAACCAGAACTGGATCTCATGGCGTCTTGTCAGAACGCCAAGCTTCCTTGTTACGGATCCAGGTCCAGGGATCCCAAGGCAGTGTTGATAGATGCTCTAGCAGCGCCTTGGTCTTTCAATCTGGCTTATGTGTTTCCACCGTTTCCTCTGCTCCCTCGTCTGATTGCCAAGATCAAGCAGGAGAGAGCTTCGGTGATTTTGATAGCACCTGCGTGGCCACGCAGGACTTGGTATGCAGATCTGGTGGACATGTCATCCCTTCCACCATGGACTCTACCACTGAGGCAGGACCTTCTACTTCAGGGTCCTTTCAACTATCCAAATCTAATTTCTCTGCGTCTGACTGCTTGGAGATTGAACGCTTGATTTTATTAAAACGTGGTTTCTCTGAGTCGGTCATTGATACCTTAATTCAGGCTCGAAAGCCTGTCACCAGGAAAATGTATCATAAGATATGGTGTAAATATCTTCATTGGTGTGAATCCAAGGGTTACTCATGGAGTAAAGTCAGGATTCCCAGGATATTATCTTTTCTCCAAGAAAGATTGGAGAAGGGATTGTCAGCTAGTTCCTTAAAGGGACAGATTTCTGCTCTGTCTATTCTTTTGCACAAGCGTCTGGCGGATGTTCCAGACGTTCAGGCATTTTGTCAGGCTTTAGTTAGAATGAAGCCTGTGTTTAAACCTGTTGCTCCGCCATGGAGTTTAAATTTAGTTCTTAAAGTTCTTCAAGGGGTTCCGTTTGAACCTCTGCATTCCATAGATATCAAGCTTTTATCTTGCAAAGTTCTGTTTCTGGTAGCTATCTCCTCGGCTCGAAGAGTTTCAGAGTTATCTGCCTTGCAGTGTGATTCCCCTTATCTGATCTTCCATGCAGATAAGGTAGTTTTGCGTACCAAACCTGGGTTTCTTCCTAAGGTGGTATCTAATAAGAATATCAATCAGGAGATTGTTGTTCCGTCACTGTGTCCTAATCCTTCTTCAAAGAAAGAACGTCTTTTACACAATCTTGACGTGGTTCGTGCTTTAAAGTTTTATTTACAAGCTACTAAAGATTTTTGTCAAACATCTGCATTGTTTGTTGTCTACTCTGGACAGAGAAAAGGCCAAAAGGCTTCAGCAACTTGTCTTTCTTTTTGGTTAAGAAGTATAATCCACTTAGCTTATGAGACTGCTGGCCAGCAGCCTCCTGAAAGAATTACAGCTCATTCCACTAGAGCGGTGGCTTCCACATGGGCTTTTAAAAATGAGGCTTCTGTTGAACAGATTTGTAAGGCGGCGACTTGGTCTTCGCTTCATACTTTTTCTAAATTCTACAAATTTGATACTTTTGCTTCTTCTGAGGCTATTTTTGGGAGAAAGGTCTTACAGGCAGTGGTGCCTTCCGTTTAAGCACCTGTCTTTTCCCTCCCTTCATCCGTGTCCTATAGCTTTGGTATTGGTATCCCACAAGTAATGGATGAATCCGTGGACTGGATACACCTTACAAGAGAAAACAAAATTTATGCTTACCTGATAAATTTCTTTCTCTTGTGGTGTATCCAGTCCACGGCCCGCCCTGTCATTTTAAGGCAGGTGTTTTTTATTTTTAAACTACAGTCACCACTGCACCCTATAGTTTCTCCTTTCTCTTGCTTGTCTTCGGTCGAATGACTGGAGGTGGCAGTTAGGGGAGGAGCTATATAGACAGCTCTGCTGTGGGTGATCCTCTTGCAGCTTCCTGTTGGGAAGGAGAATATCCCACAAGTAATGGATGAATCCAAGGACTATATACACCGCAAGAGAAAGAAATTTATCAGGTAGGCATAAATTTTGTTTTTAACCCCTAATCTGCCGCAACCTACATTATCCCTATGAACCCCTAATCTGCTGCCCCTAACATCGCCGACACCTATATTATATTTATTACCCCCTAATCTGCCCCCCCCCAACATCGCTGCCACCTACCTACACTTATTGACCCCTAATCTGCCAACCGGACCTCGCCGCCACTATAATAAATGTATTAACCCCTAAACCGCCGTACTCCTGCCTCGCAAACACTATAATAAATTGTATTAATCCCTAATCTGCCCTCCCTAACATCGCCGCCACCTACCTACAAATATTAACCCCTAATCTGCCGCCCCCACCGTCGCCGCTACTATAATAAAGTTACTAACCCCTAAACCTAAGTCTAACCCTAACCCTAACACCCCCTAATTTAAATATAATTTAAATTAATCTAAATAAATTTACTATCATTAAATAAATTATTTCTATTTAAAACTAAATACTTACCTATAAAATAAACCCTAATATAGCTACAATATAACTAATAGTTACATTGTAGCTATTTTAGGATTTTTATTTATTTTACTGGCAACTTTGTATTTATTTTAACTAGGTACAATAGCTATTAAATAGTTAATAACTATTTAATAGCTACCTAGTTAAAATAATTACAAAATTACCTGTAAAATAAATCCTAACCTAAGTTACAAATACACCTAACAGTACACTATCAATAAATTAATTAAATAAATTACCTACAATTATCTAAACTAAAATACAATTAAATAAACAAATCTATAATACAAAAAAACAAAACCACTAAATTAGAGAAAATAATTTTTTTTACAAGAAGTTTAAACTAATTACACCTAATCTAAGCCCCCTAATAAAATAAAAAAGCCCCCAAAAATAATAAAATGCCCTACCCTATTCTAAATTACAAAAGTAATCAGCTCTTTTACCAGCCCTTAAAAGGGCTTTTTGCGGGGCATTGCCCCAAAGTAATCAGCTCTTTTACCTGTAAATAAAAATACAACCATCCCCCAACATTAAAACCCACCACCCACATACCCCTACTCTAACCCACCCAAACCCCCCTTAAATAAACCTAACACTAACCCCCTGAAGATCTCCCTACCTTGAGTCGTCTTCACCCAGTCGAGCCGAATTCTTCATCCAAGCGGAGCAAGAAGATGTCCTCCATCTGGTAGAAGTCTCCATCCAAACGGGGAAGAAGAGGTCCTCCATCCGGTAGAAGTCTTCATCCAAGCGGGTCTTCTATCTTCATCCATCCGGAGCGGAGCGGATGCAGAGCCATCCTCTTCAACCGACGGACTAACGACGAATGACGGTTCCTTTAAGGGACGTCATCCAAGATGGTGTCCCTCAAATTCCGATTGGCTGATAGGATTCTAACAGCCAATCGGAATTAAGATAAGAAAAATCTGATTGGCTGATTCAGTCAGCCAATCAGATTGAAGTTCAATCCGATTGGCTGATCCAATCAGTCAATCGGATTGACCTTGCATTCTATTGGCTGTTCCAATAAAAAAAATTAAAAAAATACGATGTTTTTTTGTATTATAGATTAGTTTATTTAATTGTATTTTATGTTAGCTAATTGTAGGTAATTTATTTAATTAATTTATTGATAGTGTAGTGTTAGGTGTATTTGTAACTTAGGTTAGGATTTATTTTAGAGGTAGTATTGTAATTATTTTAACTAGGTAGCTATTAAATAGTTATTAACTATTTAATAGCTATTGTACCTAGTTAAAATAAATACAAAGTTGCCTGTAAAATAAATATAAATCCTAAAATAGCTACAATGTAACTATTAGTTATATTGTAGCTATATTAGGGTTTATTTTATAGGTAAGTATTTAGTTTTAAATAGGATAAATAAAGATAATTTATTTAATGATAGTAAATTTATTTAGATTAATTTAAATTATATTTAAGTTAGGGGGGTGTTAGGGTTAGGGTTAGACTTAGGTTTAGGGGTTAATAACTTTATTATAGTAGCGGCGAAGGTGGGGGCGGCAGATTAGGGCTTAATATTTGTAGGTAGGTGGCGGCGATGTTAGGGAGGGCAGATTAGGGATTAATACAATTTATTATAGTGTTTGCAAGGCGGGAGTGCGGCAGGTTTAGGGGTTAATACATTTATTATAGTGGCAGCGAGGTCCGGTTGGCAGATGAGGGGTTAATAAGTGTAGGTAGGTGGCGGCGACGTGGGGGGGCAGATTAGGGGGTAATAAGTATAATATAGGTGTGGGCGATGTTAGGGGCAGTAGATTAGGGGTTCATAGGTATAATGTAGGTTGCGGCGGTGTCCGGAGCGGCAGATTAGGGGTTAATAATAAAATATAGGTGACAGCAATAGCGGGGGCGGCAGATTAGGGGTTAATAAGTGTAAGATTAGGGGTGTTTAGACTCGGGGTTCATGTTAGGGTGTTAGGTGTAGACTTAGAGAATGTTTCCCCATAGGAAACAGTATACACAATGATTAGTACAGCAACTTAGGAGTGCAGTGCAAGTGAAAACAGGGTCCTGCCAAGTCCCCCCAATTCCAGCAATAGATATACATATGTCCACAGCACTGTGTCTTTCAAATCTCTTTATTCTCTGTACATAACAGGTATATAAACAGCGACGTTTCGAGTGTTGCCACTCTTACTCATGCTAGTTCATGAGTAAGAGTGGCAACACTCGAAACGTCGCTGTTTATATACCTGTTATGTACAGAGAATAAAGAGATTTGAAAGACACAGTGCTTTGGACATATGTATATCTATCCCCATAGGAAACAATGGGGCTGCGTTAGGAGCTGAACGCTGCTTTTTTGCAGGTGTTAGTTTTTTTTTTTAGCCAGCTCAGCCCCATTGTTTCCTATGGGGATATCGTGCACAAGCACGTTTTTCCAGCTTAACGCTACCATAAGCAACGCTGGTATTGAGGGTTGAAGTGGAGCTAAATTATGCTCAACGCTCCCTTTTCTGCGGCTAACGCAGCCATTCAGACAACTCTAAATACCAGTGTTGTCTTAAGGGTGCGCTAGAAAAAAAAGCAGCGTTAGCACCGCGGGTCTTTACCGACAAAACTCTAAATCTAGGCGTATATATTTTATTGTACAATTATGCAGTATTGTGTTACAAAAAATAAAAATGTATTTTGCTAAATAAATGCAATGAAAAATTTTAAAACACAAATCCAATGTTGCAGAGTTACAACATTTTAACTAATGTTACAAATATTCTAAAAAAGCATATTATTATAAAAAAATATAATATTTGATAAAGCCATAATGATAATAACAACTCTATAACACCTAGCTAAAAGCCCATTACGGGCTCGTACACAGAACACATACAGTGAAAATACAAATAGGATTAGGTTCAGAAACATATAAAAAAATATATGTTAATACATTTAAAGGCATAATTAGAAAATAAAAACATTGTTAGAAAGAATTCAATATGCCTACAATTTTTCGATCAAAACATATGCTTATCGTATTTCCCCAAGTTTAAACGTATAGTGACCAGGTATAGTGGGATACATATAACAGTGAGACTTTATGATTGCATACCCTGTATATTGCTTATTTGAAAAAGAACTGACGAAACACTTAGGTCAAATAGTGGGTTGATCTCTATTAACCAATCGTTTAGCTAGCTTACACCTAGTGATTCACCTTAACCTCAAAATTATCACTGAACAGGTTAGGAAGCGTACTTCTTATAGACCCTCCACAGGTAGTTAAGGATCTTTAAGTACATATATAGAGGGTACTACACCCCTAATGCAATGTTATAATGCTAAGTAATATGATCTATACATAACTTACTAATACGATTAAATTTAACTTTAGTATTATTGAAAGATGACAAATGTGTGAGACAATATATGTCAGAGTACAGATTTGCTCAGATAAAAAACTAGATTTATAGTAAAGCAACAACGTCTATTTGATGTCCCATCTAGGGGCCCAATCCGATATGCAACGTTGCCCGCAAAAGGCGGCAATGCCATTTTTTGCGCGTTTTTGGTATCACATATACTGAGTAGCATACAAGTTACGCCCGTATATTTCACCCGTCGCTCGCAATTTTTACTCCCATAAGCTAACATGCGACCGCGTCGTAAATCTGTATCCAATATCCAGCGCAAGGCCTTACGTGGCAAAAATGGAGAAATCTTACTCCATTTTTACCTCGCCATAAAAAGCAGCCGTAGCAGGCATTGCGCTGAGTATGGGAGCACCGTAACTCCCTAAAATGCCTGCAGAAAAAAAAACCTAAGACCTAACGCATGCGCAATGTCTATCTACCTTTCAACCGCAATCCCCCACCGCAATAACGAATAAAGTGTATTAACCCCTAAACCGCCATAGCCCACATTCGGCTAGATTTAGAGTTTTGTCTGTAACGACCCGCGTATCTAACGCTGGCTTTTTTCTGGCCGCACCTTTAAAATAACTCTGGTATTGAGAGTCCACAGAATGGCTGCGTTAGGCTCCAAAAAAGGAGCGTAGAGCATATTTAATGCAACTTCAACTCTCGATACCAGAGTTGCTTACGGACGCGGCCAGCCTCAAAAACGTGCTCGTGCACGATTCCCCCATAGGAAACAATGGGGCTGTTTGAGCTGAAAAAAACCTAACACCTGCAAAAAAGCTGCGTTCAGCTCCTAACGCAGCCCCATTGTTTCCTATGGGGAAACACTTCCTACGTCTACACCTAACACTCTAACATGTACCCCGAGTCTAAACACCCCTAACCTTACACTTACTAACCCCTATTCTGCCGCCCCCGCTATCGTTGACCCCTGCATATTATTATTAAGCCCTAATCTGCCGCTCCGTAAACCGTCGCTACTTACATTATCCCTATGTACCCCTAATCTGCTGCCCCTAACACCGCCGACCCCTATATTATATTTATTAACCCCTAATCTGCCCCCCACAACGTCGCCTCCACCTGCCTACACTTATTAACCCCTAATCTGCCGAGCGGACCGCACCGCTATTATTATAAAGTTATTAACCCCTAATCCGCCTCACTAACCCTATAATAAATAGTATTAACCCCTAATCTGCCCTCCCTAACATCGCCGACACCTAACTTCAATTATTAACCCCTAATCTGCCGACTGGAGCTCACCGCTATTCTAATAAATGTATTAACCCCTAAAGCTAAGTCTAACCCTAACACCCCCCTAAATTAAATATAATTTTAATCTAACGAAATTAATTAACTCTTATTAAATAAATTATTCCTATTTAAAGCTAAATACTTACCTGTAAAATAAATCCTAATATAGCTACAATATAAATTATAATTATATTATAGCTATTTTAGGATTAATATTTATTTTACAGGTAACTTTGTATTTATTTTAACCAGGTACAATAGCTATTAAATAGTTAAGAACTATTTAATAGCTAAAATAGTTAAAATAATTACAAATTTACCTGTAAAATAAATCCTAACCTAAGTTACAATTAAACCTAACACTACACTATCAATAAATTAATTAAATACAATTCCTACAAATAAATACAATGAAATAAACTAACTAAAGTACAAAAAATAAAAAAGAACTAAGTTACAAAAAATAAAAAAATATTTACAAACATTAGAAATATATTACAACAATTTTAAACTAATTACACCTACTCTAAGCCCCCTAATAAAATAACAAAGCCCCCCAAAATAAAAAAAATGCCCTACCCTATTCTAAATTACTAAAGTTCAAAGCTCTTTTACCTTACCAGCCCTGAACAGGGCCCTTTGCGGGGCATGCCCCAAGAATTTCAGCTCTTTTTCCTGTAAAAAAAAAACATACAATACCCCCCCCAATATTACAACCCACCACCCACATACCCCTAATCTAACCCAAACCCCCCTTAAATAAACCTAACACTAAGCCCCTGAAGATCTCCCTACCTTGAGTCGTCTTCACCCAGCCGAGCCAAATTCTTCATCCAAGCGGAGCAAGAAGAGGTCCTACATCCGGTAGAAGTCTTCATCCAAGCGGCGCAGAAGAGGTCTTCCATCCGATTGAAGTCTTCATCCAAGAGGCATCTTCTATCGTCATCCATCCGGAGCGGCAGCATCCTGAAGACCTCCGACGCGGAACATCCATCCTGGCCGACGACTGAACGACGAATGACGGTTTCTTTAAATGACGTCATCCAAGATGGCGTCCCTCGAATTCCGATTGGCTGATAGGATTCTATAAGCCAATCGGAATTAAGGTAGGAATATTCTGATTGGCTGATGGAATCAGCCAATCAGAATCAAGTTCAATCCGATTGGATGATTGGATCATCCAATTGGATTGAACTTGATTCTGATTGGCTGATTCCATCAGCCAATCAGAATATTCCTACCTTAATTCCGATTGGCTGATAGAATCCTATCAGCCAATCGGAATTCGAGGGACGCCATCTTGGTTGACGTCATTTAAAGGAACCGTCATTCGTCATTCAGTCGTCGGCCAGGATGGATGTTCCGCGTCGGAGGTCTTCAGGATGCTGCCGCTCTGCTCCGGATGGATGACGATAGAAGATGCCTCTTGGATGAAGACTTCAATCGGATGGAAGACCTCTTCTGCCCCGCTTGGATGAAGACTTCTACCGGATGGAGGACCTCTTCTTGCTCCGCTTGGATGAAGAATTTGGCTCGGCTGGGTGAAGACGACTCAAGGTAGGGAGATCTTCAGGGGCTTAGTGTTAGGTTTATTTAAGGGGGGTTTGGGTTAGATTAGGGATATGTGGGTGGTGGGTTGTAATGTTGGGTGGTAGTGTATGTTTTTTTTTACAGGAAAAAGAGCTGAACTTCTTGGGGCATGCCCCGCAAAGGGCCCTGTTCAGGGCTGGTAAGGTAAAAGAGCTTTGAAATTTATTAATTTAGAATAGGGTAGGTCATTTTTTTATTTTGGGGGGCTTTGTTATTTTATTAGGGGGCTTAGAGTAGGTGTAATTAGTTTAAAATTGTTGTAATATATTTCTAATATTTGTAAATATTTTTTTATTTTTTGTAACTTAGTTCTTTTTTATTTTTTGTACTTTAGTTAGTTTATTTCATTGTATTTATTTGTAGGAATTGTATTTAATTTATTTATTGATAGTGTAGTGTTAGGTTTAATTGTAGATAATTATAGGTATTTTATTTAATTAATTTATTGATAGTGTAGTGTTAGGTTTAATTGTAACTTAGGTTAGGATTTATTTTACAGGTAAATTTGTAATTATTTTAACTATTTTAGCTATTAAATAGTTCTTAACTATTTAATAGCTATTGTACCTGGTTAAAATAAATACAAAGTTACCTGTAAAATAAATATTAATCCTAAAATAGCTATAATTATATTATAGCTATTTTAGGATTAATATTTATTTTACAGGTAAGTATTTAGCTTTAAATAGGAATAATTTATTTAATAAGAGTTAATTAATTTTGTTAGATTAAAATTATATTTAATTTAGGGGGGTGTTAGTGTTAGGGTTAGACTTAGCTTTAGGGGTTAATACATTTATTAGAATAGCGGTGAACTCCAGTCGGCAGATTAGGGGTTAATAATTGAAGTTAGGTGTCGGCGATGTTAGGGAGGGCAGATTAGGGGTTAATACTATTTATTATAGGGTTAGTGAGGCGGATTAGGGGTTAATAACTTTATTATAGTAGCGGTGCGGTCCACTCGGCAGATTAGGGGTTAATAAGTGTAGGCAGGTGGAGGCGACGTTGAGGGGGGCAGATTAGGGGTTAATAAATATAATATAGGGGTCGGCGGTGTTAGGGGCAGCAGATTAGGGGTACATAGCAATAATGTAGGTGGCGGCTCTTTTCGGTCGGCAGATTAGGGGTTAATTATTGTAGGTAGCTGGCTGCGATGTTGTGGGGGGCAGGTTAGGGGTTAATAAATATAATATAGGGGTCGGCGGTGTTAGGGGCAGCAGATTAGGGGTACATAAGTATAACGTAGGTGGCGGTCGGCAGATTAGGGGTTAAAAAAATTTAATCGAGTGTCGGCGATGTGGGGGGGCCTCGGTTTAGGGGTACATAGGTAGTTTATGGGTGTTAGTGTACTTTAGAGCACAGTAGTTAAGAGCTTTATAAACCGGCGTTAGCCCAGAAAGCTCTTAACTACTGACTTTTTTCTGGGGCTAAAGTTTTGTCGTTAGATTTCTAACGCTCACTTCAGCCACGACTCTAAATACCGGAGTTAGAAAGATCCCATTGAAAAGATAGGATACGCAATTGACGTAAGGGAATCTGCGGTATGGAAAAGTCGCGGCTGAAAAGTGAGCTTTAGACCCTTTTTTGAATGACTCCAAATTCCGGCGGGAACCTAAAACCAGCGTTAGGATCCTCTAACGCTGGTTTTGACGGCTACCGCCAAACTCCAAATCTAGGCCATAGCCTATTAAATCTATTAATCCCTAATCAGCCGCCACCAACGTCGCTGCCACTATAATAAAGTTATTAACCCCTAAACCTAAGTCTAACCCTAACACCCCCCTAACTTAATTATTATTTAAATAAATCTAAATAATATTACTATTATTAACTACAGTATTCCTATTTAAAACTAAATACGTACCTATAAAATAAACCCTAATATAGCTACAATATAATTAATAATTACATTGTAGCTATTTTAGGATTTATTTTTATTTTACAGGCAACTTTGTATTTATTTTAACTAGGTACAATAGCTATTAAATAGTTAATAACTATTTAATTGCTACCTAGTTAAAATAATTACAAAATTACCTGTAAAATAAATCCTAACCTAAGTTACAAATACACCTAACGCTACACTATCATTAAATAAATTAAATTAATTAACTACAATTAGCTAAAATTAAATACAATTAACTAAAATAAACTAAAGTACAAAAAAAAACCAAATACTAAATTACAGAAAAAAAATTACAAGAAGTTTAAACTACTTACACCTAATCTAAGCCCCCTAATAAAATATAAAAGCCCCCCAAAATAATAAAATGCCCTACCCTATACTAAATTACAAATAGCCCTTAAAAGGGCCTTTTGCGGGGCATTGCCCCAAAGTAATCAGCTCTTTTACATGTAAAAAAAAATTACAATACCCCCCCAACATTATAACCCACCACACACACACCCCTACTCTAAAACCCACCCAATCCCCCTTAAAAAAAAAACTAACACTACCCCATTGAAGATCACCCTACCTTGAGCCGTCTTCACCCAGCCGGGCACAAGTGGTCATCGGATCCGGGCAGAAGTCTTCATCTGATGGGGCAGAAGAGGACATCCAGACCAGCAGAAGTCTTCATCATATCCGGGCAGAAGAGGACATCCGGACCGGCAGAAGGCTTCATCCAAGCGGCATCTTCTATCTTCTTCCATCCGACGAGGAGCGGCTCCATCTTGAAGACATCCGGCGCAGAGCATCCTTCCAGCATGATGACTACTTGACGAATGACGGTTCCTTTAAATGACGTCATCCAAGATGGCGTCCCTCGAATTCAAATTGGCTGATAGGATTCTATCAGCCAATCGGAATTAAGGTAGGAAAAATCCGATTGGTTGATTTAATCAGCCAATCGGATTGAAGTTCAGTCCGATTGGCTGATTGGATCAGCCAATAGAATTGACCTTGCATTCTATTGGCTGATCCAATCAGCCAATAGATTGAACTTTAATCCGATTGGCTGATTAAATCAACCAATTGGATTTTTCCTACCTTAATTCCGATTGGCTGATAGAATCCTATCAGCCAATTGGAATTCGAGGGACGCCATCTTGGATGACGTCATTTAAAGGAACCGTCATTCGTCGTTAGTCCGTCGTGCTGGAAGGATGCTCCGGATATCTTCAAGATGGAGTCGTTCCTCGTCGGATGGAAGAAGATAGAAGATGTCGCTTGGATGAAGCCTTCTGCCGGTCCGGATGTTCTCTTCTGCCCGGATACGATGAAGATTTCTGCCGGTCTGGATGTCCTCATCTGCCCCATCGGATGAAGACTTCTGCCCGGATCCGATGACCACTTGTGCCCGGCTGGGTGAAGACGGCTCAAGGTAGGGTGATCTTCAATGAGGTAGTGTTAGGTTTTTTTAAGGGGGGATTGGGTGGGTTTTAGAATAGGGGTGTGTGGGTGGTGGGTTGTAATGTTGGGGGGTATTGTAATTTTTTTTTACAGGTAAAAGAGCTGATTACTTTGGGGCAATGCCCCGCAAAAGGCCCTTTTAAGGGCTATTTGTAATTTAGTATAGGGTAGGGCATTTTATTATTTTGGGGGACTTTTTTATTTTATTAGGGGGCCTAGATTAGGTGTAAGTAGTTTAAACTTCTTGTGTGTTTTTTTTTGTACTTTAGTTTATTTTAGTTAATTGTATTTAATTTTAGCTAATTGTAGTTAATTAATTTAATTAATATAATGATAGTGTAGTGTTAGGTGTATTTGTAACTTAGGTTAGGATTTATTTTACAGGTAATTTTGTAATTATTTTAAATAGGTAGCTATTAAATAGTTATTAACTATTTAATAGCTATTGTACCTAGTTAAAATAAATACAAAGTTGCCTGTAAAATAAAAATAAATACAAAATAGCTACAATGTAATTATTAATTATATTGTAGCTATCTTAGGGTTTATTTTATAGGTAAGTATTTAGTTTTAAATATGAATACTTTAGTTAATAATAATAATATTATTTAGATTTATTTAAATAATAATTAAGTTAGGGGGGTGTTAGGGTTAGACTTAGGTTTAGGGGTTAATAACTTTATTATAGTAGCAGCGACGTTGGCGGTGGCAGATTAGGGGTTAATAGATTTAATAGGCTATGTGGGCTATGGCGGTTATGGGGTTAATACTAGAATAGGTTTATTGCGGTGTGGGCTATGGCAGTTTAGGGGTTAATAATTTAGTTATTACTTGCGGTGTGGGCTATGGCGGTTTAGGGTTTAATACATTTACTATTATGAGTGAGAGGGGGGATTGCGGATATAGGAGTATACATGTCAGGCTTTTATTTGGGAGGCGTGTTGGACAGTTACGGGAGATTTAAAATTTTAGTTCGTTTTCTTAGGTGCCGCCAGTTTCTAAAGTGCCGTAAGTCAGTGGCGACTCCAGAAATTTGTAGTTACGCTCATTTCTGGACATCGCTAGTTTATCCGACTAACAGCACTTTAGGAACTGCCGGCGCCGTATATGTAATACCTTGATGTGCGAGGTGAAATTACAGGTGGCGCGGGTTCCCTCGCTTGCGCAGAAAACTACGCCGTATATCGGATCGCACCCTAGATGCTTTATATCCCATATCCTATGACCCTATCTTCGGCTTGTGGGAGAACTAAACATTAATTACAGAACTTGCTATGTTTGTTCTAAATAGTTAATCCGATGGGAAGATTACAAATTTGACACTCTACCTTATATGATTGCTAAATTGTTCATCCATAAAAAATAATAACCAAGCTTAAAATTAACCACTTTACCTAAATTGTCCACTACCAATAAAAAAGCCTAAAATGTTTTAGATAATGGGTAACCAACTTGATATTTTATAATACTGGTAATGCAGACCTATCTCTTAGTATTTAAGTATGGCCCATACTAGACTATGCAAACCTAACTTATAGTTTTCAAACCTAGCAAATGGCTTCACGTGAAGCCAAATCTAATAGCATCACATGAAGGCTGTCACATCAATATCTATGTTGAGTCCCAGAGGTTGAAGAGTTTTTAATTTATAGATCCATTTTTTCTAATTTTCTTAGTTCCAATAGTTTATTTGGTTTGGTAGGGGGTACCCAATCTATCACCTGAACTTTTTTTTTTTTTTAAATACTCTTTTATTGATATTCTTGAGACAAAAAAGAAGTCAACAAAATAGTATAACAAGTACTATACATAGACAGGGTATGCAGTTACTACACAGTGGATACACAATTGTCCATTAAATCATCTATAACAACAAGTGATAATTGTACAATACTTAGTTATCTATAACTTGAGAATCTCGTTTTATAACATATTGAATAGCATTTAACAGTGGTTAATTCGATGGCTACTCATGAGCCAATTGATATAGGAAACAATACGGCACCTAGAATGATAACCGCAAAAATTATACATTTCCAGCTATATATTTTAGGATGAGAACATTGCACTAATGTACAAGACAGTCTGTAAATGTTTGACACCTTCCTCTCAAGACATTTGGGTGTTCCTCAGGGAGGAGACTTATAAAAGGAATGGAGAAAAAAATAAAATAGTTAATGTCTAAGCCCTCTGTCCTTATTTCTGATAGCAAGGTATCTTCGTTTGACCAGCATCAGCGCGTAAACACCGCTCGGTAGTAGTCAAAAGAAGAGGCGGATAGAAATAAAGAGGTGTCAAGGTACTAATGTAGCAATGTTGTATACATGTAGTAAACAGTATAGGAGGGGGCATTTTAAAGGGGGGGCGGAGCCAGATAATGCAACCGTCTGGCAAAGTTTTGGGTCCCTAGGCTTTTGTGTATAAAATGATTAAGGGTAACTCCTGATAAAGTTATGCTCAAGAGGAGATATTCATATGTAAAAATATAGGGGGCTTCTGGATGAGCTCCTCTCCTGGGGAAGTGCCAGCTATAGGCGATATGGGAAAAAGGAGTAGGGGTATGACCCGCAGGCAACAAGTACCGGCGGGAAAGGGAGGAGAGGGGCCCAACAGGAATAGATGATTTGTTCCAATAATAAAATCAGCATAGGGAGCACCTTTATCTAGAATAAGGCTGACAATGTATCCCTCACATGTAGCTATGGGATATACAAGATAGGAATCATAAATAGGAATAAGATAACAATTGAAAAGTAATACAAACTCTCTCTATAGGGTCTTCGAAGGCATGATATTAACTAGTCTAAGCAATATACACCACCTATAACCATAGTATAACAATAATTAAAGAATTAATATTTATGAACAGGACAGTGCTTGGGCCTTAAAATAATGTTGTTTTAAATAGCTAAGGTATATGATAGAGACTTATATACTCTATTTTAGAATCACACTTGTATACTAATTAACATATATCATAACTTTTAGCAAGGATCTGAACTATCCAACTTAAGAAATATAGACATTTTAATGCCATCATCAATTCCAATATACATTCTTAGGTATAAACAACGCCCTGCGTGATGCCATACATGCTAATAATGTGCAGAATGATAGTGCAATGAAGAGTAGGGCTCTCTACAAACAAAGACAGCTGATGTATCATTAAAAAAAAAAAAAAAAAGGGATTATAACAGCGCAATTGGAACTGTTTGGAGATAGCAAATAAATGATATGTATCGTAATCAACAAAAGAGATAATAACTTATGTAAAAACTATAACAGAAGTGCAAAATAGCACCAACTTGTGTGTAATAATAGCGTATAAAAGGTTTGCTTAGATAGAGCTTAGATAGATTAATTTTATTAGGTGCAAGTGCAGCATATCTAGTCTGGTGAAGATCTATAAGAGACATAAGAACTTATGTAAAACCTATAACTGAAGTGCAAGATAATACCAACTTGTGTGTACTAATGGCGTGTAAAAGATTTGCTTAAGTAGAGCTTAGAAAGATTAATTTTAGTAGGTGTAAGTGCAGCATATCTAGTCTGGCAGAGATCTATTGTAGGCACAAATTTACCCCGTCTCAGTCTAGTTTTTTATGCGGGATATCAAACAAGTACTCCAGGCAGTATGTATGTGAGCTTAAAACATAAATTGGGTATTTAGTTAAGTTAGATATAGTGCATCTACAAGTAGACCATGCTGCACATCTTCTGGATATTAAAGACTAAGTGGACTCTCACTATACAGGAAAATTTTCAGTTGATATAAGTACAAAAAAAATATATATATCATTATGGGGAGATTTCCTTGGATGCAGTGAGAAGGCAGAGTGATGAAAGAGCTATGAGTCTCTTGTAAACAGTCTTATAAGAAGCTATCACTTATATAGAAAAAATAACAATGACTAAAGTAAATTATATCATGTATTACTCTTATAATGCTATACATTTGATATTCCAGTTTTGAATTTAAGATGCAAACAGATGCTCTAAAAACACAAACATTAACAGTAATCAGGTGAAAATATAATACACAATAAGATGGGGTGATTATCCATACTCATATTGACATTAAGAAAGAAAAACTGTCCCAATTATGGCACGGTGGAATATATATAGAAGGAAGTACTTGCTATAGCAACGGAAGAATTTACACTGAGATGTGTAATGGTGCATTCTGCAATCATGAAACTACACATTACTTCCAATCTGACTGCTATTGTAAACGCTTGGGACTTGTAACACATAAAAAGAGAAAAAAAATAAAAAAAATGCAATATAACAGGTCTCAGTCCTAGGCTTAACTGAAGACATTGTTGGGGAGTGCTGACAGTAATGATAACCTCCTCGGCACAATACTTTATCATGTCAGGGAGTGAATCCAAAAGCATAAATAAATTCAGCCCACGCCTGTGTTAGGGACTATAAGTGTAGGTATAAAGTCTATCTGCAGGATGTCTTTGCTGAGGTAAGAGACCCGAGAGAGATTCTCCAGGAATGAGATAAACCTAATTTCCCCAGTGCGAGGAGGCAATTTCCCCAGTGCGAGGAGGCAAAGAGAATCTAGGTGCTCCCAATTTTGAAGAGGGAATCGAGTGGTTATCTTCCCGGACTGAGGAGGACAAGTCTTTCGCAAAAATCCCACTGTGTTAGCCTCATTCGATGCATCAGATGTTTCGGCAACCAAGTCTTCTATGTCCCCTTCAGATGCTGGAGACGGCCCAGGAGTCCATCTGCAAACTAATTTTGTTTGCTGTATACTGCTAGCCGCAATAAGTAGAGGTTGTTGGGCATAAGAAATCATAAAAGGCGAACCTCGCTTCCAGACGCTTGCCCCGTAAGTACGAATATCACTCTCAAGCTGCGACTTGTGGTTCTTCTTTTTATCCATCTTGAGGAGATCAGTTTGTGTATTCTGGGCTTGCAGCGAAACGGCTCTTCTAACCGCCATCTTACTTGCAGCATAATCTTCTAGAGCGCATGGCGCTCTAATTGTAAGCGTTAGATCTTCAAAGTTATTCTGCATCTGTAGCGCCAACTTAGCGAGCAGTATCCGAATCTCCTCCATAATCGGTGAGTAGATAGTTTAGCTTGCAGACTGAGTGAGAGTAAGTCAATTTCAATGGAAGCAGGGCTTCGTACACTGCCACCTAAGTCATGAAGGCTCCTTTCATATGTAGCCCCAGTAGGTTGGGGGAGTCAGAATGCTCGCCTTAGGGTGCCCTTAAGCTAACAATTCGCCAAAAGTAGTTAGAGAGTTAAAATGTCCTGTTTTGTGATAATAATAATATATATATATATATATATATATATATTTAGTTTATCATAGTCAGGGAGCTCAAAAGATGTACGTCTGGCTCCTGCGGCTGATGGCTCCGCCCCCCCCCCCCCATCACCTGAACTTTTAACGATTTTGGGTTACTACTATGACATTCTAAGAAGTGCTTGGAGACACTATGTTTCAAGAGTTTTTCCCTTATGTTGTATATATGTTTGTTTGTCCTGCATCTTATTTTTTGTTTTGTGCGGCCTGTATATAATAGGCCACACCCACAATGTAACAAATACACAACGTAAGTGGAATCACAATTACTTCTATAAGAGATGTTAAAAGTTTCTGTCAAGTGTGAGTTTGAAAAGGTTGGTGACCTATTTACATGTTCAAAAATGTTGCATCTTGCTTTAGGGCATCTTAATGTACCTTTCCACAAATGGCTTAATGTCACATAGGTTACTGGTTTTAAAATTGAATTTCTATCTTTAATCATAGCTTTATTTTTAGCTAGTTTGATGATTTGTGTGCAATATCCCTTCTCTAGGAATTTACTTTGAAGGTTATCGTCCTCAAACTCAAAATCATTTATATGGGTATAATTCCTCTTCAGGCGGAGGAATTGACTATAGGGGACATTGTTTATCCAACACTTCCTATGTGCACTCTTTCGCCTAGATTATGAGTTTTGCGGTAAGAGGGGTGCGTTGCTAACTTGCAGTTTATTCTCACCACTCACTTACCTGAATCGCTGGTATTACAGGTTTTTATCAACCCGGTGTTAACAGGCAAGAAGTGAGCGTAGAGCAAAATTGTACGTGCTTGTGCACGATTTCCCCATAGACATCAATGGGAGAGCCGGCTGAGAAATGTCTAACACCTGCAATAAAGCATCGTAAAACTCAGTAACGCAGCCCCATTGATACCTATGGGGAAACAAATTTTATGTTTACGCCTAACACCCTAACATGAACCCCCAAGTCTAAACACCCCTAATTTTACATTTATTAACCCCTAATCTGCCGCTCTGGACATCGCCGACACCTACATTATACTTATTAACCCCTAATCTGCTGCTCTGGACATCGCCGCCACTATAATAAACATATTAACCCCTAATCTACCGCTCCGGACATCGCTGCCACTATAATAAACATATTAACCCCTAAACTGCCGCACTCCCACCTCGCAAACATTAGTTAAATATTATTAACCCCTAATCTGCTGTCCCTAACATCGCTGCCACCTATCTATATTTATTAACCCCTAATCTGCCGTCCCCAACGTCGCCGCCACTATACTAAATGTATTAACACCTAAACCTACGTCTAACCCTAACCCTAACACCCACTAAATTAAATATAATTAAAATAAATCTAAATAAAACCTACTATTAGTACCTAAATTATTCCTATTTAAAACTAAATACTTTCCTATAAAATAAACCCTAAGCTAGCTACAATATAACTAATAGTTACATTTTATTTTTATTTTACAGGCAAGTTTGTATTTATTTTAATTAGGTAGAATAGTTACTAAATAGTTATTAACTATTTAATAACTACCTAGCTAAAATAAATACAAATTTACCTGTAAAATAAATTCCAATCTAAGTTACACTAACACCTAACCTAACCCTACAATTAAATAAATTACCTAAATGAAATACAATTAAATAAATTAAATAAAATTAGCTAAATTACAAAAATAAAACACTAAATTACAGAAAATAAAAAACAAATTACAAGATCTTTAAACTAATTACACTTTATCTAATAGCCCTATCAAAATAAAAAAGACCCCCAAAATAAAAACCCCCTAGCCTAAACTAAACTATCAATAGCCCTTAAAAGTGCCTTTTGCGGGGCATTGCCCCAAAGAAATCAGCTCTTTTACCTGTAAAAATACAAACAACCCCCCTAACAGTAAAACACACCACCCACACAACCAACCCTCCAAATAAAACCCTAACTAAAAAAAACCTAAGCTCCCCATTGCCCTGAAAAGGGCATTTGGATGGGCATTGCCCTTAAAAGGGCATTTAGCTCTATTGCTGCCCAAAGTCCTAACCTAAAAATAAAACTCACCCAATACACCCTTAAAAAATCCTATCACTAAACCCCGAAGATTAACTTACCAGGAGAAGTCTTCATCCAAGCGGCAAGTTGTCCACAACAAGGCCGGCAGTAGTGGTCCTCCAGATGGGCAGAAGCGGTCCTCCAGATGGGCAGAAGTCTTCATCCAGACGGCATCTTCTATCTTCATCCTTCCGAAGCAGAGTGGGTCAATCTTCAAGACATCCGGCGCGGAGCATCCTCTTCAATCGACGTCTTCTTCTGGAATGAAGGTACATTTAAGTGACGTCATACAAGATGGCATCCCTTAGATTCCGATTGGCTGATTGGATGAATTCTATCAGCCAATTGGAATTAAGGTTGAGAAAATCCTATTGGCTGCTGCAATCAGCCAATAGGATTGAAGTTCGATCCTATTGGCTGATCCAATCAGCCAATAGAATTGAGCTCAAATTCTATTGGCTGATTGGATAAGCCAATAGAATGCAAGCTCAATCCTATTGGCTGATTGCATCAGCCAATAGGTTTTTTTTTCAACCTTAATTCAGATTGGCTGATAGAATTCTAATAGCCAATTGGAATCTAAGGGACGCCATCTTGGATGACGTCACTTAAAGGTACCTTCATTCCAGAAGAAGTCGTCAATAGAAGAGGATTCTCCACGCCGGATGTCTTGAAGATGGACCTACTCCATGTCGGAAGAAGGAAGATAGAAGATGCCGTCTGGATGAAGACTTCTGCCCATCTGGAGGACCACTTTTGCCCGTCTGGAGGACCACTTCTGCCGGCTTCGTTGAGGACATCTTGCCTCTTGGATTAAGACTTCTCCCGGTAAGTGAATCTTCGGGGGTTAGTGTTATGATTCTTTTAAGGGTTTATTGGGTGGGTTTTATTTTTAGATTAGGGCTTTGGGCAGCAATATAGCTAAATGCCCTTTTAAGGGCAATGCCAATCCAAATGTCCTTTTTAGGGCAATGGGGAGCTTAGGTTTTTTTAGTTAGGGTTTTATTTGGGGGGTTGGTTGTGTGGGTGGTGGGTTTTACTGTTGGGGGGTTGTTTGTATATTTCTTTACAGATAAAATAGCTGATTTCTTTGGGGCAATGCCCCGCAAAAGGCCCTTTTAAGGGCTATTGATAGTTTAGTTTAGGCTAGGTTTTTTTTTGGGGGGGGGGGCTTTTTTATTTTGATAGGGTTATTAGATAAGGTGTAATTAGTTTAAAGATCTTGTAATTTGTTTTTTATTTTCTGTAATTTAGTGTTTGTTTGTTTTTTGTAATTTAACTAATTTTATTTAATTTACTTAATTGTATTTCATGTAGGTAATTCATTTAATTGTAGGGTTGGGTTAGGTGTTAGTGTAACTTAGGTTAGGTTTTATTTTACAGGTCAATTTGTATTTATTTTAGCTAGGTAGTTTTTAAATAGTTAATAACCATTTAGTAACTATTCTACCTAGTTAAAATAAATACAAACTTGCCTGTAAAATAAAAATAAAACCTAAGCTAGATACAATGTAACTATTAGTTATATTGTAGCTAGTTTAGGGTTTATTTTACAGGTAAGTATTTAGTTTTAAATAGGAATAATTTAGGTAATGATAGGAATTTTATTTAGATTTATTTAAATTATATTTAAGTTAGGGGGTGTTAGGGTTAGACTTAGGTTTAAAGGGTTAATAAATTTAGAATAGTGGCGGCGACGTTGGGTACGGCAGATTAGGGGTTAATAAATGTAGGTAGGTGGCGGCGATGTTGAGGGCAGCAGATTAGGGGTATAATGTAGGTGGTGGCGATGTCCGGAGCGGCAAATTAGGGGTTAATAAGTATAATGTAGGTGGCGGCGATGTTAGGGGCTGCAGATTAGGGGTTAATAATATTTAACTAGTGTTTGCGAGGCGGGAGTGCGGTGGTTCAGGGGTTAATATGTTTATTATAGTGGCAATGTCGGGAGCGGCAGATTAAGGGTTAATAATTTTATTTTAGTGTTTGCGATGCGGGAGGGCCTAGGTTTAGGGGTTAATAGATAGTTTATTGGTGTTAGTGTACTTTTTAGCACTTTAGTTATGAGTTTTATGCTACAGCTTTGTACCATAAAACTCTTAACTACTGACTTTAAAATGCGTTAGGAATCTTGGCGGTAGAGGGTATACCGCTCACTTTTTGACCTCCCAGGACAAACTCATAATATCGGCGTTATGCAAGTCCCATTGAAAAAAGACTTTATGAAATTTACGTAAGTTGATTTTAGTGATGTCGCAAACTTAAAATTTTCTGTTCGCAAACGGCGAATGCGAATATTCGCAACTGTTCGCAAAGATGCTTGGTCGAGATATGAGTGGTGGCACTGGACAAGTGGGCACAGTATACGCTGTGAGCCTGACACAAAAAAGCAAACTGATGTTTCACAGTCCAAAAAGTTTTTATTTTTTTAAATGTACACTTACACTACTATTAAACAAGATATGAGTGGTGGCACTGGGCAAGTGTGCCCAGTATAAGCTGTGAGCCTGACACAAAAAAGCAGACTGATGTTTCACAGTCCAAAAAGTTTTTTTTTGTTTTTAAATGTACACTTACACTACTATTAAACAAGATATGAGTGGTGGCACTGGGCAAGTGGGCACAGTATACGCTGTGAGCCTGACACAAAAAAGCAGACTGATGTTTCACAGTCCAAAAAGTTTTTTTTGTTTTTAAATGTACACTTGCACTACTATTAAACAAGATATGAGTGGTGGCACTGGGCAAGTGGGCACAGTATACGGTGTGAGTCTGACACAAAAAAGCAGACTGATGTTTCACAGTCCAAATTTTTTTTTTTTTTAATTTACACTACTGTTACACCAGATATGAGTGGTGGCACTGGGCAAGTGGGCATGGCACACATGCTGGCAGGCAGGCAACTGCAATTAGATTACACTAGCAGACTGATGTTTCACAGTCCAAAAAGTTTTTTTTTTTTAAATTTACACTACAGTTACACCAGATATGAGTGGTGACACTGGGCAAGTGAGCCTGGCACACACACTGGCAGGCAGGCAACTGCAATTAGATTACACTAGCAGACTGATGTTTTACAGTCAAAAAAGTTTTTTTTTTTTAAATTTACACTACTGTTACACCAGATATGAGTTGTGGCACTGGGCAAGTAGGCCTGGCACACACGCTGGCAGGCAGGCAACTCCAATTAGATTACACAAGCAGACTGATGTTTCACAGTCAAAAAAGTTTTTTTTTTTAAATTTACACTACTGTTACACCAGATATGAGTGGTGGCACTGGGCAAGTGGGCCTGGCACACATGCTGGCAGGCAGGCAACTGCAATTAGATTACACTAGCAGACTGATGTTTCATAGTCAAAAAAGTTTGTTTTTTTAAATTTACACTACTGTTACACCAGATATGAGTGGTGGCACTGGGCAAGTGGCTTGACAGGCAAGCAACTGCAATTAGATTACACAGGGAAAAAAAATAAAAAAATGATGTTCTAGCCCTAAAAAGGGCTTTTTCGGGTGCTGTCCTTACAGCAGAGATCAGATGAGTCCTTCAGGACTATAGTGGACACTGAATACACTAGCCTAGCTATCAATTTCCCTATAAAATCACCAGCAGCTACACTGTCCCTCCTCTCACTAACAATGCAGCTTCCGAATGAATCTAAAATGGCTGCTGTCCAGGAGCTGGGAGGGTCTGGGAGGGAGGGTCTGCTGCTGATTGGCTGGAATGTGTCTGCAGACTGTGAGATACAGGGTCAAAGTTTACTCAATGATGACGAATAGGGGGCGGATCGAACATCGCATATGTTCGCCCACCGCAGCGAACGCGAACATGCTATGTTCGCCGGGAACTATTCGCTGGCGAACTATTCGCAACATCACTAGTTGATTTGCGTTAAGGCCAAAAATGTGTGCCGTGCCCCTAAACCTGCAAGACTCGTAATACCAGCGGGCGTAAAAAGCAGCGTTAGGAAATGTTAACTCTGCATTTTCAGCTTACCGTAAAATTTGTAATCTAGCCGTTTGCTTGTATAAAACATTTCCAGTTATCTTTCTATAATTCTTGACTGGTATTCTTTCCTCAGAATCTTTATATAAAATAAGATCCAAAAACTCTATTTTGGTATTAGAATATGATTTCGTAAATTTAAGATTGTAATTATTATTATTAATATATTTTACAAAGTTTTCTATTGACTCTACCTCCCCTCTCCATTAGATTAAAATATTGCCAATATATCTCCCAAACTTAACGATATTATTATGAAAAGGATTATTGTTCCAAATATATTCATTCTCAAATGCATTAACATATACATTTGCATAAGAAGGGGCAATGCGATACCATCACAACGTCTGTTTTAATGCCTGTTTTTAATCTACTTCTAGTAAGTGCAACAGTGTGTGTTGCGTGTATATCTATTTAATTAAAAGCTTCACTTGATGTAAGGGATGCCATCTTGGATGATGTACCTTAAAGGGAAACTTCATTCTACGTTGACCATCAGAAGAAAAGTATGCTCCGTGCCAGATGTCTTGAAGATGGATCTGCTCCACGCCAGATGGATGAAGATAGAAGATGCCATCTGGATGAAGACTCCTGCCGGCGTCGATGAGGACTTCGGACCTCTTGAATGAAGACTTCTGCCGGCTTCGATGAAGGCTTCTGTCTCTTGGATGAGGATGGATGTCCGGTCTTCGAAAACTGTAAGTTGATTGTCGGATTTTAGAGTTAGGTTTTTTAAGGGTTTAATGGGTGGGTTTTATTTTTAGGTTAGGGACTTTGGGCAGTAAAAGAGCTAAATGCCCTTTTAAGGGCAATGCCCATACAAAGGTCCTTTTCAGGGCAATGTGGAGCTTAGGTTTTTTAAATAGGGTTTTTATTTGGGGGGTTTGATTGTGTGGGTGTTGGGTTTTACTGTTGCGGGTGTTTGTATATTTTTTTCAGGTAAAAGAGCTGATTTCTTTGGGGCAATGCCCCGCAAAAAGCCCTTTTAAGGGCCATTGGTAGTTTATTGTAGGCTAGGTTTTTTTTATTTTAGGGGGTATTTTTATTTTGATAGGGCTATTAGATTAGGTTTAATTGTTTTTTATTTTTGATACTGTGTTTTTTTTTGTAACTTAGCGTTTAGTTTTTTTGTAATTTAGTAATTTTTATTAGTATATTTAAATAATTTGAGAAGGGCTAGGGTTTTTTAATATGTAATATAGTTAATTTAATTGGTAGTTTAATGTAATTTTAGTATAATAGTTAGAGTAGGTTAATTAATAGTTTAATATAGTTTAATGTATTTTAAGTATAATAGTTAGGGTAGGTTAATTAATAATTTAATATAGTTTATTTTAATTCTACAGGTAAGTTTTAATTTATTATAAGATAGGGATGAGGTAATTTTAATGTAAAGTTAGCAGATTGTTAGGTTTAGGGGTTAATAGCTTAATTTAGTTTATAGTGATGTGGGGGGCTGATGGTTTAGGGGTTAATAGGTTTAGTTAATGGTAGTGATGTGGGAGGCCAGGGGTTTAGGGGTTAATCATTTTATTACAGTTGCGGTGGGGTCCGGGAGCGGCGGGATAGGGGTTAATACATTTTATTTAGTGGTGGGGGGGTCCGAGAGCAGCGGGATAGGGGTTAATACTTGCATTTAGTTGTGGTGGGGTCAGGGAGCGGTGGTATAGGGGTTAATACATTTTATTTAGCTTGTAGCGATGTCGGGCGGCAGATTAGGGGTGTTTAGACTCTGGGCTTATGTTAGGGTGTTAGGTGTAAACATAATTTGTTTTCTACCATAGAAATCAATGGGATATCTGGCAGCATCGAACATAAGCTTTCGCTGATTTCAGACTCCCATTGATTTCTATGGCATCCGCGGCCTCCAGGGTCACGGATTGAAAACCAGGTATGCTGGGCCGGAATAGTGGCGAGCGTAAATGTTAGAAATTTGTTAACTTGCAAAAGGTGTCAGATAGTGCCAAATTTGTATTGGAGCATCTGTAATGACGTAAGCATCGATCTGTGTGGGATTGAGAACGGCGGATCGTATGTTACCAAATTTCAACTTTTGCCATTCTGTAGGGTTTGATAACTAGCTCGAATCAAGCTCGCCACAATTACGCTGCAGAATTCCAGTGTATTTGCAGTTGACGGCTTGATAAATAGGCCTCATAGTATTGGTCTGCAACATCATCTATTTATGTTCTAATATTTATTTTTTAATATTTGTAACTTTGTGTCCTAGAAGTTCATTTCTATCTATTTATCAAGAGTATTGAAATAATATTTTACGTACTTTTGACATTTACATACATCTGGTTTAGGTCTAGCGCAAAATCATCTTTTTGTTATTTGACATTATATACCAATCCTGTCAGCTTGCAGCATTTTGGTTCAGATAACATTTTCTGTCCCTCCATGAGGCAAGGGAAAGAGTATTTATTTGATTTTAAATAGTTTATTGACACCATCAAGAGTATTATTATTATTATTAGTCTTTATTTATAAAGCACCAACAGATTCCGCAGCGCTGTTCATAGGTAACAAAGATAAAAGGACAGTACAATATGAGACACGAGACAAAATTTAACAAACAAATACAGGGGGAATTGGGAGCCCTATTCCCGTGGGAACTTACAATCTAAATGGGTAGGAGGGTGAGAAACAGGAGGTGGGGACTGCAAAGTTGGGAATAATGTTAGTGTGAAGTTAGATGAGGGCAACTATTAGGCAAGTGGAATTCATTAGTTACTGATTTGGTGATAGGCTTCCCTGAACAAGAAGGTCTTTAGGGAGCGTTTAAAGGAGGAGAGGTTGCTGGAAAGTCTGACAGCTCAAGGAAGTGCGTTCCAGAGGGTTGGTGCCACACAAGAGAAGTCCTGTAGTCTAGCATGAGAGGAGGTGATGGTAGAAGAGGCAAGGAGTAGATCGTTGTTGGATCTTAGGGGACAGGCTGGAGTATATTTGTTGATGAGTGAGGACAGGTATGGGGGGCTGCATTGGTAAGGGCTTTGTAGGTCAGAGTGAGAATTTTGAATTTAATTCTGCTGTGAATGGGGAGCCAGTGAAGGGATTCACAGAGGGGTGCGGCAGATACAGAGCATCGGGAGAGGTGGATTAGCCTAGCAGAGGCATTTAGGATGGATTGAAGGGGGGAGAGGCGGGAGAGAGGAAGGCCAGTTAGTAGGTTGTTACAGTAGTCAAGCCGGGAAATTACTAGGGAATGGATTAGCTGTTTAGTAGTTTCAGCACTCAGAAAAGGACGAATTTTGGAGATATTGCGTAGGTGGTTGCGACAGGATGAGGAGAGCGATTGGATGTGGGGTATGAAGGACAGATTGGAGTCAAGTTTAACTCCTAGGCAGCGGACTTGGGGTGATGGGGATATAGTGGTGTCACTGACAGTGATAGTAAAGTTAGAAACTGGAATAGAATTAGTTGGGGGGATTAGAAGAAGCTCAGTCTTGGGCATGTTGATTTTTAGGTGGTGAGAGGCCATCCAGGAAGAAATGTCAGATAAGCAGTCGCTGATGTGGGAAAGGACAGAAGGAGAGAGTGCAGGGGTGGATTGGTAGATCTGAGTATCATCAGCATAGAGGTGATAGTTGAAGCCATAGCTACTGATAAGTTTACCCAGTGAGGAAGTATAAATAGAGAAGAGTAGAGGCCCTAGAACAGAGCCTTGAGGTACTCCAACAGACAGAGGCAATGGAGAGGATTAGTCGCCAGCAAATGAGACAGAAAAGGACCTATTAGAGAGATAAGAGTGGATCCAGGAGAGGGCAATGTCACAGAGCCCAAGGGAGCTGAGAGTCTGTAGTAGGAGGGGATGGTCAGCAGTGTCAAAGGCAGCAGACAGGTCAAATAAGATAAGTATAGAATAGTGGCCATTGTTTTTAGCAGAAAGAAGATCGTTAGTAACCTTGGTGAGGGCAGTCTCAGTTGAGTGTTGTGGACGGAAGCCAGATTGCAGGGGGGGGTCAAGCAATGAGTTGGAGGATAGGAAGTGTGTTAGGCGATTGAAAACTAGTTTTTCCAGGACTTTAGAAGCTAGCGGAAGTAGTGATATGGGGCGGTAGTTTGTAGGAGAATTGGGGTCGAGGGAGGGTTTTTTGAGGATGGGCGTGACCTTTGCATGTTTGAAGGATGATGGAAATGAACCAGTAGTAAGGAATCGGTTTAATATGTGAGTAAGAGCTGGGGTGAGGGTAGAGGACAGAGAAGGTATTAGATGTGAAGGGATAGGGTCAAGGGGGCAGGTAGTGAGGTGTGAGAAAGATATTAGGGAACTCACTTCATTCTCAGTGGTTGGGGGGAAGGTACTGAGAGTGTTGGAGGGGGTGACCGGGGGCGGAGATGAAAGGTTGCAGTCTTGTGGTGGGATGTTACTTCGGATGGTAAGTGTTTTGTTGAAAAAGTAGTCTGCCAAGTTTTGAGCACTAAAGTCAGGTGAGGGGGGTGGTGCAGGTGGATAGAGGAGAGTGTTGAAAGTGGAGAAGAGATGTTTTGGGTTTGAGGAGTGAGAAGATATGAGCGAAAAGAATTAGTTTTGCTTGGCTAAGTGAAGGGCAGAGGAGAAAGAATAAAGAATGAACTTATAGTGTAGGAAATCGGGTTCAGAGCAGGATTTCCTCCAGGCACGTTCAACAGCAAGAGTAGTCACCAAATAAAAATAATTGTATAACCTTGAGCTAAAATCTAAGTAACATATTGTCATCATTAAAGGGACATGAAACCCCAAATCTTTCCATCATGATTTAGGTAGAACATACCATTTTAAACAACTTTCCAGTTTACTTCTATTATCAAATTTGTTTCATTCTCCTGTGATCATTTGTTGAAGGAGCAGCAATGCACTACTCTGGTTTCTAACTGAACACATGAGTGAGCCAATGACAATCAGTATATATATATGCAGATTGCAGCCACCATTCAGCAGCTAGAACCTAGGTTATTTGCTGTTCCTGAGCTTACCTAGATAAACCTTTTAGCAAAGGATAACAAGAGAAGGAAGCAAAATAAATTATAGAAGTACATTTGAAAGTTGTTTAAAATTGTATGCTCTGTCTAAATCATGAATGTCTAATTGTGATTTTACTGTCCCTTTAAGAGTGGTTATGAGACAAAAACAAGTTTATATCATTGAGTTAAAAATACATGAAGTATATTTCACAGTAGCATATCATTTTTACTTGTTTTTTTTATTCATTTTATTTCACTATATTATATTTATTAATGTATAACATAATAAACATTGCATTGAAAATATTGCATTCATTAAGAACTTCAGAAAATCATTTTCCTTTCATTTGGAATAACTTTCATTGATAAACTTCCTATCATATATGCGTCTTGTTATTGGCTCACTAGATATGTTCAGCTAGCTCACAGTAGTGCATTCCTGCTTCTTCAACAAAGGATATTAAGAAAATGAAGCACATTTGGTGATGGAGGTAAATTAGAAGGCTCTTTGAAATTATATTATCTATCAGAATCATGAAAGAAAAGAATGAGTTTTATGTCCCTTTAACTTCCTTTTAAATGTAACTGCTTTTCACTTGCTAAACTCCAGCCACCATTAGTTAAGGTCATAATGTTAGGATAGAATGCATTTTTTTAAAATTGTTATCACTTAAAGCATATTGTGGAAAGATGTGTAGCAGGGGTAGCCTTGAGAAGGCAGCAGGGTGCATTTCAGGTTCTGAAAATTAGAAAATTCACAATTTAGAGCTAAATTACATAAAAAGGGGACAAAATAAATAACAAAAGTATATTGCAGTTGTTTCATTATGCATAACTAGACATTTTATATAAAAACCTTTTTTTTTTTTTTTTTTTTCTGTTTCTTTAAATAGGGGCTCAAGTGTTATATTTCTTGTTTTTAATATGGCATATATATTACCTCAATTAATTTTAGTTGTCCATATAGCATTGTGAGAGGAATACTTTAGTAAAGTTTACAACAATTACTCAAAAAATCACAATGAATTTAAAATGTCAAATTTGTTAGCTACATACACAACTATTTTCACTCTTATACTGATTTAAATAGAAATTAAAAAAAAAAAGAAAAAAAAAGGAAAAGGAAAACCGTATTTTTAAATATTTAAAAGGTGATAAAAGAATCAGAGGTTGAAATATAAAACGTTTATATGTATAGTAAAAAAATACTTTACAATGGTTGTCAACCTTTTATAGCTCAGTAGAGAAGCTTAGATACATTAAACCTAGGTTACAGTATGGCCCATTGAGATATAGATACTAAAATTTTACACTTTTTTTCCAGCTAATTTAATTTTATAATATTTTCAGGCTAATTGTTGCTTTAAATACTAAATTCTGTTTAGCATTTATTTAGTTCTTAATGCCCCTTTAATAGAAAGATTAGAAACAGATAGTACATTTGTACTTTAAAATGACATAAAGCCCTAACATTTTATTTCATTATTCAGATAGAACATACAATTTTAAACAACTTTCCGATTTACTTCTCTTATCAGTTTTGCTTAATTCTCTTATAATTCTTTATTGAAGAAGCAGCAAATGCCCTGCCATGAGCTAGCTGAACACATTGGTTAGCCAATAATAAAAGGTATACAGTATATGTGAAAGCATTAATCAACAAAGGATACCAAGAGAACCAATTTAGGGCTAGATTTCAAGTTGAGCGCAAAATATTGCTTCCGGGAAAGTGATATTTGCGCTCAACTTTGTCATATCGATGTGCGCAAATGTGTGCTGGTATTACAAGTGAGGTGCATGGCGAACGTGACCTCGTGTTCACATTGCAGGGAAGCATTGCACTCATGAGACACGGCATGAGAACTAGTGCAGCGAAGGGGATAAGTCGCGTAACGATGGGGAGCAAATATAAATATATATGTATAAAAGCATATTTACTGGGAAAGCACAATCCCCATAGACCGCAATAAAAAGAACACTGCACACCCGCAACTTTAACCCCTTAAACTGCTTCTTGCAGTTACTTTATTAAACAATAAATATGCTACTATTTTTTTTTTTTTTAATAAGCTACACTACACTGAAATGTGGGGCCGATTGGGGGACATTTAGAAAATTAACCAGAGATCTGGGGCAAGATTACATATGCAGCGAAGGCTTCAGCGTAACTGCTGAAACCCGCACCACTCAGGGGATCCAATAAACCCCGCCATCAGTTCAACCCCCCGCAATGCAATATGCCTAATTAAATTATTAACCACTAATCCGCCATTCCCACACATCGCAATCTACCTAATAAAAGTATTAACCCCTAAATCTGCCAACCCCAACATCGCAAACTAATAAATCTATTAACCCCTAATCTGTCAAATCCCCACAATGCAAATAACTAATTAAATTACTAAGCCCCCTAACCTAACACCCCTTAAATTAACCCCAATTACCTAGATTTAAATTTACTAAATTACAAACAATTAAAATAAAAAAACTAACATTACTTAAAAATAAAAAAACTAATATTAAATTAATCTAAGATTACAAAAAATAAAAAAGTCTAACATTACATAAAATAATAAACAAAATTATCAAAAATTAAACCTAATCCCTATGAAAATAAAAACACCCACTAATCTAATACTAAACTACCAATAGCCCTTAAAATGGCATTTTGTAGGGCATTGCCTTAAGTTAAACAGCTTTTTTCTATAAAAAATACTAAGTCCCCCCTCTAACAGTAAAACCCCCCACCCACCAAACCCCCAAAATAAAAAACCTAACACTAAAAAATCCTAAACTACCCATTGTCCCTAAAGTGGCCTTTGTATGGGCAGGGCATTCAGCTTTTTTAAGAGTGCCCAATAAATCCCTAATCTAAAAAAAAAAAAAAAAAATCCTAAATACTCACCGTTCCTGAAGTCCGGCGGAGAAAGTCCTGTTCCATGCGGCGGTGAAGTCTTCTTCCAAGCGGTCGACATCTTCTTGCAAATGGGGAACAATTCCTTCTTCATCCAGGGCGGAGATGAGCTTGGAGCAGGACTGGCGATATTGGGTGTTGAATAGTGAATTCAAGGTACGTGTTTAAATATGGCGTCCCTTGCATTCCTTTTGGCTGATTCAATTCTTCAAATTCAAATCAGCCAATAGGATGCGTGCTGCTGAAATCCTATTGGCTGAGTTTTGAAGTGGGTGGCCAGAGCGCGGGGAATTAGATTAAAAAGTAAGTTACAGTGCATCTTCATTAGAAGTGATCAATTAAAGTCTATCTAAAATATCGCTTAGATTTTGAACCTGATTTAATGTAAAGTTTACCATCACTTTAAGTCAGATCTGTGAATCCTTTGAATGGAGCATATTGAATATGAGAGAATCAAGAAAACTTTTAACACCTAAGGAACACTTTCAGCCACCCTGTCATCATAACAAAGCAGATTTTATATATAATATAATCTAAAATAAAAGAAGACATCTAAAGAGACTGCTACTTACAATACTTGGAATACTAGATTGCACTGCTTTTTGCTAACCTCATCCAGAAATGTTGAAATTGTCTGGCGTGTAGAGCAGCAACACCCAACTTGAAGAGTATACAAGTAAATCTCTAGCAGCAACACCCAACTTGAAGAGTCTACAAGTAAATCTCTAGGAGTTTACCAGCAGAAGATCACAAGAGCGTTCTACGTTTATAATTACTGGTAGTTTCTATTTAGCCAGTAAATATAACATGCATTAAGGGTGCATTGTACACCACAAGTATACTGTAGTTTCAAGTAGAAAACAAGTGTTTTGTGTAAGTTTTGTTTTGGCACAAATGCCTTATAACATTTGTGTCACATTGCATATGAACAAGTTTGAAAATACATTTTCCACTAGCTGAGAAGAACCCTAGTTTGGGCAGGTGCTGAGTATAATAAGATTCAATTGGCTGTCTAGGGCCCTCAATTCCCCCTGTATTTGTCTTTTTAATTTTGTCTTATATTGTAATGTTTCACTGTTGTGCTTTTATCTTTGTACCTATGGACAGTGCTGAGAAATAAGTTGGTGCTTTATAAAGAATAAGAATAGTTTTAAGAGGAAACAATCAGAAATTGTCCTATATGTAAGATTATGGTGCATGTCAAGGTTTGTGCAAAGTTTTTGTAAAGAAAATCTCGCAAATATGATTTTATTAAGTATAGGAGGCATGAGACTTCCTCCTATATGTAAAGTACATATTAATCAATATAAATCCCCATTTATCTATGAAGAAAGACTTTATGGCCTATGCCTGGTTTCTTGTTATCTAAAACTAAGATCAGCTCACACGAGTGAGTAGTTACCATTCAGCTACTTTTTAAAAAAATATTTCTTTATTGAGGTATAAAGCCTTTACAAGATACACAAATAATACAGGCATATGCCAAAAACATATAGGGCCAGATTACGAGTGGAGGGCAAAATTGCGCTTTCACAAGCGCAATATTTGCGCTCTACTAGTAATACCAGCGCTGGTATTTTAAGTGGCTGCAATGCTAATGCAACCTCACGTTCACATTACATGGAAGCCCTGTGCTCAATAGAGCGCACTTCCATAGGCTCCAGTGGAGCCTCGTTCTCATGCTGAAGGGGGTAAGTGACGCAGGGATTGGCAGCAAATTTAAATATATAAACACATATTAACACATAAATATATATTTACAGGGAACACACAGTTCCCATAGACCGCAATGTAAAGGCACTCTTCCGTGCCGCTTTTTTTCTAACATCCTAGACCCACTTACCTAGACCTACACCTAGACTTTAACCTTTTAAAAACTTCTACATTTTTTTAATAATAAAAAAAAAAGAATATACTTATTTGGGGGGAAATTAGGGGTTATTTTGAAAATTAACCAGAGGTCTGAATTTTCGGAGCTCACAGTAGTAATAACCAGCCACTTGTAATGGCTGGTTATTTATTGCACGCTCAATAAACTAGTGCTCCACTTGTAATCTGGCCCATAATAGGACATGTAGTCAAGCATTTTCAAGTTGCAAGAAAAATAGTAGGGTTATATTACAGCACCAGTAGTAAGAACTAAATATAAATCAGTTTTTTTGTTGTTAAATTACCAGTATATTGACATTAGAAAACCTTCTACTGGGAAACAAAGGGCCTCTCATGTGCCCACTAAAGGGAAAACAATCAGATATAAGAAGATTAATCTTAAGAGAGAATAATAATGGAAAGATAAATATAGCTAACCCCTAAAGTCACATATTGAAGTGTAGGAAAATATGTCTCCCCCTAAGGACTAATGGCCTCTCATGGTCCACTTATCATAGTTTAGTTGTTAAAGGATTAAGGGAGAGTTTCAGGGGAATGAAACATGCCAGGACACTCACGGACCTGTACAATATAATAAGGGTTTCAGGGTGAGAAGGAATACAGAGAGCTTTAATACTAGGGTGACCATATTGCCGTTTTAAAAAGGGACACATATGAAAAATACATATCTCAGGGCTGTTTTCAGGGCTGTTTAAAGAAATGTTTTGTATGAGAACCTTGACATATGTATTTTTCATATGTGTCCCTTTTGAAAGCGGCAATATGGTCAGCCTATTTAATACACCCTGTTAATATTAACAGCTGTAAAACCTATAGTATGCTATAAAGTAATACATGCTTAATTCAAAGTTGGCTCCGTTACAAGACAGCAGAGGCTCAATGATGGCGTCACTTAAAGGAACAAGCTTGCTAGGAGAGATAAACCTCAGATAAATAGCATATGTTTTAAGTACGTTAGTAATGAGAGTTTACAACATCATGGAAACGTGGATGCAACCTAATGATGCAATGACAAACTTAGCTATAAAGCCCAGTACCCCCGTGAGTGATAGAAAGTAGTGCCACATGCATAAGTATATTCAAACTTATAAACCAAATTCAAAAGGCTATCCTAACATTGCAATATAAGACTAATTGGTCATAGCCTAAGAATATATCACAAATAAAATAGTAGGAGTATAACAGATGTGAAGTGAAACTGCAATAACCATTGTAAGAAAAGTCCTCAAAATGAAGATACTATAATTTGAGGGGTATACTTGTTCTAAATGCTAACACAAATGTAACCCCTTAGTGACAAGGCCATTTTTCAATTTTCTTACAGTTAAACGGATAGTAAACCCAAATGTTTTCTTTCATGATTCAGATAGAGCATGCAATTTTAAGCAGCTTTCTAATTTACTCCTATAATCAATTTTTCTTCGTTTTCTTGCTATCTTTGTTTGAAAAGGCAGGCATGAAAGCTTTGGAGACTGACTATTTTTTGTTCAGTACCCTGGATAGGGCTTCCTGATTGGTGACTGCATTTAGCCATCCAATCTGCAAGCGCAACCAAGGTTCTCAACCTAAAATGGGCAGGCTCCAAAGCTTTTATTCCCCTAATTAATTTAGGAATTAATTTGGGTTAAGTTAGGGGGTGTTAGGTTAGGGGGTTTAGATGTTAGTTTATAACTTTGCGTTGTGGGGGGATGGCGGTTTGGGGGTTAATAGTTTATTTAGGTACTGCGATGTGGGGGTATAGCGGTTTAGGGGTTAGTAGTTTATTTAGGTACTTTGCGATGTGGGGGATGGCGGTTTAGGGGTTAATAGTTTATTTAGGTACTGCAATGTAGGGGGATGGTGGTTTAGGGGTTAATAGTTTATTTAGGTACTGCGATGTGGGGGGATGACGGTTTAGGGGTTAATAGTTTATTTGGGTGCTTTGTGATGTGGGGGGATGGCGGTTTAGGGGTTAAAAGTTTATGTACTTTGCGATGTGGGGGGATGGCGGTTTAGGGGTTTATTTATGGATGTAAGTGTACTTTGTAATGCATTTTTGTTGTGTTTTGTGCAATTCTCTAGTTTCGAAAATCAGTTAACCACAGCTCTTAGATTGCGGAAAGGATTGAAGCATAAAAGGTTATTGCACTAGCACAATTGTGATTTTGCTGAACTTTTAATATCAGTAGAATGAAATTGGCTAGCAAAATTGCGATTGCGCTAGCGCAAAACCTGTTGCGCCTCACTTGTAATGTAGCCCATAGACTTGTGAGTTCAGATGTGCTAAAATGGCATGATCTAGCCAATGTTCCTTTTAATGTGTGAACAAAAATTAGAATGAAGTGTTGGCTGCTCAATAAGATACAGTGCAGTATGACATATATGGTTGCACTTTATCTGTATTTTAACTCAGCAGATTAGTAATGCCTCCAGGGACAGGTGATCACTCTCTGGGTAGGTCCTTCGCAAGCTGTGTACAAAGTTTAATGTGTGTTGACATGCACAAGAATGTACCGTGCAGCATGGAATTTTCGGTATTATATCCTAACTCTGCAAATTAGTAAAGTCTCTTAGGAGAGGTAAGCACACTCCAGTCCAACACCCAACCAAGCTGTGCACACTTTTAATGTGAGCTTTCTGAAAACCAAGTATACAGCACATGCTGACACTATACAGTGTACAGCAATCACCGGTTGTGTGTACATATCATGCTTCCAGGGGTGGAACTACCATTGGTACAGCAGGTGCAGTGGCAGACGGTCTATACATAGGAGTGTGCGGAATGTGTACAATCCTATTGCAGGGGAGCTTTTTATTAATGCAAGTTGCAGGTCCAGTTATCCTATATATCTATCTATATGTCCTCAAAATCATTATACATATCAGGATGTATATTATTATTTTTGCTTACTACTGAGTTACCTTTGGGGGGCTATCCGCTACTGAGTGCTTCATTTTGTCATACGTAATGTTTAAGAGCCCATTAACTCCGATTCTGTTTCCCTGGTGGAATTATATAAAGCCCCCTTTTACCCTGAAATCAGGGTGTTTCGCTTAAGGGACAATCAACACCAACAATGTAATTGTTTAAAAAGATAGATAATCCCTTTATTACCCATCCCCAGTTTTGCATAAACAACACAGTTATATTAATATACTTTTTACCTCTGTGATTACCTTGTAGCTAAGCCTCTACAGACTGCCTTCTTTTCTCAGTTCTTTTGACAGACATGCATTTTAGCCAATCAGTGCTGACTTATAAATAACTCCACGGGAGTGAGCACAATGTTATATAATCTGACTATTACAGTGAATTTAAGGTACAGTGCACTGAAAACAGCGTAATTTAATTTGCATTAAGCATAATATTCAAGTTTTAAAACACCCTGGTTTCACCCTCTGTACTTCGCCCTCCATTGCAAACTTTTACCTAGCAGAGATCTCTCATTATTTGTATGCGAGACATCTCGCCGCTCGCAGGGACAGCCCCTTTTTTTTTAATAGAACTTCATGAGGGCAGCCCCTGCGAGTTTTGGAGTGGAAAACCACGCATTGGCCTGCAATTTTTTTAGTATTGGGGCCCAAGGGCTTGCAGCCTGAGCACATATATTGTCCCCTGTACCACACAGAGGGCTAGATTACAAGTGGAGCGCTAAATTATTGCACTGCCACAAACTGGCAAATTTGCCCGTTTGCGGGAGCGCAATCATTAACCAGCCATTACAAGTGGCTGGTTATTGCTACCGTGTGCTTGCAGTAATTTTCTAAAAGTGCCCCAAATACCCTCAAAATATAGGACACTGTAGTTTTTATTAAAAAAATGCATTTTTTTAATAAAGAATAATGGCACTAGGCTGTTTTGGGACTTTAAAGTTGGTGGGAGAGGGGTGTTAGAAAAAAAAAAAAAACGCCTTTCCATTGGCGTTTAGACCACATGGAAATATGCATGTATATGATATATATATATATATATATATATATATATATATATATATATAATTTTATTTGTTTGTCGACTGAAGACCAGTGAGTGCTTCTTTTTCATTTGGGACTGAATACTCTTAGAGCACCCTGGCAGCTGTGGAATTTTTGGTGAGAGTACACACACCCTGCAACTTTTTGATATATATATATATATATATATATATATATATATATATATACAGGGAGTGCAGAATTATTAGGCAAATGAGTATTTTGACCACATCATCCTCTTTATGCATGTTGTCTTACTCCAAGCTGTATAGGCTCGAAAGCCTACTACCAATTAAGCATATTAGGTGATGTGCATCTCTGTAATGAGAAGGGGTGTAGTCTAATGACATCAACACCCTATATCAGGTGTGCATAATTATTAGGCAACTTCCTTTCCTTTGGCAAAATGGGTCAAAAGAAGGACTTGACAGGCTCAGAAAAGTCAAAAATAGTGAGATATCTTGCAGAGGGATGCAGCACTCTTAAAATTGCAAAGCTTCTGAAGTGTGATCATCGAACAATCAAGCGGTTCATTCAAAATAGTCAACAGGGTCGCAAGAAGCGTGTGGAAAAACCAAGGCACAAAATAACTGCCCATGAACTGAGAAAAGTCAAGCGTGCAGCTGCCAAGATGCCACTTGCCACCAGTTTGGCCATATTTCAGAGCTGCAACATCACTGGAGTGCCCAAAAGCACAAGGTGTGCAATACTCAGAGACATGGCCAAGGTAAGAAAGGCTGAAAGACGACCACCACTGAACAAGACACACAAGCTGAAACGTCAAGACTGGGCCAAGAAATATCTCAAGACTGATTTTTCTAAGGTTTTATGGACTGATGAAATGAGAGTGAGTCTTGATGGGCCAGATGGATGGGCCCGTGGCTGGATTGGTAAAGGGCAGAGAGCTCCAGTCCGACTCAGACGCCAGCAAGGTGGAGGTGGAGTACTGGTTTGGGCTGGTATCATCAAAGATGCTCCATCACACGCGTCCAAGTACTCCACAGCGTGGCTGGCAAGAAAGGGTATAAAAGAAGAAAATCTAATGGCATGGCCTCCTTGTTCACCTGATCTGAACCCCATTGAGAACCTGTGGTCCATCATCAAATGTGAGATTTACAAGGAGGGAAAACAGTACACCTCTCTGAACAGTGTCTGGGAGGCTGTGGTTGCTGCTGCACGCAATGTTGATGGTGAACAGATCAAAACACTGACAGAATCCATGGATGGCAGGCTTTTGAGTGTCCTTGCAAAGAAAGGTGGCTATATTGGTCACTGATTTGTTTTTGTTTTGTTTTTGAATGTCAGAAATGTATATTTGTGAATGTTGAGATGTTATATTGGTTTCACTGGTAAAAATAAATAATTGAAATGGGTATATATTTGTTTTTTGTTAAGTTGCCTAATAATTATGCACAGTAATAGTCACCTGCACACACAGATATCCCCCTAAAATAGCTATAACTAAAAACAAATTAAAAACTACTTCCAAAACTATTCAGCTTTGATATTAATGAGTTTTTTGGGTTCATTGAGAACATGGTTGTTGATCAATAATAAAATTAATCCTCAAAAATACAACTTGCCTAATAGTTCTGCACTGCCTGTATATATGTTAATATGTGTATGTATACACATATTAACACATAAATATATATGTATATATTCATATACATATATTATTAAAAATGCTACCCATCGTTGCGCTTCTTACCCCCTTCGCTGAACTCCACACTGAAAATCAAAGCTCATTTTTTTTAATAAAGGTTCACTTTCCTCAATTATGCAGGCAATCACTGTGAAAATCAATAATTATAGGGATAGATAGTTCAGAACTGAAAATGTGCATTTCAATTTTAAATAGAGGGTGGGAAAGTGATCAGGGAGGGGGGTAAATGAGGTGGGGGGCAGCTACACTACAGACAGCTGCCAGTACCTAAGATGGCAGATCTGGTTAGAGGGGGAGGGTTAGAGAGCTTTCTGAGAGGGGTTAGGGAGGTGGAAAGGTAGGGGGGAAATCCTACACTTTAAGGGACATAAAACAGGTTGACATCTGTGCATATCCTAAAAGGGCTAATTAATTAAAACATTTTTGCATAAAAACAATTTAAAAAATAGCTGGCAAGTATTTTAAAATAATTTTCAAAAATAAGCAAAATTAATTACATAGCTAAGCTGCCTGGGGCAGCCAACTCCGACCCCCCCCCCCCCTCTTATCAGTTTTCAGCCACAGGCATTGTATTTCAACTGAGTTCACAGCTTCTAGGCATGCTCCAGCAGATAATCCCTATGCATTTTTATAGTCTACCAAAGCAACAATAGATATAGATAAAGCCATAAAAGGAATTATGTGGGGGGGAGTTAGAGCTTTACAATTCAGAAACTAAAAAGAAAGGGTTAATGGCGAGGCACTGCAGTATAAATTTGCAGTATTAATAATAAAAATAAAAAATAAAAAAAGTCTAAAACTGCATAATAGCAGACTTTTTGCCAGTACTTAAAATGGGGTGACCAGTGGGGGTGGGGGAGGGAAGAGAGCTGTTTGAGAGGGATCAGGGAGAAATTATGGTGTGGGAAGTGTCAGGGGGGAGGCTAACATCTACACTAAAACTAAAATTAACCGTACAAGCTACCTAATTAACCCCTTCACTGCTCGGAATAATAAAAGTGTGGTGCGCAGCTGCAATTAGCAGCCTTCTAACTAGCAAAAAGCAAAGGCAAAGCCATATATGTCTGCTATTTCTGAACAAAAGGGATCCCAGAGAAGCTTTTACAACCATTTGTGCCATGATTCCACAAGCTGTTTGTAAATAATTTCAGTGAGAAACATAAAGTTTGTGAAAAAGTTACGATTGTTTTTATTTGATGGCATTTGGCGGTGAAATGGTGGCATGAAATATACCAAAATGGGCCTAGATGAATACTTTGGGTTGTCTACTAAAAAAAAAATATATAGGCCTAGATTTAGAGTTCGGCGGTAGCCGTCAAAACCAGCGTTAGAGGCTCCTAACGCTGGTTTTGGCCGCCCGCTGGTATTTGGAGTCAGTGATTAAAGGGTCTAACGCTCACTTTGCAGCCGCGACTTTTCCATACCGCAGATCCCCCTACGCCATTTGCGTAGCCTATCTTTTCAATGGGATCTTTCTAACGCCGGTATTTAGAGTCGTTTCTGCAGTGAGCGTTAGAGCTCTAACGACAAGATTCCAGCCGCCTGAAAATAGCAGGAGTTAAGAGCTTTCTGGCTAACGCCGGTTTATAAAGCTCTTAACTACTGTACCCTAAAGTACACTAACACCCATAAACTACCTATGTACCCCTAAACCGAGCTCCCCCCACATCGCCGCCACTCGATTAAAAATTTTAACCCCTAATCTGCCGACCGCCACCTACGTTATACTTATGTACCCCTAATCTGCTGCCCCTAACCCCGCCGACCCCTATATTACATTTATTAACCCCTAATCTGCCCCCCACAACATCGCCGCCAGCTACTTACAATAATTAACCCCTAATCTTCCGACCGCAAAGCGCCGCCACCTACGTTATCCCTATGTACCCCTAATCTGCTGCCCCTAACACCGCCGACCCCTATATTATATTTATTAACCCCTAATCTGCCCCCCTCAACGTCGCCGACACCTACCTACACTTATTAACTCCTAATCTGCCGAGCGGACCTGAGCGCTACTATAATAAAGTTATTAGCCCCTAATCCGCCTCACTAACCCTATCATAAATAGTATTAACCCCCTAATCTGCCCTCCCTAACATCGCCGACACCTAACTTCAATTATTAACCCCTAATCTTCCGATCGGAGCTCACCGCTATTCTAATAAATGTATTAACCCCTAAAGCTAAGTCTAACCCTAACACTAACACCCCCCTAACTTAAATATAATTTTAATCTAACGAAATAAATTAACTCTTATTAAATAAATTAATCCTATTTAAAGCTAAATACTTACCTGTAAAATAAATCCTAATATAGCTACAATATAAATTATAATTATATTATAGCTATTTTAGGATTAATATTTATTTTACAGGCAACTTGGTATTTATTTTAACTAGGTACAATAGCTATTAAATAGTTAAGAACTATTTAATAGTTACCTAGTTAAAATAATAACAAATTTACCTGTAAAATAAATCCTAACCTAAGATATAATTAAACCTAACACTACCCTATCAATAAAATAATTAAATAAACTACCTACAATTACCTACAATTAACCTAACACTACACTATCAATAAATTAAATAAACACAATTGCTACAAATAAATACAATTAAATAAACTAGCTAAAGTACAAAAAATAAAAAAGAACTAAGTTACAGAAAATAAAAAAATATTTACAAACATAAGAAAAATATTACAACAATTTTAAACTAATTACACCTACTCTAAGCCCCCTAATAAAATAACAAAGCCCCCCAAAATAATAAATTCCCTACCCTATTCTATATTAAAAAAGTTACAAGCTCTTTTACCTTACCAGCCCTGAACAGGGCCCTTTGCGGGGCATGCCCCAAGAAGTTCAGCTCTTTTGCCTGTAAAAAAAAACATACAATACCCCCCCCCAACATTACAACCCACCACCCACATACCCCTAATCTAACCCAAACCCCCCTTAAATAAACCTAACACTAATCCCCTGAAGATCTTCCTACCTTGTCTTCACCATCCAGGTATCACCGATCCGTCCTGGCTCCAAGATCTTCATCCAACCCAAGCGGGGGTTGGCGATCCATAATCCGGTGCTGAAGAGGTCCAGAAGAGGCTCCAAAGTCTTCATCCTATCCGGCAAGAAGAGGACATCCGGACCGGCAAACATCTTCTCCAAGCCGCATCTTCTATCTTCTTCCATCCGGTGCGGAGCGGGTCCATCTTGAAGCAGGCGACGCGGATCCATCCTCTTCTTCCGATGTCTCCCGACTAATGACGGTTCCTTTAAGGGACGTCATCCAAGATGGCGTCCCTCGAATTCCGATTGGCTGATAGGATTCTATCAGCCAATCGGAATTAAGGTAGGAATTTTCTGATTGGCTGATGGAATCAGCCAATCAGAATCAAGTTCAATCCGATTGGCTGATCCAATCAGCCAATCAGATTGAGCTCGCATTCTATTGGCTGATCGGAACAGCCAATAGAATGCGAGCTCAATCTGATTGGCTGATTGGATCAGCCAATCGGATTGAACTTGATTCTGATTGGCTGATTCCATCAGCCAATCAGAAAATTCCTACCTTAATTCCGATTGGCTGATAGAATCCTATCAGCCAATCGGAATTCGAGGGACGCCATCTTGGATGACGTCCCTTAAAGGAACCGTCATTAGTCGGGAGACATCGGAAGAAGAGGATGGATCCGCGTCGCCTGCTTCAAGATGGACCCGCTCCGCACCGGATGGAAGAAGATAGAAGATGCGGCTTGGAGAAGATGTTTGCCGGTCCGGATGTCCTCTTCTTGCCGGATAGGATGAAGACTTTGGAGCATCTTCTGGACCTCTTCAGCACCGGATTATGGATCGCCAACCCCCGCTTGGGTTGGATGAAGATCTTGGAGCCAGGACGGATCGGTGATACCTGGATGGTGAAGACAAGGTAGGAAGATCTTCAGGGGATTAGTGTTAGGTTTATTTAAGTGGGGTTTGGGTTAGATTAGGGGTATGTGGGTGGTGGGTTGTAATGTTGGGGGGGGTATTGTATGTTTTTTTTTACAGGCAAAAGAGCTGAACTTCTTGGGGCATGCCCCGCAAAGGGCCCTGTTCAGGGCTGGTAAGGTAAAAGAGCTTGTAACTTTTTTAATTTAGAATAGGGTAGGGAATTTATTATTTTGGGGGGCTTTGTTATTTTATTAGGGGGCTTAGAGTAGGTGTAATTAGTTTAAAATTGTTGTAATATTTTTCTTATGTTTGTAAATATTTTTTTATTTTCTGTAACTTAGTTCTTTTTTATTTTTTGTACTTTAGCTAGTTTATTTAATTGTATTTATTTGTAGCAATTGTGTTTATTTAATTTATTGATAGTGTAGTGTTAGGTTAATTGTAGGTAATTGTAGGTAGTTTATTTAATTATTTTATTGATAGGGTAGTGTTAGGTTTAATTATATCTTAGGTTAGGATTTATTTTACAGGTAAATTTGTTATTATTTTAACTAGGTAACTATTAAATAGTTCTTAACTATTTAATAGCTATTGTACCTAGTTAAAATAAATACCAAGTTGCCTGTAAAATAAATATTAATCCTAAAATAGCTATAATATAATTATAATTTATATTGTAGCTATATTAGGATTTATTTTACAGGTAAGTATTTAGCTTTAAATAGGATTAATTTATTTAATAAGAGTTAATTTATTTCGTTAGATGTAAATTATATTTAAGTTAGGGGGGTGTTAGTGTTAGGGTTAGACTTAGCTTTAGGGGTTAATCCATTTATTAGAATAGCGGTGAGCTCCGATCGGAAGATTAGGGGTTAATAATTGAAGGTAGGTGTCGGCGATGTTAGGGAGGGCAGATTAGGGGTTAATACTATTTATGATAGGGTTAGTGAGGCGGATTCGGGGTTAATAACTTTATTATAGTAGCGCTCAGGTCCGCTCGGCAGATTAGGGGTTAATAAGTGTAGGTAGGTGTCGGCGACGTTGTGGGGGGCAGATTTGGGGTTAATAAATATAATATAGGGGTCGGCGATGTTAGGGCAGCAGATTAGGGGTACATAGGGATAACGTAGGTTGCGGCGGTTTACGGAGCGGAAGATTAGGGGTTAATAATAATATGCAGGGGTCAGCGATAGCGGGAGTGGCAGATTAGGGGTTAATAAGTGTAAAGTTAGGGGTGCTTAGACTCGGGGTACATGTTAGAGTGTTAGGTGCAGACGTAGGAAGTGTTTTCCCATAGGAAACAATGGGGCTGCGTTAGGAGCTGAACGCTGCTTTTTTTGCAGGTGTTAGGTTTTTTTTCAGCTCAAACAGTCCCATTGTTTCCTATGGGGGAATCGTGCACGAGCACGTTTTTGATGCCGGCCGCGTCCGTAAGCAACTCTGGTATCGAGAGTTGCATTTGCGGTAAAAATGCCCTACGCTCCTTTTTTGGAGCCTAACGCAGCATTTGTTTTAACTCTCGATACCAGAGTTAAATTTATGGTGCGGCCAGAAAAAAGCCCGCGGAGCGTTAACAGCCCTTTTACCGCCGAACTCTAAATCTAGGCCATAGTTTTGATAGGTAAATAAAAAAACAAGGCTCTATTTCTGTTTAAATGGAGTGATTGAAAAAATGCTAAAAATGCTCTGGTATTTTGGGGAAGTTTTAGTCTGAAATGCACGGTCCTTAAGGGGTTAAAATTGTTTGTTCTATCCAAATCATGAAACTAAATTGTGGGGGGATTATTTTACCTAATTTTACTACACCATCAAACCATTATGATATCTCTACAATAAGCTCAACTCTAATGCTTAATCAAATAAATTTGTGCGTTGATACTTTTTTGGCTATTGTCATTTTATTTTACAATTTATAAATCCAATATATTTCTCTATATTTCCCAGCATATTATCTTTGTTACCTCCTCTTTTGCCTACATATTTTTTTCAGTGATATTCCACAAAAAAGTCTGAACTATCCTATCATTGGTTAGAACGTTTTTCAAATAGTGAGTTTTAATTCTAATGCTAATGTATCTGATGTAATATTGAAGAGATGTTCTTTAATTCTTACTCTAGCCTCAATTGTAGTATTTCCTACATACTGTAGGTGGCACTGCATACAAGTAAATACATATACTGTATGACATAAGCCAATCTGCAATTGACAAGATTTGATAACAAATTATTGACTTGTAACAAATACATTACTCTATATTATTTATGCGTTTTATTTATTAATTGTATTGCAAATCAATGACCACCGGTCATCTAGTGGGGTGCATGACTACTCTATACCCCTTGACCTCCGGTTTTCACAAATATATGAAATCTAGTGTGGAGCAGCAGATTTCCCAATGCCTAGGGCAGCACAAAACTGTTGATCCCTCATTAGTAAATGCTAAATATCCCTAGTTTAGAGGATTAGCTGAGAGATAATAAAACTGAGGAAGTATCAGCAGAAAATTAAGAACTCAGTGAAGAGGTGGGAGAGATTGGGCTTGATGAGCAAATGGAGAGAGTTGAAGAGGCATAGAGGTGGGGCATTCACTTTACTCATCAAACCTTTAAACATTTTCAAATGGGGTCAGTCTTTACTGTTATTACTGCTGTTTGTCAAGATCACGATGCCTTCATTAAAAGTGAAATGTTTACTTTAAATATGCTTATTGCTCGATTCAAGTATTCTGGGACTCACTTACTGCTGGACTTACTCATAGGTAACAGTACAAGTATTCTGGGACTCACTTATTGCTAGACTTACTCATAGGTAACAGTGCAAGTATTCTGGGACTCACTTATTACTGGACTTACTCATAGTTAACAGTACAAGTATTCTGGTACTCACTTATTGCTGGACTTACTCATAGGTAACAGTACAAGTATTCCGGGACTCACTTATTGCTGGACTTACTCATAGGTAACAGTACAAGTATTCCGGGACTCACTTATTACTGGACTTACTCATAGGTAACAGTGCAAGTATTCTGGGACTCACTTATTGCTGGACTTACTCATAGGTAACAGTACAAGTATTCTGGTACTCACTTATTGCTGGACTTACTCATAGGTAACAGTACAAGTATTCTGTGACTCACTTATTGCTGTACTAACTTATAGGTAACAGTACAAGTATTCCGTACCTAACTTATTGCTGCACTAACTCATAGGTAACAGTACAAGTATTCAGTGACTCACTTATTGCTGGACTAACTCATAGGTAACATAGGTACAAGTATTCTGAGACTCATTTATTGCTGGATTTACTCATAGGTAACAGTACAATATTCCGGGACTCACTTATTGCTGGACTTACTCATAGGTAACAGTACAAGTATTCTGAGACTCACTTATTGCTGGACTTACTCATAGGTAACAGTACAAGTATTCTGAGACTCACTTATTGATGGACTTACTCATAGTTAACAGTACAAGTATTCCGGGACTCGCTTATTGATGGACTTACTCATAGTTAACAGTACAAGTATTCTCGGGACTCGCTTATTGCTGGACTCATAGGTAATAGTACAAGTATTCTGAGACTCACTTATTGCTGGAGTTACTCATAGATAACAGTACAAGTATTCTGAGACTCACTTATTGCTGGACTTACTCATAGTTAACAGTACAAGTATTCCGGGACTCGCTTATTGCTGGACTTGCTCATAGGTAACAGTACAAGTATTCAGAAAGAATGTGGAAGTCGTAAGAACATAGTGAAAGAGAGGGATTTCCCTATAATATGGATTGTCCCTTTAAAACAAGAGAAAAGCTGGATGAGGTAGGGTTCCTTAAAAAAGGAGGTCTGTCCCTTTAAACAATTAACAGTTTTTTAGCACTGGAGAAGCTGATAAAATCTAGACATGGAAATCCCTTTTAAAATGTTCTGTTTAACCTTTAAAATAATCAAGAGGGATATTTTGGTTTTAAAAAATTAGCTTTACTTTTAAAGGGACATAAAACCCAAAAACATTTTTCATGATTCAATAAGAACATACAATTATAAACAACTTTTCAATTTACTTCTATTATCAAACTGTCTTTAATGTCTTGGTATCCTTAGTTGAAGAGCAGGAAAGTAAGTTCAGGAGTGTGCACGTGTCTGCAGCACTATATGACAGCACTTTTGCAACAATGTTATACATTAGCAAGAACACTAGGGGGCCAAATTATCAAGCTCCGAATAGAGCTTGATGCCCCTGTTTCCGTGCGAGTCTTCAGGTTCGCTGGAAAAAGCAGTTATGAAGCAGCGGTCCAAAGACCCCTGCTCCATAACTGATTCGCTGCCTCTGAGGCTGCGGTCTGCAATCAGCCTGATCCTATACGAAAAACAGTACACAAATGAAATAAATAAGTCAAAACACACGGAAAAAAAAATAACTCCTCCGATGTCAGCTAAATAGATGGAAAATATTCCTTAAGATTAAAGACTCAAAATATTCTGTTCTACAGAGATTACGAATCAGTAAAAATTGAATGGACAGTGGATAAGATAAAATAACTCTTAACCATTTCATGAAAAATTCTTTAATCTTTATATTATGCAAAGGTGATATATTAAATAGTTCAAAAACTATCTGATAATAAATAGATTGTATAAAGCTTGTCATTGTGGGAGCCTTCTTGTTCTTCCAATTTTTAAGTATCAGGCTACGACCCAGAATAATTACAGTATCTATAAAATTGGCATTTTCTCTGTTAGGCTTTGTTACTAAAAGAAAGAAAATATCTTTAGATTTAAATTTTACCCCATTTTCTAGATTTTTATTAAGCCAAAATTCGACTTTGCTCCAAAACTGCAGTATTTTGGGACAAGCCCAGAAACAATGTACTATATCTGCAGTAGGGTTTTTACACAGTTCACATTTCACATTATATTGAGTTTTTGCCAGGCTTCATCAGTATTTTGTATTATAATCATATTTTTAATGTTATCCGGCAATTGTGAAGTTGGACAATGAAGTAAGGCTTTCAATAAAAATGGGGCAGACAGTTCCTCTTCCAATGGTAGGGAGGTAAGATAGTTTGCTTCACTTAACCAATCAAATGCAAAGCGTGCTAATGTAGCAATCTTGTATTTTTTAATATCTGGGAGGGACAAGCCACCATCTTCTGGTCTGAGTGTTAGCTTCATTTTAGACAACATGTGTCTCTTATTGCTCCATAAGAATTTAGCACAATCTCTGTTAAAAATCTTAAAGGTACATGATGTCAGGGTGCCAGGAATCAGACTGAGACGAGAAGTGCAAAAATAATCACACCTTTATTAATAGGAAAAAATAATAAAAAGTCCACAAGTCATATAACAAGCCAGGAGTCAAAACCAGAGCTGGTAGTCAGACGAGCTGAGTCAGGAGCCAAAGCGAATAGTCAGACGAGCTGGAATCAGGAACAAGGAAAAGAGCAGAGTCAGGAACAAGCCAGGGATCAGGAACCAGGAAGGAAGTCAGGCAGCCAGGTAATACACAGGAACTCTCACAAACCGGTCTGAGACAACGCAAAGGCAAAGCATACTGAACAGAGGCCCTTTAAATAATAAGTGATGACATCACAATTCTGAGACTGCATCCTGTCTCACACGGATGATGCACACCAGTCTGGCCATAAAAGGAAGTGCAGGAAATGAGCAGCATCCCCCACAATGCACCATAGTCAGGAAGAGAGGTGAGTAAAATGGCTGCCAGCAGCACATGGCAAACAAAACAGGGAAAAAACCCTGACAGTACCCTCCCCTCAACGATCCCTCCCCTGCGGGAGGACAAAAGGCTTATTGGGGAAACAGGCATGGAAGGCACGGAGGAGGGCGGGACCATGAACATCAGAGGAGGGAACCCAAGAACGCTCCTCCTGTCCGTAGCCCCTCTAGTGAACCAAATACTGTACACTGCCCCTGGACATACGAGAGTCAATAAAGCTGTTGACCTCATATTCCTTATGGTTGTCAACAAAGATAGGACGGGGACAAGGCAACACAGTGGTAAACCAATTACAAACCAATGGTTTCAAGAGGGAGACATGAAAAACATTGGAGATGCGTCTAGCAGGAGGAAGGTCAAGATCATAGGCCACAGGATTAACCCGTCGGAGCATTCGAAAAGGACCAACATTACGGGGAGCCAATTTATTGGAAGGCACACGAAGGTTCAAGTTGTGGGAGGACAGCCAAACTCTCTCACCAACCTGGTAGGAAGGTGCGGGCAGACGCCTATGATCAGCCTGGAACTTTTGGCGCAGCATAGAACGATCAAGGCAATCCTGAATCTGCACCCACATGGAACGGAGTTGCCAGAGATGCTCCTCCAAAGCTGAATACCCTGAGACATGAATGAATCGGGCAACAAGGATGGTTGAAACCCATAATTCGCCATGAACGGGGATAACTTGGAGGAAGCATTAATAGCACTATTGCGAGCAAACTCTGCCCAAGGTAACAGTTCAGACCAATTATTGTGGTGATCTGAGATATAGCAATGGAGGAACTGTTCCAGAGCTTGATTAGACAGTTCTGCAGCCCCATTGGATTGAGGGTGATATACCGAGGAGAAGGAAAGCTGGATCCCCATTTGAGCACAAAAGGAACACCAAAATATGGAGACAAACTGGCTACCCCGGTCCAACACTATCTCCTTGGGTAACCCATGTGAACGGAAGACCTCCCGGGCAAAAATTGAAGCAAGCTCCTGAGCGGTAGGCAGCTTCATCAAGGGAATGCAATGTGACATTTTAGAAAAACGGTCAACCACCATAAGGATAACAGTATTGCCATTGGAAACAGGGAGCTCGACAATGAAGTCCATGGAAAGATGTGTCCAAGGACGCTCACCATTAGCAATAGGTTGAAGAAGACCCACAGGAAGACGTCAAGGAGTCTTATTCTGTGCACAAACTGAGCAGGAGGCAACATACGCAGCAACATCAGAACGAAGACCTGGCCAAAAGAATTGTCGAGTGACAGACCAAATCATTTGGTTCTTGCCTGGGTGACCTGCGGCTTTAGAATAGTGGTAAGTGTGCAAAAATTTAGTTCGAAGATTTTCAGGAACAAAACACTTACCACTAGGTTTCTCAGGAGGTGCATTGGTTTGTGCAGCCAGGATCTCCTCCCCCAAGGGAGAAGTCAAATTAGTACGTATGGTAGCCAAAATATGGTCAGGATGTATATCAGGAGTAGGTACAGACTCCTCCTTGGACAGAGGCGAAAATTGTCGAGAGAGGGCATCAGCCCTAACATTCTTACTACCAGGCAGGTAGGAGACCACATAATTAAACCAAGACAAAAATAGCGCCCATCTGGCCTGTCGCGGCGACAAACGTTTTGCTTCAGATAGATGAGTTAAATTCTTGTGGTCAGTAAGAATGAGCACTGGCACGCTAGTCTTGAGAAAGGCCTAGAGGAGGCCGAAACGCGTTGACCACAGCTGGTAAGCACTATTCTGATTTTAAATAAGTTTTAGTACCATCTACACTATTGTTGTTTTTATTTGCTTTTAGGTTTAATTTATGATTTAAAAAGAAAAAAATATTTTTTTTGGATTGGAGTTTCTCCCAACCACCAAAGGTTCTCACCATCAGGAACAGGAACACTAGCCCATTAATTGGGTTTGACCTAAAAGACCGTTGACTTTATTCTCACCATCAGGAACCTCAGGCGGACACCACTAGGAAAATAAGATTTCCTTTTCTACACATTATTAACTTTTGACTTTTATTTGGATCTTCACATTTAGCCTTGTTTAGGATTTTGTTTCTTGGATTACAATCACTGACTTTGTTCTCTTTTTTCCATTTTATTTTTGATCACTGACTTTGTTCTCTTTTTTCATTTTTTGAGCAGCATTTTTTCATTTTTTCCTTTGTAATTTTTTTAATTTTTCACATCATTTTTTTCACTTTTGAATAAGCAAGTTGACACTGTCTGTTTTCTTTATATTTGCAATCACTAAGGATAAGTTTTCACTCCCTTTTTATACACATTATCACCACCAACACTGGTACATAATATCTCTTACGGTATCCTCCTCCTAGTCGATATCAGCAATCCATTCATTTGATTTACTGCATTTTTTTAATCCACACATTGGATTGATTTCTTTCAGACATTGTTTGGAATTTTAACTTCTCATATTTTTATTGGGGCTACCATTATTATTGCCTCTGTATCATTTTATATTCAGTGTTTTTATATAGATATATTCAATATTTAATTTGTACAAGAGTGGATCCACATCTTATTGTTTTTATTGTCATTTATTACCACTGTACCCACCGTGGCATGTTTTATTCTTGTGTAAAGTACTAGATTTACAATTAAAATATTTCTAAATACACACTCTACACATTGTACAACACCTAGCCCATTTGAGGCGCTCTAAACACATTTATTTTCTTATCTTAGTACATTTTCCAAGCTAGCTAGTTAGCCTACTGTTCAGAGCTATAGGTGCTCATCTTTGGCGCTACACCCCATCGAAATCCATAACTTGCGGGACACTTTGGTCCAAATGTGCAGTGCGAGTCAGCATGGTTTGCAGGGCTAGCGCATATTGATCCAAGCGGTGATCCTGTACATCCATCCTGGAAATGATGGCAGGTAAAGGTGGATAATTAGCACCATCAGGATTCATGGCCTTTGCGTAATGTCAGGGTGCCAGGAATCAGACTGAGACGAGAAGTGCAAAAATAATCACACCTTTATTAATAGGAAAAAATAATAAAAAGTCCACAAGTCAAATAACAAGCCTGGAGTCAAAACCAGAGCTGGTAGTCAGATGAGCCGAGTCTGGAGCCAAAGCGAATAGTCAGACGAGCTGGAGTCAGGAACAAGGAAAACAGCAGAGTCCGGAACAAGCCAGGGATCAGGAACTAGGAAGGACGTCAGGCAGCCAGGTAATACAAAGGAACTCTCACAAACAGGTCTGAGACAACGCAAAGGCAAAGCATACTGAACAGAGGCCCTTTAAATAATAAGTGATGACATTACAATTCAGAGACTGCATCCTGTCTCAGACGGATGATGCACACCAGTCTGGCCATAAACGGAAGTGCAGGAAATGAGCAGCATCCCCCACAATGCACCATAGTCAGGAAGAGAGATGAGTAAAATGGCTGCCAGCAGCACATGGCAAACAAAACAGGGAAAAAACGCTGACACATGAAACCCAAAATTTTTCTTTCATGATTCAGATAGAGAATACAATTTTAAACAACTTTCTAATTTACTTCTATTATCTAATCTGTTTCATTCTCTTGGTATCATTTGTTGAAGGAGCAGCAATGCACTACTAGTTTCTAACTTAACACATGGGTGAGCCAATCACATTCAATATATATATATATATATATATATATATATATATGCAGCCACCAATCAACAGCTAGAACCTAGTTTCTCTGCTGCTCAACTTGCCTATATAAACCTTTTAGCAAATGATAACAAGAGAAGGAAGCAAATTAAATAATAGAAGCAAATTGGAAAGTTGTTTAAAATTGTATTCTCTATCTGAATCATGAAAGAAAAATGTTGGGTTTCATGTCCCTTTAATATCTTGATTCAATATGAATAGATGAACATTTTGCATGATGTACATTAATTGTGGGAATATGATAGTTTTAATAATCATTACTTTCGCTGAAAGAGAAATAGGGAAAACACTCCATCTCTGAAGTTTCTCAGTTGCTTTTCTAGAAAAGGTGAGTAATTCAGCCTATGCTGCATTCGACGGCACCAATACGCTTGCCTAACCGCCTAACATTGTGGCCGCGGACCTGAATACGCTCTCCTTATTTATAAAAAAACCTGTAAAAAAGCCACGCACCAAGTACGGATTTTTCCCAACTTTATTTATACCCTGTCACTAAACACCGCCACTATACTAAAATGTTTAACCCCTATCCCGCCGCTCCCGGACCCTGCCACAACTAAATAAAGTTATTAACCCCTATCCCGCTGCTCCCAGAGCCCACCACAACTAAATAAAGTTATTAACCCCTATCCCGCTGCTCCCGGAGCCCACCACAACTAAATAAATCATCACTACCACTTACTAAACCTATTAACCCCTAAACCGCCAGCTCCCCACATTGCCATAAACTAAAATAAGCTATTAACCCCTAAACCTAACAACCCGCTAACTTTATATTAAATATTAACTCATCCCTATCTTATAATAAATTTAAACTTACCTTTAGAATTAAATTAAACTATATTAAACTATTAATTAACCTACCCTAACTATTATACTACAATTACATTAAACTATATTAAACTATTAATTAATCTACCCTAACTATTATATTAAAATTACATTAAACTATATTAATTAAGGTGGAAAAAAATCCTATTGGCTGATCCAATCCAATCCAATTGGAATCAAAGGGACGCCATCTTGGATGACGTCATTTAAAGGGAAACTTCATTGTTCAGAAGACATCGGAAGAAGAGGATGCTCCGCGTCGGATGTCTTGAAGATGGAGCCACTCCACGCCGGATGGATGAAGATAGAAGATGCCGTCTGGATGAAGACTTCTGCCGGCTTGGATGAAGACTTCGGCCCGCTTGGATAAGACTTCTGCCGGCTTCGCTGAGGACTTCTGCCGCTTCATTGAGGATGGATGTCGAGTCTTCAAAAACTGTAAGTGGATCTTTGGGGGTTAGTGTTAGGTTATTTTAAGGGTTTATTGGGTGGGTTTTATTTTTAGATTAGGGGTTTGGGTTGAAAAAGAGCTAAATGCCCTTTTAAGGGCAATGCTCATCCAAATGCCCTTTTCAGGGCAATGGGGAGCTTAGGTTTTTTAGATAGGTTTTTATTTGGGGGGGTTGGTTGTGTGGGTGGTGGGTTTTACTGTTGGGGAGGGTATTTGTATATTTATTTACAGGTAAAAGAGTTGATTTCTTTGGGGCAATGCCCCGCAAAAGGCCCTTTTAAGAGCCATTGGTAGTTTATTGTAGGCTAGGGTTTTTTTTATTTTGGGGGGCTTTTTTATTTTCATAGGGCTCTTAGATTAGGTGTAATTAGTTTAAATATTTGATACTTTATTTTTTATTTTGTGTAACTTAGTGTTTTTTATTTTTTTTAACTTAGTGTTTTTTATTTTTTGTAACTTAGTTGTTAGTTTTTTGTAACTTAGTACTATTTAATAGTAGATTTAAATAATTTGAGTAGGGTTAGGTGTTTAAATATGTAATATAGTTTAATGTAATTTTAGTATAATAGTTAGGGTAGATTAATTATTAGTTTAATATAGTTTAATGTAATTTTAGTATAATAGTAAGGGTAGGTTAATTAGTAGTTTAATATAGTTTAATGTAATTCTAAAAGTAAGTTTAAATTTATTATAAGATAGGGATGAAGTAATATTTAATGTAAAGTTAGCGGGTTGTTAGGTTTAGGGGTTAATAGCTTAATTTAGTTTATGGTGATTTGGGGGGCTGGCGGTTTAGAGGTTAATAGGTTTAGTAAGTGGTAGTGATGTAGGAGGCCAGAGGTTTAGGGGTTAATACATTTATTTAGTTGCAGTGGGCTCCGGGAGCAGCGGGATAGGGGTTAATAACTTTATTTAGTTGCAGTGGGCTTCTGGAGTGGCAGGATAGGGGTTAATATATTTATTTAGTGGCGGCAGGGTCCAGAAGCGGCGGGATAGGGGTTAATATATTTATTTAGGTGGCGGCAATGTTGGTGCGGCAGATTAGGGGTGTTTAGACTCGGGTAACATGCTAGGGTGGTAGGTGTAAACTTTACTGGTTTTATACCATAGAAATCAATGGGATATCAGGCAGCAGCGAACATGAGCTTTCGCTGCTTTCAGACTCCCATTGATTCCTATGGCATCTGCTGCCTCCAGGGTGGCAGATTGAAAACCAGGTACGCTGGGCCAGAATAGTGGCGAGCATACCTGCTAGAAGTTTGATAATTGGCAAAAGTTGTCAGATAGTGCCAAATTTGTATTCAAAACATCTGTAATGATGTAAGCATCGATCTGTGTCGGATTGAGACCGGCGGATCGTATGTTACGTCACAAATTTAAACTTTTGCCGGTCTGTAGGCTTTGCTAAATGAGGCGAATCAGACTCGCCACAATTACACTGCAGAATTTCAGCGTATTTGGGGTTGAAGGCTTGATAAATAGGCCTCCATATGTCTAGTACAATAACTGCATGGTCAGAGATAATTATGTCATATATCTTTGCCTTGACTTCTAGTTTAATAAGTGAACTTAAAAGTAAAAAAAAATCTATCCTGGATAGAATGCCATGTGATTTGGAATCATAGTTAAAAGATTTCATGTCTGGATATTGTAAACGCCATACATCATGGAGTTTCAAATTCTTACGTACTTGTGTAAATATTTTTGCCTTCTGCTTAGAGAACAAAGAATTTTTAGGGCTAAATTTGTCTAATGTTTCTGACAGTATTAGATTAAAAGCGCCTGCTAAAATTGTATTTTGGCCAATTTATTTACAGCTAGATTACGAGTATTGTGTTATGACTCAAAAAGCATTGTTATGTCCCATAAGGATTCTTTTTCCCTAACGCTGCTATTACAAGTCTTTTCATAATAGGTGTTCCGCACACCTTTTCGGCCATCACGCAACGTCAATACCGCACTTTTAAAAAAGTCCTTTTTTCAATGGGACTTCCATAGCGCCAGTATTACGAGTTATGCGGTGAGGCCAAAAAGTGAGCGGTACAGCCTAAAATGACAAGATCCGTACCACCATCTAAAGTCAGTAGTTATGAGTTTTATGCTACAAAGCTGTAGCATAAAACTCATAACTAAACTATCACAAAGTACACTAACACCCATAAACTACATATTAACCCTTAAACCGAGGCCCTCCCACATTGCAAACATTAAAATATAATTATTAACCCCTAATCTGCCGCTCCGTACATCGCCGCCACTTAAAAAATGTATTAACCCCTATTTCGCCACTCCCTGACATTGTCGCCACTATAATAACCCTATTAACCCCTGAACTGGGGCCCTCCCGCATCACTACATAAATATATTAACCACCAAACCTAACCCTAACGTAACCCTAACCCTAAGCATAACCCTAACCCTAACTTAACCCTAACACCCCCTAACTTAAATATAATTAAAATAAATCTAAATAAAAATTACAATTATTACCTAAGTAATTCCTATTTAAAACTAAATACAAACTTACCTGTAAAAAAAACCCTAAGCTAGCTACAAAATAACTTATAGTTACATTGTAGCTATATTAGGTTTTGTTTTTAATTCACAGGTAAGCTTGTATTTATTTTAACTAGGTAGACTAGTTAGTAAATAGTTATTAACTATTCACTAGCTACCTAATTAAAATAAATGCAAAGTTACCTGTAAAATAAAACCTAACCTGCCTTACACTAAAACCTAACATTACAATAAAATAAAATAACTTATTAAAATACAATTATCTGAATTACAAAAAAAATAAACACTAAATTACACAAAATAAAAAACGAAATGATCAAAAATAAAAACTAATTGCTCCTAATCTAATAGCCCTATCAAAATAAAAAAGCCCCTAGCCTACACTAAACTGCCAATGGCCCTTAAAAGGGCCTTTTGCGGGGCATTGCCCCAAAGAAATCAGCTCTTTTACCTGTAAAAAAAATACAAACAACCCCCCAACAGTAAAACCAACCACCCACCCAACCAAACCCCCCAAATAAAAACCTATTTAAATAAACCTAAGCTAACCATTGCCTTGAAAAGGGTATTTGGATGGGCATTGCCCTTAAAAGGGCATTTAGCTCTTTAACATTGTCCAAACCCTAAGCTAAAAATAAAACCCACCCAATAAACCCTTAAAAAAAACTAACACTAACCTTCGACGATCCACTTACAGTTTTCAAAGACCGGACATCCATCCTCATCCAGGCGGCTGAAGTCCTCATCGAAGCCAGCAGAAGTCTTCATCCAAGCGGGCAGAAGTCCTCCTCGAAGTCGACAGAAGTCTTCATCCAAGCAGGCAGAAGTCCTCCTTGAAGCCGACAGAAGTCTTCATCCAGACGGCATCTTGTATCTTCATCCATCCGGCGCGGAGCGGGTCCATCTTCAAGACAACCGGCGCGGAGCATCCTGGAAAATGAAGTTCCCTTTAAGTGACGTCATCCAAGATGGCGTCCCTTACATTCCGATTGGCTGATAGAATTCTATCAGTCAATAGGAATTAAAGGGGAAAAAATCCTATTGGCTGATCCAATCAGCCAATAGGATTGAGCTTTAATCTTATTGGTTGATCCAATCAGCCAATAGGATTGAGCTTGTATTCTATTGGCTATTCCAATCAGCCAATAGAATACAAGTTCAATCCTATTGGCCGATTGGATCAGCCAATAGGATTAAAGATCAATCCTATTGGCTGATTGGATCAGCCAATAGGATTTTTTCCTCTTTAATTCCTATTGGGTAATAGAATTCTATCAGCCAATCGGAATGTAAGGGACGCCATCTTGGATGACGTCACTTAAAGGTAACTTAATTTTCCAGCGACGATTGGAAGAAGAAGATGCTCCTCTCCGGATGTCTTGAAGATGGACCCACTCCACACCGGATGGATGAAGATAGAAGATACCGTCTGGATGAAGACTTCTGCCGGCTTCGAGGAGGACTTCTGCCCGCTTGGATGAAGGCTTCTGCCGGCTTCGATGAGGATGGATGACCGGTTTTCGAAAACTGTAAGTGGATCGTCTGGGGTTAGTTTTAGATTTTTTTAAGGGTTTATTGGGTGGTTTTTTTTATTAGCTTAGGGTTTGGGCAATGCCCATCCAAATGCCCTTTTCAGGGCAATGATTAGCTTAGGTTTATTTAGATAGGTTTTTATTCGGGGATTTGGTTGGGTGGGTGGTGGGTTTTACTGTTGCAGGGGTTGTTTGTATTATTATTTTTTACAGGTAAAAGAGCTGATTTCTTTTGGGGAATGCCCCACAAAAGGCCCTTTTAAGGGTCATTGGCAGTTTAGTGTAGGCTAGGGGTTTTTATTTTGGGGGGGACTTTTTTATTTTGATAGGGCGATAAGATTAGGAGTAATTTGTTTTAATTTTTGATAATTTCGTTTTCTATTTTGTGTAATTTAGTGTTTATTTTTTTTGTAATTTAGATAATTGTATATTAATAATTGTATTTATTTTTATTTTATTGTAATGTTAGGTTTAAGTGTAAGGCAGGTTAGGTTTTATTTTACAGGTAACTATTTATTTTAACTAGGTAGCTAGTAAATACAGGGAGTGCAGAATTATTAGGCAAATGAGTATTTTGACCACATCATCCTCTTTATGCATGTTGTCTTACTCCAAGCTGTATAGGCTTGAAAGCCTACTACCAATTAAGCATATTAGGTGATGTGCATCTCTGTAATGAGAAGGGTGTGGTTTAATGACATCAACACCCTATATCAGGTGTGCATAATTATTAGGCAACTTCCTTTCCTTTGGCAAAATGGGTCAAAAGAAGGACTTGACAGGCTCAGAAAAGTCAAAAATAGTGAGATATCTTGCAGAGGGATGCAGCACTCTTAAAATTGCAAAGCTTATGAAGTGTGATCATCGATCAATCAAGCGTTTCATTCAAAATAGTCAACAGGGTCGCAAGAACCGTGTGGAAAAACCAAGGCGCAAAATAACTGCCCATTAACTGAGAAAAGTCAAGCGTGCAGCTGCCAAGATGCCACTTGCCACCAGTTTGGCCATATTTCAGAGCTGCAACATCACTGGAGTGCCCAAAAGCACAAGGTGTGCAATACTCAGAGACATGGCCAAGGTAAGAAAGGCTGAAAGACGACCACCACTGAACAAGACACACAAGCTGAAACGTCAAGACTGGGCCAAGAAATATCTCAAGACTGATTTTTCTAAGGTTTTATGGACTGATGAAATGAGAGTGAGTCTTGATGGGCCAGATGGATGGGCCCGTGGCTGGATTGGTAAAGGGCAGAGAGCTCCAGTCCAACTCAGACGCCAGCAAGGAGGAGGTGGAGTACTGGTTTGGGCTGGTATCATCAAAGATGAGCTTGTGGGGCCTTTTCGGGTTGCGGATGGAGTCAAGCTCAACTCCCAGTCCTACTGCCAGTTTCTGGAAGACACCTTCTTCAAGCAGTGGTACAGGAAGAAGTCTGCATCCTTCAAGAAAAACATGATTTTCATGCAGGACAATTCTCCATCACACGCGTCCAAGTACTCCACAGCGTGGCTGGCAAGAAAGGGTATAAAAGAAGAAAATCTAATGACATGGCCTCCTTGTTCACCTGATCTGAACCCCATTGAGAACCTGTGGTCCATCATCAAATGTGAGATTTACAAGGAGGGAAAACAGTACACCTCTCTGAACAGTGTCTTGGAGGCTGTGGTTGCTGCTGCACGCAATGTTGATGGTGAACAGATCAAAACACTGACAGAATCCATGGATGGCAGGCTTTTGAGTGTCCTTGCAAAGAAAGGTGGCTATATTGGTCACTGATTTGTTTTTGTTTTGTTTTTGAATGTCAGAAATGTATATTTGTGAATGTTGAGATGTCATATTGGTTTCACTGGTAAAAATAAATAATTGAAATTGGTATATATTTGTTTTTTGTTAAGTTGCCTAATAATTATGCACAGTAATAGTCACCTGCACACACAGATATCCCCCTAAAATAGCTATAACTAAAAACAAACTAAAAACTACTTCCAAAACTATTCAGCTTTGATATTAATTGTTTTTTTGGGTTAATTGAGAACATGGTTGTTGTTCAACAATAAAATTAATCCTCAAAAATACAACTTGCCTAATAATTATGCACTCCCTGTAGTTAATAACTATTTACTAACTAGTCTACCTTGTTAAAATAAATACAAACTTACCTGTGAAATAAAAATAAAACCTAAGATAGCTACAATGTAACTATTAGTTATTTTGTAGCTAGCTTAGGTTTTATTTTACAGGTAAGTATGTATTTAGTTTTAAATAGGAATTATTTAGGTAATAATTGTAAGTTTTATTTAGATTTATTTAAAAAAAATTTAAGTTAGGGGGTGTTAGGGTTATGCTTAGGGTTAAATTAGGGGTTAATATATTTATTTAGTGTTAGCGATGTTGGAGGCCAGAGGTTTAGGGGTTAATAACTTTAGTATAGTGGCGGCGAAATTGAGGGCGGCAGATTAGGGGTTAATAACTGTAATGTAGGTGGTGTCGATATCGGGAGCGGCAGATTATGGGTTAATAGTTTTATATAGGTGGTGGCGATGTTAAGGGCGGCATATTAGGGATTAATAACATTATGTAGGTTTCTGCGATGTCGGGATGGCAGATTAGGGGTTAATAGCTGTAATGTAGGTGGCTGCGATGTTAGGGGCAGCAGATTAGGGGTTAATAGTTTTATTTAGGTGCCGGCGATGTCAGGGGCGGCAGATTAGGGGTGTTTAGGCGTGGTTTTTATGTTAGGGTGTTAGGTTTAAACTTAACTTTTTCTTTCCCCATAGACATCAATGGAGCTGCGTTACAGAGCTTTAGTTTCCGTGCTCACAGGTATTAGGCTTTTTTTTTGCCGGCTCTCCCCATTGATGTCTATGGGGAAATCATGCACGAGCACGTCAAAGCAGCGCTTGTATTTGGGTTAAGCATGGAGCTCAACGTCACCATATCGCCTGCGCAAGCCTGCTTTTTCAAAACCTGTAATACCAGCGCCATAACTTGTAATCTAGCCATTAGTTAGCAAACAGACTAGGCTGTTCCAGAAACTAGGCTCTGTTTTATTAGGGCCATAAACATTACAGATTATTAACTTAGTCCCGTTCACTTGTAGCTCTAAAACTACCCTCCTCTCTTGGGGATCTAGAACTGTATTAATAATGCTATATGACAGATTTTTGTTAAACAGAAAGGTTACTCCTTTTTTTCTCTGAGAACAGGGGGTGGCTATTACCTCCCCAATCCATTTACTTTTTAGTTTAGCAGCTTCTTCCACTTTTAAATGTGTTTCTTGGAGTAAAGCTATGTCAGGGTTGTATTTACCTAGTTGTTTGATTATTAATTTCCTTTTAATTGGAGAGGTGATGCCACCCACGTTCCAGGAGAGACATCTAATATATCCTTGCATTTAATTAAAAAAAATGGCAGGGAGAAGGAAAAAAGAAAAAGAAAAGAAAAACACAACATATACAAAATAAAACCATCACAGCCAAAATTACAGAAAAATATTGCTTTTTTTCGAGGTAAACCAAATTATCATATATATCAATCTTGTCTCTATTGCAATATACATAACCATTAAGTAAATGACAATTTTTGTTCTTTGAAATAAGCTTTAGCTTCTTCTATGTTACCTAACTTGACTAGACCCTCTTTGTCCTCAATCAGGATTTTTGCAGGGTATAATAATTTTGCTTTTTACCATCTTGAATTAGCTTAGTGCAGAATGGAGCCATTTCTTTCCTCCTAGAAGCAGCGTCACTGGAATAATTTTGGAACATCAAGATCCTACTTTTCCCTATAAGGAGATTCTCAATTTTTCTATACAGTCGCAAGATATTTGTTTTTTGTCTTGGAAGTGTAAACATTTGACCATAATTTCCAGGCATCCAACAGACTGCCCCTCTAAATCAGGCATGATTGGATGCCTGTAATAGACTGACAGCATGCACATGGTGGGCTGACTATAGAAAATGAAAATCAATCACATTCTCTTCCATAGCAGAAAGCTATAGTGAAGCTACAGACGAGAGAACCTCTGTGCTCCACGCTGAACCCTGCTTTAACACTCACAGCGGTACTTGGCTGTTCGGAGCCTTACGGATCTACCTGAATTGCCGGCTGTCTATTGGAGGTCACTGGGTGTCATACATCAGTCGAGGTGTGTCTGTCGGGCGACCCAGAACAGTCCCGATCTGCGCTTAGAGGCACCCCATCTGTTCTGCTTTGTTTGTGAGTATCTGGTACTACGGGGTGAAGCTTTATCGTGTGGGAATTTTATCCTGTTCGACCAACGATATTGTTTTATATTTTTGGCACCTCTCTTCTTTCTCTCCCTTCTACCATAGCCAGAAATCCATCCGGATTACTATCGGGAGTGCTGCCATCAAGTTCGGTGTCTCATCACTACAATCAACATCCAAGCACTAGCGCACCCTCTGAGGACTGTCAATCTTTTTTTCTACGTGCAGGTGGTTATGCCCATCATGTACACACTAACATGAAACCACCCAGTAGCTGTAATCTGTAAATAAAAGTGCATAAAGCATTCTTAAGTGTGCTACACTGCAAAAGCAAACAATTCGTTTTTAATAGAAGAATTTGCAAAAATGCTTCTGAATGACTTAAATGCCCCTTTAATTACCATTTAAATGAAATAATAATAACAACAAATGAGAGAATATTATAAGTTATTGAGATTGGGGGTGTCTGTATAGGTATTTAAGGATGAGGTCAGTGCCTGTTTAACCATACATGACTAAGGAAATCTGTCCGAAACGTTGGTGTTAATTAAGAGTCTGGCTTAATAAAAACTTTATTATTTGGAACCTTGTTTGTGCAGCTATTTTCTGGATTTAGAATAATAATACATAACTGCCGTGTATGATGTTATTACAAACAATCCACCGGATTCTAAGTGGATAATTTTGACAATTAATTTAATATTAGGCAGTATATTACCATGTTGCAGCAATTTATTAGGCAAAAACTTCAGTGGGCAACGTTTAGAGTTGTAGAATCCACTGAGCTCTAATTTTATGTGACATACAATCTTGTGACCTAAGTATTGCACAATAATATAATACATAACTGCTGTGTATGATGTTACTTTAAATGATCCACCTGATTTCAATTGGATTACTCCAACAATTTATTTAACATTAGGCAGTACATTGCAATTATGCAGTTATTCACTTACGGCTAGATTACGAGTTTTGCATTATAAGGGGTGCCGTGTTAATTTACCTACAGCGCTGGTGTTACGGGTTTTTATAAACCCGGCATTAAAAGACAAGAAGTGAATGTAGAACAAAACTGTGCTCCATACCACGCTCCAATACCAGTGCTGCTTAAGTCAGCGGTGAGCTGGTTGTACGTGCTCGTGCATGATTTCCCCATAGACATCAATGGGGAGAGCCGGCTGAAAAAAAGTCTAACACCTGCAATAAAACAGCGTAAAGCTCAGTAGCGCCGCCCCAATGATTCCTATGGGGAAACAAAATTTAGGTTTACACCTATCACCCTAACATGAACCCCGACTCAAAATACCCCTAATCTTACACTTATTAACTCCTAATCTGCCACCCCCAACATCGCCGATACCTACATTATACTTATTAACCCCTAATCTGCTGCTCCGGACATCGCCGCCACTATAATAAACATATTAACCCCTAAACTGCCGCACTCCCGCATCACAAACATTAGTTAAATATTATTAACCCCTAATCTGCCACCCCTAACATCGCCGCCACCTACCTACATTTATTAACCCATAATCTGCCGCCCCTAACATCGCCGCCACCTATCTACATTTATTAACCCCTAATCTGCTGCCCCAACATCGCCGCCAAGTATCTACATTTATTAACTCCTAATCTGCCATCCCTAACATCGCTGCCACCTATCTACATTTATCAAACCCTAATCTGACACCCCCAACGTCGCCGCCACTATACTAAAGTTATTAACCCCTAAACCTAAGTCTAACCCTAACCCTAACACCCACTAACTTAAATATAATTAAAATAAATCTAAAGAAAACCTACTATTAATAACTAAATAATTCCTATTTAAAACAAAATACTTACCTGTAAAATAAACCCCAAGATAGCTACAATATAACTAATAGTTACATTGTAGCTAACATAGGTTTTATTTTTATTTCACAGGCAAGTTTGTATTTATTTTAACTAGGTAGAATAGTTACTAAATAGTTATTAACTATTTACTAACTACCTAGCAAAAAGTTAGAACTATCAAAATATAAAAAGCCCCCCCCCCCAAAATAAAAAAACCCTAGCCTAAACTAAACTACCAATAGCCCTTAAAAAGGCCTTTTGCAGGGCATTACCCCAAAGGAATCAGCTCTTTTACCTATAACAAAAAATACAAACAACCCCCCAACAGTAAAACCCACCAGCCACACAACCAACCCCACAAATAAAACCCTAACTAAAAAAACCTAACCTACCCATTGCCCTGAAAAGGGCATTTGGATGGGCATTGCCCTTAAAAGTGCATTTAGCTCTATTGCTGCCCAAACCCTAATCTAAAACTAAAACCCACACAATAAACCCTTAAAAAAACCTAACACTAACCCCCGAAGATCCACTTACAGTTTTGAAGACAGGACATCCATCGTCAATGATGCCAGGAGAAGTCCTCAACGAAGCGGCTAGAAGACCTCAATGAAGCCAGGAGAAGTCTTCATCCAAGCCAGGAGAAGTGGTCCTCCAGACGGGCAGAAGTCTTCATCCAGACGACATCTTCTATCTTCATCCATCTGGCGCGGAGCGGGTCCATCTTCAAGACATCCGGCGCGGAGCACCCTCTTCTTCCGACGATTCCCGATGAATGAAGGTTCCTTTAAGTGACGTCATCCAAGATGGCGTCCCTTAGATTCTGATTGGCTGATAGAATTCTATCAGCCAATCGGAATTAAGGTTGAAAAAATCCTATTGGCTGATGCAATCAGCCAATAGGATTTAGCTTGCATTCTATTGGCTGATTGGAACAGCCAATAGAATACGAGCTCAATCCTATTGGCTGATTGAATTGGCCAATAGGATTGAAGCTCAATCCTATTGGCTAATTGCATCAGCCAATAGGATTTTTTCCACCTTAATTCCGATTGGCTGATAGAATTCTATCAGCCAATTGGAATCTAAGGGACGCAATCTTGAATGACATCATTTAAAGGAACCTTCATTCGTTGGGAGTTGTCGGAAGAAGAGGATGCTCCACGCCGGATGTCTTGAAGATGGACCCGCTCTGCGCCGGATGGATGAAGATAGAAGATGCCATCTGGATGAAGACTTCTGCCCGTCTGGAGGACCACTTCTCCCGGCTTGGATGAAGACTTCTCCCGGCTTTCGTTGAGATCTTCTTGCCGCTTCATTGAGGACTTCTCCCAGCTTCGTTGACGATGGATGTCCGGTCTTCAAAATTTTAAGTGGATCTTCGGGTTAGTGTTAGATTTTTTTTTTAAGGGTTTATTGGGTGGGTTTTAGTTTTAGATTAGGGTTTGGGCAGCAATAGAGTTAAATGCCCTTATAAGGGCAATGCCCATCCAAATGCCCTTTTCAGGGCAATGGGTAGCTTAGGTTTTTTTAGTTAGGGTTTTATTTGGGGGGTTGGTTGATTTCTTTGGGGCAATGCCCCGCAAAAGGCCCTTTTAAGGGCTATTGGTAGTTTAGTTTAGACAAGGGTTTATTTTATTTGGTTGGGCTTTTTTATTTTGATAGGGCTATTAGATTAGGTATAATTAGTTTAAATATCTTGTCATTTGTTTCTTATTTTGTGTAATTTAGTGTTTGTTTTTTTTTGTAATTTAGGTAATTGTATTTAATTTAGGTAATTTATTTCATTGTAGTGTGAAGTTAGGTGTTAGTGTAAGACAGGTTAGGTTTTATTTTACAGGTAAATTTGTACTTATTTTAGCTAGGTAGTTAGTAAATAGTTAATAACTATTTAGTAACTATTCTACCTAGTTAAAATAAATAAAACTTGCCTGTGAAATAAAAATAAAACCTAAGCTAGCTACAATGTAACTATTAGTTATATTGTAGCTAGCTTGGGGTTTATTTTACAGGTAAGTATTTAGCTTTAAATAGGAATTATCTAGTTATTAATAGTAGGTTTTCTTTAGATTAATTTAATTATATTTAAGTTAGTGGGTGTTAGGGTTAGACTTAGGTTTAGGGGTTAATAACTTTAGTATAGTGGTGGCGATGTTGGGTGCGGCAGATTAGGGGTTAATAAATGTAGATAGGTGGCGGTGATGTTAGGGGCGGCAGATTAGGGGATAATAAATGTAGATAGGTGGTGGCGATGTTAGGGGCAGCAGATTAGGGGTTAATAAATGTAGATAGGTGGTGATGTTAGGGATGGCAGATTAGGGGTTAATAATATTTAACTAGTGTTCGCGATGCGGGAGTATGGCGGTTTAGGGGTTAATATGTTTATTATAGTGGCAGCGATGTCGGGAGCGGTAGATTAGGGGTTAATAATTGTATTTTAGTGTTTGCGATGCGGGAGGGCCTCGGTTTAGGGGTTAATAGGTAGTTTATGGGTGTTAGTGTACTTTTTAGCACTTTAGTTAGAGTTTTATGTTACAGCTTTGTAGCGTAAAACATAACTACTACTTTAGATAACTACTGACTTTAGAATCTTGACGGTATAGGGTGTATCGCTCACTTTTTGGCCTCCCAGGAAAAGCTTGTAATATCAGCGCTATGAAAATCCTATTGAAAAAAGACGACGCAATTTGCGTAAGTTGATTTGCGTTATGGCCAAAAAAGTGTGCGGTGCCCCTAAACCTGCAAGACTCCTATTGGTTGATGCAATCAACCAATAGGATTTTTCCTACCTTAATTCCAATTGGCTGATAGAATTCTATCAGCCAATCGGAATTGAAGGGACGCCATCTTGAATGACGTCATTTAAAGGAATCTTCCTTCTACAGTCAACGTCGATGGAAGAGGATGCTCTGCGTCGAATGTCTTGAAGATGGACCCGCTCCGCGCCGGATGGATGAAGATAGAAGATGCCGCCTGGATGAAGACTTCTGCCCATCTGGAGGACCTCTTCTGCCCGTCTTGGATGAAGACTTCTGCCCATCTGGAGGACCACTTCGCCCGGCTTCGTTGAGGACTTCGGCCTGGTTGGGTGAAGACGTCTCAAGGTAGGGTGATCTTCAAGGGGTTAGTTTTAGGTTTCTTTAAGGGCGGATTGGGTGGGTTTTTGAGTAGGGTTGGGTGTGTAGGTGGTGGGTTTTAATGTTGGGGGGGGTATTGTACTTTTTTTCAGGTAAAAGAGCTGATTACTTTGGGGCAATGCCCCGCAAAAAGCCCTTTTAAAGGGACAGTCTAGTATAAATTAAACTTTAATTATTCAGATAGGACTTATAATTTTAATCAACTTTCCAATTTACTTTTATCATCAAATTTGCTCTTGGTATTCTTAGTTTAAACTAAACATAGGCAGACTCATATGCTAATTTGTAAGCCTTTGAGAGCTGCCTCTTATCACATGCTTTTTAAATCTCTTTTCAACACAAAGAGACAGAAAGTACACGTGGGCCATATAGATAACACTGTGTTCAGGCACAGGGGGTTATTTAAGATCTAGCACAAAACAATGCTAACTGCAAGACAATAGATAATAAACAGTCACAGTCATGTGATCAGGGGGCTGGAAGAAGGTTCCTAGATACAAGGTAATCACAGAGGTAAAAAGTATATTAATATAACTGTGTTGGTTATGCAAAACTGGGGAATGGATAATAAAGGGATTATCTATATTTTAAAACCATAACAATTCTATGGTAGAAGGGCTATTTGTAATTTAGTGTAGGGTAGGGCTTTTTTTATTTTGTTAGGGGGATTAGATGAGGTGTAATTAGTTTAAAAAATTGTAATTATTTTATTATTTTCTGTAATTTAGTGGGGGGGGGGTTCTTCGTAATTTAGATAATTGTATTTAATTGTAGTTAGTTTAGGGAATTAATTTAATTATAGTGTAGTGTTAGGTGTAATTGTAACTTTGGTTAGGTTTTATTTTACAGGTACTTTTGTATTTATTTTAACTAGGTAGTTATTAAATAGTTAATAGCTATTTAATAACTATTGTAGCTAGTTAAAATAAATACAAAGTTGCCTGTAAAATAAAAATAAATCCTAAGATAGCTACAATGTAACTATTAGTTATATTGTAGCGATCTTAGGGTTTATTTTATAGGTAAGTATTTAGTTTTAAATGGAATTATTTAGCTAATTATAGTAATTTTATTTCGATTTATTTAAATTATATTTAAGTTAGGGGGCGTTAGGGTTAGTGTTAGACTTAGGTTTAGGGGTTAATACATTTAATATAGTGGCGGCGGTGTAGGGGGGCAAATTAGGGGTTAATAAATGTAATGTAGGTGGCGGAGGTGTAGGGGGGGGGGGCATTTTAGGGGTTAATAAGTATAATGTAGGTGGCGGTGGGCTCCGGGAGCAGCGGTTTAGGGGTTAAACACTTTATTTAGTTGCGGCAGGGTCTGGGAGCGGCGGTTTAGGGGTTAATAAGTATAATGTAGGTGGCGGCGGTATAGGGGGGGCAGATTAGGGGTGTTTAGACTCGGGGTACATGTTAGGGTGTTAGGTGTAGACATTACCATAGGAATCAATGGGATATCGGGCAGCAGCGAACATAAGCTTTCGCTGCTTTCAGACTCCCATTGATTCCTATGGTATACGCTGCCAGGTACGCTGGGCCGGAAAAGTGCAGAGCGTACCTGCTAGTTATTTGATAACTAGCAAAAGTAGTCAGATTGTGCCGAACTTGCATTCGGAACATCTGTAGTGACTTAAGCATCGATCTGTGTCGGACTGAGTCCGGCGGATCGTATGTTACGTCACCAAATTCTACTTTTGCCAGTTTGTAGGGTTTGATAACTAAGGCGAATCAGGCTCGCCACAAATACGCTGCGGAATTCCAGCGTATTTGCGGTTGACGGCTTGATAAATACATGCCATTGCCTTTTCATATTTGAAGCGAGTTCAGCACTGATAAATTATTTGAAAAAAATAAACTGAGCAGCTACTGGGCTTTAATAGATACAGTGAAATTATGATGTTATATTCTAGCTTCCCATTTGCTAAAAAAAACATGGGACTAACACAGCCAAAAAAAACAAAAACAAAAAAAGCAGCTCTGCTTGTAGAAACAGACAGAACAGAACGGTGTGTAAAGTTAGTTTTCAATGTCATTCGTTTCCAGATATTTTCTGACATGCTAATCATTCTGTTTATTTAATAGTAAATAAATACTACTATGAGTTTGTAAAGTTAGCAGCATTTATTTTGTTCCACTAGTAGCATCACTTGGCTGGTATTTATTTATTTGAAAGCATAACTCAGGAGAACAAACTGTAACTCATACATGCTCATCTATACTATAATCGCGTTTGTAATGCGTCAGTCGCTGTCACCAGTTGCGCACACATCCTCAAAGGAATGTTGGCAGCAAGAGGCAGCCAAAAGAATCCAGGTGGATTCCAAAAATGGCAGGGTGGTGAAAGAATCCACACCCTGCCATTTTCGGAATCCACCGGGATACAGCGAAGGTAAACAGAGAATTAAAAAAAAAAACCTAACCGCCCACAATAAGTGTTAAAAAAAAAAACACCTAACTGCCCGCAATAAGTATTAACAAAATAAAAACCTAAACTCATGCAATAAGTATTAAAAAAAAGCCTGCAATTAGTATTAAGAAAAAAAAACAAAAAACAACTACTTAATAAAATTATTAACTCCTAAATCTGCCAACTCCAACATCGCAAACTACCTAATACGTCTATTAACCCCTAATCCGCCATTCCCCCACATCGCAAATTAAATAATTATTAATAATAATAATTAATTTAATTTTTTTTATTAACCCCTAAACCTCCATCCACCACCAACGCAATAAACGTAATAAACATATTAAACCTTAATCGGCCAACAACCCACAATGCATTAAACCAAATTTACCTATTAACTCCTAAACCGCCAACCCCCACAATGCAAATAACTAATTTAATGACTAAGCCCCCTAACCTAACAACCCCTAAATTAACCCCTTAATTATATAAAATAATAAAATACTACATTGCAATTAAAATAAAAAATCCTAACAGTACTTTAAAATAACAAACCTAAGATTACATTAAATTAAGCTAAAATTACACAAAATAAAAAAGTCTAACATTACAGAAAAAAAACACATTATCCAAAATAAAAAATAAACCTAATCCCTATGAAAATAAAAAAATACCCCCTAATCTAAGAATAAACTAACAATAGCCCTTTAAAGGGCCTTTTGTAGGGCATTGACCTAATACTAAGTCCCCCCTCTAACACCCACCAAAGCCCCCAAAATAAAAAAACCTAACACTAAAAAATCTAAAGGGGCATTTATATGGGCATTGCCCTTAAAAGGACATTCAGCTCTTTTTCACTGCCCTTAAAAGGGCATTCAGCTCTTTTTCAGTTGCCCAAAAAACCCTAATCTAAAAAAACCCCCACAAAAATAAAAAAAAGCCTAACACTAAAGCCCAAATAGGTACTCATGATTCCTGAAGTCTGACGGAGAAGGTCTTCTTCTAGGAGGGTCCATCACCTTCTATCTTCATCCACAGCGAAGGCGGCACAGAGTGGAGGTGTGGAGCGGTGTTCCCAGATGTTGCGATCCTTTGCAGCGGTCCTCAGCAGTGGCGGTCCTCAGTGGTGTGGAGGCTCCTCTTCATGCGATTGTCGGCTGCACACTGAAGATTGAATGCAAGATGACCCATATTTATTGGGGTACCTTGCATTCCTATTGGCTGAATTTTTTAAAATCAGCCAATAGGATGAGAGCTACTGAAATCTTATTGGCTGGTTTGAACAGCCAATATGATTTCAGTAGCTCTAATTCTATTGGCTGGTTTCAAAATTTCAGCCAATAGGAATACAAGGTACCCCAAATTGATTGCAGTACCTTGCATTCAATCTTCAGTTTACGACGGACATCAGATGAAGAGGAGCCTCCATTCCGCCGAGCAACGCCGCCACCGACAAGGACCGCTGTCATAGAGGACCGCAGCAGCCGCCGAGGACCATCGCCACCAAGGACCGCCACCGTTGAGGACCGCCGCTGTGGATCCAGGCATCAGGAACACAGCTCCGCACCTCCGCTTCATGCTGCCTTAACTCCGGATGAAGATCGAAGATGATGGAAGAAGAAGACCTCCGCCGTACTTCAGGAACAGTGAATACCTATTTGGGGCTTAGGTTTAGGCTTTTTTATTTTAATTTTTGGGGTGTTTTTTTTTTTTTAGATTAGGGTTTTTTTGGGCTAGAAAAAGAGCCGATTGTCCTTTTAAGGGCAGTAAAAGAGCTGAATGCCCTTTTTAAGGACAATGACCATACAAATGTCCCTTTAGGGGCAATGGGTGGTTTAGTTTTTTAGTGTTAGTTTTTTTTATTTTGGGGGGTTTGATGGGTGGGGGGTTTTTACTGTTAGGGGGGACTTAGTATTTTTTAGAGGTAAAAGAGCTGTTAGTGTTTAACTTAGGGCAATGCCCTACAAAAGGCTCTTTTAAGGGCTATTGGTAGTTTAGTATTGGATTAGGGGGTGTTTTTTTGGAGGAGGGATTTTTTATTTTTATTGGGGTATTAGTTTAGGTTTAAATTTTTTGTTTTGGATAGCTTTGTTTATTTTTTTCTGTCATTTAACTTTTTTATTTTTTGTAAATTTAGCTTGGGGGTTTCTATTTTTTCAACATAGACTGCCCTCTGGGCAGGCTTATGGCCTAGTATTAACCCCTTAACGACCAGCACCGTATCCTGTAGGATGCTGGTCATTATGCCCTGGGCTTCTCTCTGCCGTGATCTCGCTCAAAATTGCGAGATTGCGATATTTCTGCATGCCCCACAAGTGGGGCAGTGCAGAAATAGAGTTGCAGAGTTATCGAAGCAGAGAGGGCCAATCTGTGGCTCTCTCTGCATCGGACAGCAGTGGGACTGATCATTGGTGAGTGGGAGCATAAGAAGGGAGGCGGGTGGGTGGCCCATCGCTGGAGGAGGGGGAGGAGGGAGGGAGTGGGCAGGGCCGCTCAGCCACGCTACTTGGAAAAAAAAGAAAATAATCCAGCTGAGTGATTGTGGGGGAAGGAGTAAGGAGGGGCAATGAGGGGATCATATGTCGGTTAATTTGGGAAAAAAAGGGATCTGGGAGGGGGAGGGAGTTTGGTTATTAAGGGGAGGCAGCTACACTACAGAAAAATGAGTATTATTAAAAAAATATTTTTTTAAAAATCGCCTAAATTGGTGCAAACTGGGTACTGGCAGACAGCTGCCAGTACCTAAGATGGCCCCTAATAGGTAGAGGGGGAGGGTTAGAGAGCCGTTTGGGGGGATCAGGGAGGTTGGGAGGTAAGGGGGATACTACCCTTCAGAAATGATAAAATAAAAAAAACAAATTTCTACTGGCAGACTTTCTGCCAGTACTTAAGATGGGGGTGACCTTTGGGGGTGGAGGGAAGAAAGCTGTTTGAGAGGGGCCAGGGAGGGATCAGGGGTTGGGGTGGGTCAGGTGGGATGCTGATCTCTACACTATAGCTAAAATTAAACCTACAAGCTACCTAATTAACCCCTTCGCTGCTGGGCAATATACAAGTGTGGTGCGCAGCTGCATTTAGCGGCCTTCTAATTACCTAAAAGCAATGCCAAAGGCATATATGTCTGCAATTTCTGAACAAAGGGGATCCCAGAGAAGCATTTACAACCATTTGTGCCATGATTGCACAAGCTGTTTGTAAATCATTTCAGTGAGAAACCTAAAATTGTGAAAAAGTTTACGATTTTTTTTATTTGACCACATTTGGAAGTGAAATGGTGGCATGAAATATACCAAAATGGGCCTAGATCAATACTTTGGGTTGTCTGCTTAAAAAAAATATATATAGTTTTGATAAGTAAATATAAAAAAGGCTCTATTTCTGTTTAAATGTAGTGATGGAAAAAATGCTAAAAATGCTCTGGTCTTTTGGGGAAGTTTTGTCTGAAATGCCCCTTAAGGGGTTAAATAAATAGTTTTGTCTTACACTATTTAATATGAGCATGTATGAGGTACATTTGCTCTCCTGAGTTATGCTTTCAAATAGAGCACATAACAGTTGTGATCCGTGATGAAAGCTGCTGGTTATAGCAGATTACAGGATTGTTAGGGTTAACGGTCTATGGTTTTGTTTTGTGTCTCATCAAGAAGAAAGAGTACTGGATGCTCCGATAAAATAAAATCAACAAATTTATTAATACTTCTTTAAAATAACAAAATCATGGAGAAACAAAAAGACACGTTTGCAGGCGCAGCACCAGGGCTTACGCGTTTCGGCTGTGAAGCCTTAATCATAGCATACAGGTGCTGTGCCTGACAGGTGAACTTAACACCTTAGGTTGATTCTCATTGGTTAAAGGAAAATTTAAAAGAAAAAGAAAAACAACCCGCCCGCTTGGAAGTTGTCAAGAACTGAATATAGTATGGTGTGAAGCAAATACAACATCACAACTGGTATAGTACAATAAGCAATGAATGGTGTAAAAATCCATATGTATGCAAAAGTCTATACAATTATTGATTAGAACATAGATTCGGATAAAATGGTTAAAGGACACAAACACTAAATGTATGTCAAATAGGGGACAAAAATATTAGACAAAGGTACTGAGAATGCAGGGAGATGATGTATTATACACATCCACTTAATGATAATGTGAGATAAAGTACAATACCCAATACATATGCTAAAGTAAATGTCAATGGGAAAATAATAATCATCAAGAAAATCAGGACTGCTGGTGCGAACATGCACAAAATGTACATAATAATATAAGGTATAGTGTAAAATGAGTATATTAACGCAACTAAATAATACAAATAGATAAAGTTCAAAACATTAACTAAATGTGAACTGGAAGTATCATCTGTATCTAACCTTATAAGATATGTTGAGATGATGTAAAAGGAAGAAAAAAGGTTTAAAATATAATATATAAGGAGTTATAAAAAAAGAGAGAAAAATGACAAGCAAAAAAGGCTATCTCAAAAAAGGCATTTCACCTAGGGGGAGATAACAAAGAACTGGAGTTATTTCCCAGTAATTTATTAAATCATACCTAGAGTTAAGTCCTTTGGGTATTCTGGTGTCGAGTTTAAACATCCAGAATGCTTCTCGTTTGGCCTATAATTTACTGAGGTTACCACCTCTGCTAGGCAGGACCACTTTTTCAATGATGCACCATTTCAATGATGTAAGGTTATTGCCATGTTTACCATAAAAATGGAGTACCAATGGAGTTGTGGCTTTTCCTATATTGAAAGATGACAAGTGTTCCCTGAATCTGGAGTTCATATCCCTAGAGGTGAGTCCTACATACTGCAGATGGCATTCGGTACAAGAAATGAGGTATATGACGTTGCTAGCTGTGCAGTTAAGACAGGTTTTGATGTCAAATGTTTGGCCGGTAATATAAGACGTGAAGTTATTGGTGACCTGGACAAAGTCACAAGGTTTGCAACGTCTGCTGCCACATTTGAACATCCCAACGTGTCTCAATCAAGAGCTTTGATTAGTCTCAATTTTTTTGAGTTCTGTAGGTGCTAGGATACCCCCTAGTGTGTTACTTTTTCTATAGGAACATTTTAGCCCCTTCTCAACTGTAGTCACTAATTTGTCATCAGCAGGCAGCCAGTAAGGCAAAATGTTTTTTGACTATACTGCATACTTTATTGTACTCTGTGCTGAACTGTGTAACGAAGTACACTCCTTGGGACGATTTTGATCTGTCACTCTTCGGTTTATCTTGTAAGAGTGTCTTCCTATCTATATGTTCAAGGGACTTTTTGGCCCTTGTAACATCGTGTGAAGGATACCCTCTTTCCCGAAGTCTAGCTGACAGAGAGTCAGCTTCTTTGTCATAGGTAACTCTGTCAGAACAGTTTCTCTTTAATCTGGTAAATTGTCCCTTGGCAACAGCGAATCTCATTTGTATGGGATGGCTGCTGTTGCCATGCAACAGGGTATTCCCAGATATGGGTTTACGATACACGCTCATGGAGACACCACCATCTTGAGCACCTGTGAGAGTGAGATCCAAAAAATTTATGTGCGTGTTATGTACCTCATAGGTGAATTTTAGATTCAAATCGTTTGAATTCAGAAATTCCAAGAAAAGTGGCACATCTGACTGTCTGCCTGACCATACCAAGAGGAGGTCATCAATATACCTCCTGTAAAATTTGATATTTTGTTTGAAGGGATTCCCATCTCCAAAGATGTGGCACAGCTCCCACCAACCCAGATAAAGGTTGGCGTACGAGGGAGAGTGTGTTTATTAGTGACTTTATCCATTTGCTGTATGGGGGTTCTAGGGCAGTTACATTGTGCAACGAACATTGCTATATATACACAGCTAGTGTGACCTACCTGTCTGTTATCTTTTCTTGCATATATCGTGTTCTCTCAGGTACTACTGGAGGTACCTTTAGGATACAGCAGGTGTAGTGTTTTCACACTTGGGACTGTTTGAGATCTCTATCACTTTATTAACATGGAGAACCAACTGTCTAACACCAGTCAAGCAAATACAAACAGAGACTTCTTCTCATTAATGCCTGCAACAGCCAGGAGTAATCATCAGTCTGATTACGAGCAGATTTTTTCAGACAGCAAGGAGGTCCTCTCACTCAGTTCTCTTTTTGAATCAATGGAGTCCTTACTCCTAAAAGAGTGTAAAGTGCAATGGGACGTATGGGCCTTTGACAAATATATGCAAGAAGGCATGATACCCAGAGGACTGAGAGTCTATAAATTTCCTTCCTTTGATGTGGATACCAGCGACAAAGAATTCGTAAAAAATTGGAACGAGGTCCTTTCTGAATGCTCTTCCCGACTGATGTTGATGCTAAGAAGCTATAAATTCAAACAACTGGATACTATCAAAAAAGAGATCATGGACTTACAAGTCGAAATGGACAAACGTATTTCAGACCCTCAATTTGTTAAATTTGATTCTATTCTTAGGGGCATGGTAGCAAGAGGCAAAAGCCTAATAATGGAAAACAAGCATTCCAAATTCTTAAGAGATCGCTCTGATTATCAGAGTGACTCTGTATATATTTGGAATCGCAAGCAAAGGGGAGAATACAGACGCAATCAATTTCCCTCAGGTACACGGAGGGGCAACAGAGGACGTAGAAGACATAGATCCAATTCTAGAAATGTTTCTTTCTCAAGTAGCGATAATGACGGCTCCTCAGATGAGGGTAACAAACTCGCTACGTCTTCTGCTGCCCCTCCAACAATTAGCGACATTCCCACTGCTCAAAACATGCCATCTATTCCTACAGGCATACTCAAAAATAAACAGACATATACACCAGCCCTAGACAATGCACCCATAGTGAGACATAAAGAGCAATACTCACAAGAACATACAAACAATTGTTATATTACAACAAATATGCCTAACGTTCCCCCCACTTTAGTTATACCAAACACCGGTATAGCCTCCAATGATCTGGAACAGGTTTTTCCACAGGCCCCAGATCAAACACACAATGGAGGATCGACCAAAGTTGGTCAAGCCAGATATCCTCGGAGGGGGAACAAACCACTGAGCAAATACAAATGATTACAAATGTCATTAACCTTTCATCTGTGAATTAGTGACTACAGTTGAGAAGGGGCTAAAATGTTCCTATAGAAAAAGTAACACACTAGGGGGTATCCTAGCACCTACAGAACTCAAAAAAATTGAGACTAATCAAAGCTCTTGGTTGAGACAGGTTGGGATGTTCAAATGTGGCAGCAGACGTTGCAAACCTTGTGACTTTGTCCAGGTCACCAATAACTTCACGTCTTATATTACCGGCCAAACATTTGACATCAAAACCTGTCTTAACTGCACAGCTAGCAACGTCATATACCTCATTTCTTGTACCGAATGCCATCTGCAGTATGTAGGACTCACCTCTAGGGATATGAACTCCAGATTCAGGGAACACTTGTCATCTTTCAATATAGGAAAAGCCACAACTCCATTGGTACTCCATTTTTATGGTAAACATGGCAATAACCTTACATCATTGAAATGGTGCATCATTGAAAAAGTGGTCCTGCCTAGCAGAGGTGGTAACCTCAGTAAATTATTGGCCAAACGAGAAGCATTCTGGATGTTTAAACTCGACACCAGAATACCCAAAGGACTTAACTCTAGGTATGATTTAATAAATTACTGGGAATAACTCCAGTTCTTTGTTATCTCCCCTAGGTGAAATGCCTTTTTTGAGATAGCCTTTTTTGCTTGTCATTTTTCTCTCTTTTTTTATAACTCCTTATATATTATATTTTAAACCTTTTTTCTTCCTTTTACATCATCTCAACATATCTTATAAGGTTAGATACAGATGATACTTCCAGTTCACATTTAGTTAATGTTTTGAACTTTATCTATTTGTATTATTTAGTTGCGTTAATATACTCATTTTACACTATACCTTATATTATTATGTACATTTTGTGCATGTTCGCACCAGCAGTCCTGATTTTCTTGATGATTATTATTTTCCCATTGACATTTACTTTAGCATATGTATTGGGTATTGTACTTTATCTCACATTATCATTAAGTGGATGTGTATAATACATCATCTCCCTGCATTCTCAGTACCTTTGTCTAATATTTTTGTCCCCTATTTGACATACATTTAGTGTTTGTGTCCTTTAACCATCTTATCCGAATCTATGTTCTAATCAATAATTGTATAGACTTTTGCATACATATGGATTTTTACACCATTCATTGCTTATTGTACTATACCAGTTGTGATGTTGTATTTGCTTCACACATACTATATTCAGTTCTTGACACTTCCAAGCGGGCGGGTTGTTTTTCTTTTTCTTTTAAATTTTCCTTTAACCAATGAGAATCAACCTAAGGTGTTAAGTTCACCTGTCAGGCACAGCACCTGTATGCTATGATTAAGGCTTCACAGCCGAAACGCGTAAGCCCTGGTGCTGCGCCTGCAAACGTGTCTTTTTGTTTCTCCATGATTTTGTTATTTTAAAGAAGTATTAATAAATTTGTTGATTTTATTTTATCGGAGCATCCAGTACTCTTTCTTCTTGATGTTCATTGCTCCAGACCCACTGCTTTGCTGCCGAATCTGAGTTTCTCCAGTCCCTCCTTGCAACTGCCCTGCCCCCCCCTTTCTCGAAGTTGCCGCTGCTGCAGATTTACCTGCGGATCTATCTGCTGTGCTGGACACCATCGGATTTCTTATCCCTCCCATATACTCACACGGAGGTGGATATAGAGGCGAATGCCGATTTGGATGCTGCTACCCCTTGGAGGTCTGCACGAATTCGGAGCCAGCTTTAACTGCACAGCGACCTCACTACACACTGCTCAGCACGAGTCAGCCGACAGTCTTTCGTCCTTGTGAGCTGAGGAACCACTAGTTTGAGGTGAGTCTGGCACATGATACGCCAGCGTTCCCTTTGTCTCCTACGACATCTATACATTTATCAACGCTGATACCTGCTTACTTGAGAGTGTGTTTATTAGTGACTTTATCCATTTGCTGTATGGGGGTTCTAGGGCAGTTACATTGTGCAACGAACATTGCTATATATACACAGCTAGTGTGACCTACCTGTCTGTTATCTTTTCTTGCATATATCGTGTTTGTTTTGTGTCTGCAATAAATTTCCTCCCTCCCCTACACTTTGCCCTCATGCAACACTTGGACAGTGTGTGAGTCAGAAGGAAGGATAAGCTGACAAACAGGAGCTGCAAGGTTAGAAGAGAGTCAGGTTATTTAACACTTTGTATGGCTGTGTGCAGGGCTTTATGCATACTCAGGCCCATATTTATCAAGCTCCGTATGGAACTTGAAGGGCCGTGTTTCTGGCGAGTCTTCAGACTCGCCAGAAACACAAGTTATGAAGCAGCGGTCACAAAGCAGCGTATTGCTTGCCGTATTCAGCGAGGTCTGGCCGACCTGATCCGCAGTGTCGGATCAGGTCCGCCAGACCTTGATAAATAGAGGCCTCAGTATCTTCCAGTCTTCCCTCTGCAATTTTATCTCTCTGCTCTGACCAACTAACCGCTCTCACCTTTCCCCCTACCTGATGATTAATGTGACCAGTGTTCCTTGAGCTGTAAAGTGCAAGCCTGTCTCTGTTTTCTCATCTTTTTTTGTTAAACTGGCAGATATCACTATGTTGGAGTAAACTTTTTATTATATTGAATTAAATGCTAGTATGTGTGTGTATAATATTATAGACATATACCTGGTTCCTAGATATACTACAGCAAATGATATATACTGTATATGTGTGTGTGTTCTTAAAATAAACGTTATATAACAAAAAACATAATAATATCAAGGATAAGAAGTAATAGTAGAAGTTTGTAGTGGCTACCTTTTTTTTTTTTTTTTTTTTTTTTTTTTTTAATGGGTGGGGCCATCTGGGGGAAGTGGCTTTATTTAAAGGGGTGGAGTCTAGCGCCTCACCATCTTTCAAATTCACCAGCCGCCACTGCCACTCTGAATACAATTATTAAGTATATTTCAGAATACTATCTTCCAGCATAGTTCACTTGTGTTTTTAATGTTTGTTTTTTATTTTTAACAGTTAAAAAACAAGTTTTATTTTATTAGTATTTTTCTCTGCTACAGTACCGGTGTTTTAGAAATAACAAACAAACCTTTAAGGAATAAGAGTGCTTCTATGGTGTACACCGCTTTCAGTCTTGTACTGTTAATTCAAGTTTGTTAAACTTGCAATTTAAATTCGTAGTGGCAGGATGGTTATTCATGTGTCCGGTAAGATCCTCTCCCACAACAGTGTAGTGTCTGTGTATGTACACAAGCAAAGCATGTACTGTGACCTCCAAACAACCCCCTTTGATCTGTGCATCATTTGATTTGGAATTATACCAAAACATGACTGTATATCATTTATTGGAGGTAATCACTGCATCTAAGACTGCCTTTGGAGGATATTTGCAATTCTACATCTAAAGCCCTGTGTATGGAGCACAATAATGTACAGCTAGTGCTGCTATTGGCTAGCTCGCACATATACACCAATTAACCGTACTTAATGAGCAGCTATTGGATGTCTCATATCTGTTATATATGGTCATTTAGTAACAGTATGTGAATAACCTAATGCTAATGGGGACTGATATGGTCTATGTTGAATTGCTTTAAGAGATTGAATCTTTCTTGTATAGATTACACAGGCATTTTTTTTTTACTATTTTAAGATGTAAGTTTAGGGCATGATTAATGTTAGAGAGTGCACTTCTACACTGTTATGCATTTTTTTAATATTTCAAGTCTTTTAATATATATAATTTGATATACAATTTAAAAAGAGTGATGAATTCCTTTACTTTTAGAGATCAAAAATGAATAGTCTTAAAACGCTATTTTCAGATCCTGCACCCATCTGAACCTACACGGATGGTATGCAATATCAGTTTTATGTGGGACATGCACGCTCTAGTACCCTATATCAGAGACTGGACTTTTTCTGTTGCAGCGGGTTATGCTTCAATCCTGTTATTTGCCTTATACTGCCTAGCCTCTAGTACTTTAGTATTACAATTTAGTTCATAGGCCCTCTCCTATATTATACCCCACAATGTACTTTATGTTGGCTGTTAGGACCGATTAGGAGACTTGGCTCATTTCTGTTTACACGTGCTACATCTTGGGCACACATAAGCGTCATTTACACGGAGCATACTTATACACCTATAATTGAGTCATATATCTATAAATCCTGGCTCCTGCTATATATATATAGGCGTAGTTAGTGTTTATATGTCACTGAAGATACCTCTATTACAGCCAATATTTATATAGTTCAACATAGGGTACAGTCACACACTATTCCATGTATGATAAGTAACATACCTTATACCTACTAACATATAGACTTTTCAAAGCTAATTGTATGCGTGTTTAACAGCCTATGATTGTGCATATCTTAGATGCGTACTATAGTAAACATTTGTGAAGGTGCTCTCCATATTTTTAATTGTATGCACACATTATACAGCTAAGGTTCTGTGTGGCTCAGGGCTCTATTTTATATAAATCAGTTACACCCAAGTGTTTCACCCATATATGTTAAGTCCTTGGGGAATGTTATGTGAGACTCTCATCTAGGCAAACTATTAAGTTTCCTATTCAGCCCCCCCTAGAGAAGATACACCTTAACCCCTAATACTTGCACATAACTAACAGTCTTATTTGTTAAACCTAGTAAAGGAGTAAGTGTGACACGGTACATATCATCACTTGTTTGGGCGCTTATGATACTGATGTGAGTAGATGAGACAGTTTAGACTACTGTGGCTATGTTTGAATATTCATAGTTAAAATGAAATTAACCTCTTCTAGAGCATGTTAAATGATGAGCAGCCTCCTCCTAAAACTGGCATATTATCCATTATAAATGTCTTTCGCAAATAGGAAATCCTCTCAGTAGTAGTACACTCCTTTGTTATGTTTCCTAAGAGTACAGCTATGAAGTGACCAATTACCTATGCTCGCCTACACTCTTACGCTTAGCCTGCACTATGGTCAGGAGTTAATATGTTGGCTACTGTCCATACGGTGTTTAATGACTTAGAAGCTCATTTAAAACGAAATCTGGTTTCTTGTGTGTATTTACTATTCCTCATTTATATCTTGTGATATTTAATAGTATGCCATAGTTCTACTTAGTTAGCTGTGTCCAGTCTTTCTTCTCACACTGTTCATGTACTAAATCTAGGACTAATTTGAGCAACCCTCTGTTCTGCTCCTATGTATTTACACTGTATAGAGTATGAACACTAGGTGTACCCAAAGGCGACCAAGGTTTATTCTTGTATTTCATTATAATTATTATGTCAGTTTCTTATGCTTAAGGTTCTGTGTTAAATGAGAGGTTCACTTGTCTCACCCGAAATATGCTTTTGGTTATGTACCTAATGAGACTCTCCCACCCCTAGCCCAAACTTTCCCCAGGTACTGCCCCACTTATAGAGCCCTTGATGACAAGCCCTCTAATAGCCCCATGTACACTGTTAATTTAGCATTTAGATAGCTCCGCCCCTCATTCCCTTTTATTCCCCTCCTTTTCTAACACGAGCGGCTCTCGCCCGCTGAACTCTTTGTCCCCCTTCTTGACCACCTTGGTCCGAAAACGACTAAACAATTACTGCCCCACACTTACCTCAATTCTATTAGAATACATAATCTTATAAATTCTCTACATGGTAAGATGTGGGCCACATCGCTTATATATAAAATATAAAACTGAGGTTCCATTATTTTATGTACACATATATACTCCATTACTGGACATCCTTGTTATTGCATGGGTAACTATAGCAATCTCATATGCCTCCTATCTGTTGTAAATATCTGCCTTTTCATAAGGGAGTTCTGAATATGGGACATAGATATATTTCCTATGACTATTGTACACGTTTCCCTCCAAAGGCATATAGAATTTACTCCAAGACCTGTTACTTCTTTGGTTTATGATTATGTTTATGTAGTAAGGATGTATCTTTCAGAATTATGATACTTTGTTAATCGGATGACTATGTTATGTAAATTTTCTCATAACCTCAATAAAAAAATTTAATAAAAAAAAAAAATGAATAGTCTGTTACTTGTCTGTGTTTTTTCAGTATTAAGCCTTAATTGCTTGAGCCGTTTCCACACCCTGTGCTAAGCTGTTTGAAGTTTCTAGATGCTGCATATATCTAAACCTTACTGTTGTCCTCAGCGCTAAGGTAGCTGAGATCAAGGGGTTTAAATACTTACCCCCATCAAGCTCCCTTAAGCTCTCCTATCCACTTCCCGGTCTCCAGTTTAATGACGTCACCATGCCCATGCAAGGTGATGTCATCAGCATTGCCAGATAGCAGAGGTGATGCAGAAACCCTTGGCAAACTCCGTCCAGGCCCTTAACTACAGAGGGGGTCGTGATCAGCTCTAATATGCACCCCCGATGATGATATGTGGTTGACATCCGCAGGTTAAGGCATTGTGTGGAATGACGATCACGTGTCATCACTTGCACTTAAAGGGACATTCCAGCCAAAACTGGCATGCACATGGGAGCCTTTCAGTTTTGAATAGAAGCGTTTTTGCAATATACATGTATTAGCAAAAATGCTTCTAGTAATTACTTTACATGTTTTCAACATATTACCTGCCCAGAGAGCCCTAAGGTGCTTGTACGTATATGTTAATGATTCAGTTTGCATTGTTGCTGACATGATATAAGCACCAATTAACTGTCTGCACAGCTGCATGTATTTAAAATGCTGCTTACTAAGAAATATCTAGATATGCGCTACATGCACATGCAGAGGAAAATGCCTAAACAATACAGCTGTGACCTATTTTACTAGAAGGATTTTTTGCCAATATTTGTATCTTTGTAAGTATGATTCTATCCAAAAATGAAATTCATCTATGTGCATTTCAGTTTTAAATAGAATATCCCTTTAATTATATTTTTTAAGGGTCTGCACCATAAAATATTTTTCTTAAGTGTTTTTTCTCACCTAAAGTATAAATTGGTAAAAAATTACACTTAGGTGACATCAAAGTGAGAGCTGTGGCTTGGATCCCATACAAACTCATCTATTTCTCTTAATTTATAAAACACAAGTAATTTTAGTAACAGGCTTATCCAGTTTTATCAAATCTTGTTATTCTAAGCAAGCACAGCAGCACAAGCAATGGAATTATGTGTGTGTGTGTGGGTGGTGTGTGAACTTTTGTGAATAGGGTGTATACTAATAAATAGGATAAGTGGAGATTGCAGAGACTGGATAGTCTGTTTGTGAATCTAAACCCTGACTCTTTTAAACCATGTGACTCACTTAGACACATTACAGTTGGAATAAAAGAGCAGGTTTACTTTCTATTCAATTAATTCATTCTTGTATTTTGTCAGAGGATCAGGGGGTCGATCCGATATAAAGCGTCGCCCGCAAAAGCCGGCGACGCCAATAATTGCGCGGATTTGGTTTCCTATATACGGCGTAAGCTAGAAGTTACGCGCGTATATTTCTGCCGTCGCCCGCAGTTTTTTGGGCCATAGGCAGGTATACCAAACCCGCGCAGTTTGGTATCCAATATGCAGCGTAAGGACTTACGTGGCGAAAATGGAGAAAACTTACTCCATTTTCACCTCGCCACAAAAAGCAGCCGTAAGAAGCCTTACGCTGACTATTGGAGCCCCGTAACTTCCTAAACTGGCTGCTAAAATAAACCTAACACCTAACGCATGCGCAATGTCTATCTCCCTGTCAACCGCGATCTGCTAAAATAAACCTAACACCTAACGCATGCGCAATGTCTATCTCCCTGTCAACCGCGATCCCCCCCCCCCCGAAATCCCTAATAAAGTTATTACCCCCTAAAACGCCGCTCCCCAGACCCCGCCGCCATCTACATAAACTAACCACCCTACTGTGAGCCCATAAAACCGCCGCCAACTACCTTATCTATCCCGTAATGTGACCCCCTTACACCGCCGCCACTATATAAAAATTTCTTAACCCCTAATTTAATCTACCTACCCCGCCGCCAGCTTTGTTATCTATATTAACCCTAAGTATATTATAGTTAATATAGGTTTTATACATTTATATATTAACTATATTAACCCTAATTTATATTAGGGTTAACTATAGTTACTATAGTATTTATATTAACTATATTAACTCTATCTAACCCTAACTAAAATTTTATATTAAATTAATCTAATTCATTTATAAACTAAATATTCCTATTTAAATCTAATACTTACCTATAAAATAAACCCCTAAGATAGCTACAATATAATTAATAATTACACTTGTAGCTATGTCTAGGGTTAATATTTATTTTACAGGTAAATAGTTAATTATTTTAACTAGGTATAATAGATATTAAATAGTTATTAACTATTTAATATCTACCTAGTTAAAATAATTACCCAATTACCTGTAAAATAAATCCTAACCTAAGTTACAAATACACCTACACTATCAATAAATTTAATAAACTACAAACATCTATCTAAAAATACAATTAAATTAACTAAACTAAATTACAAAAAAAAACAAACACTAAATTACAAAAAATAAAAAAAAGATTACAAGATATTTAAGCTAATTACACCTATTCTAAGCCCCCTAATAAAATAATAAACCCCCAAAATAACAAAAATTCCCTGCCCTATTCTAAATTAAACAAATTTCAAAGCTCTTTACCTTACCAGCCCTTAAAAGGGCCTTTTGTGGGGCATGCCCCAAAGAATTCAGCTCTTTTGCATTCAACAAATACAATCCCCCCCCCCCCCATTACAACCCACCACCCACATACCCCTATTCTAAACCCACCCAAACCCCCCTATAAAAAAGCCTAACACTACCCCCTGAAGATCTCCCTACCTTGTCTTCACCACACCGGGCCGAACTCCTGATCCGATCTGGGCGATCGTCGTCCTCCAAGCGGCAAAGAATGAATTCTTCCTCCGGCGACGTCTTCCTCCAAGCAGGCAGCAAAGTCCTTCATTCTTCCGGCGGCATCTTCAATCTTCTTTCTTCGCTCCGCCGCCGCGGAGCATCCATCCCGGCCGACTGCTGAACTTGGAATGAGGTACCTTTAAATGACGACATCCAAGATGGCGTCCGCCCGAATTCCGATTGGCTGATAGGATTCTATCAGCCAATCGGAATTAAGTTAAAAAAATCTGATTGGCTGATTGAATCAGCCAATCAGATTCAAGTTCAATCCGATTGGCTGATCCAATCAGCCAATCAGATTGAGCTCGCTTCTATTGGCTGTTCCGATCAGCCAATAGAATGCGAGCTCATTCTGATTGGCTGATTGGATCAGCCAATCGGATTGAACTTGAATCTGATTGGCTGATTCAATCAGCCAATCAGATTTTTTTAACTTAATTCCGATTGGCTGATAGAATCCTATCAGCCAATCGGAATTCGGCGGACGCCATCTTGGATGACGTCATTTAAAGGTACCTCATTCCAAGTTCAGCAGTCGGCCGGGATGGATGCTCCGCGGCGGCGGAGCGAAGAAAGAAGATTGAAGATGCCGCCGGAAGAATGAAGACTTTGCTGCCGCTTGGAGGAAGACGTCGCCGGAGGAAGAATTCTTCTTTGCCGCTTGGAGGACGACATCGCCCGGATCGGATCAGGAGTTCGGCCCGGTGTGGTGAAGACAAGGTAGGGAGATCTTCAGGGGGGTAGTGTTAGGCTTTTTTAAGGGGGGTTTGGGTGGGTTTAGAATAGGGGTATGTGTGGGTGGTGGGTTGTAATGGGGGGGGGGGATTGTATTTGTTGAATGCAAAAGAGCTGAATTCTTTGGGGCATGCCCCACAAAAGGCCCTTTTAAGGGCTGGTAAGGTAAAGAGCTTTGAAACTTGTTTATTTTAGAATTAGGGCAGGGAATTTTTTTTATTTTGGGGGTTTATATTATTTTTTAGGGAGCTTAGAATAGGTGTAATTAGCTTAAAAATCTTGTAAATCTTTTTTTTTTTTTTTGTAATTAGTGTTTGTTTTTTTTTTGCTAATTTAGTTTAGTTTTAATTTAATTGTATTTTTTAGATAGATGTTTGTAGTTTATTAAATTTATTGATAGTGTAGGTGTATTTGTAATCCTAGGTTAGGATTTATTTTACAGGTAATTGGATAATTATTTTAACCTAGTAGATATTATATAGTTAATAACTATTTAATATCTATATATACCTAGTTAAATAATTAACTATTTACCTGTAAAATAAATATTAACCCTAACATAGCTATAATGTAATTATTAATTATATTGTAGCTATCTTTAGGGTTTATTTTATAGGTAAGTATTTAGATTTAAATAGGAATATTTTAGTTTATAAATGAATTAGATTAATTTAATATAAATTTAGTTAGGGGTGTTAGGGTTAGATAGAGTTAATATAGTTAATATAAATACTATAGTAACTATATTAACTATATTAACCCTAATATAATTAGGGTTAATATAGTTAATATATATAATGTAATACCTATATTAACTATAATATACTTAGGGTTAATATAGATAATATAGCTGGCGGCGGGGTAGGTAGATTAAATTAGGGGTTAATCATTTTAATAGAGATGGCGGCGGTGTAAGGGGCTTACATTAGGGGTTAATAATTTTAATATAGATGGCGGCGGTGTTAGGGGCTCACTTTAGGGGGTTATAGATATAATATAGCTGGCGGCGGGGTACGGGAGCGGCGGTTTAGGGGTTAATAACTTTATTAGGTTGCGGCGGGGTACGGGAGCGGCGGTTTAGGGGTTAATAGCTTTTTTATTGTTAGGCTAGTGAGGGGGGATAGCGGATAGAGGGTTAGACAGTGCGGGCTATGTTAGGGAGGCGTGTTAGGACAGTGCGGGCTATGTTAGGGAGGCGTGTTAGACAGTGCGGGGTGTTTTAAAACTTTAGTCAGGTTTTATAGGCGCCGGCAGATTCTAACGTGCCGCAAGTCACTGGCGACGCCAGAAATTTGTACTTACGCAGATTTCTGGACATCGCTGGTTTGTGAGACTTACGGCACGTTAGCATCTGACGGCGACTTATATGGGATGGCTCGAGTTGCGAGCTGAAACTGCGGGCGACGCCGGTCTCCTCGCTTGCGCCGCAAACTGCGATCTATATCGGATCGCGCCCCAGGTGTATTATTTTGTTGGTCTCTGTGTAAGTGCCAGTTTCTGACCTACCAAGTTATAAAGTAGAAGCTATAAAGCAGCCTGAGTGACCAAAAAAGACAAAATTACAGTCATCTAAAACACTGAAACGTTTTTCTTTTTGTTTGTTTTGTTTTGTTTTAAACTTAAAGGGACAGTCTAGGCCAAAATAAACTTTCATGAGTCAGATAGAGCATGTAATTTTAAACAATTTTCCAATTTACTTTTATCACCAATTTTGCTTTGATCTCTTGGTATTCTTAGTTGAAAGCTTAACCTAGGAGGTTCATATGCTAATTTCTTAGACCTTGAAGCCCACCTCTTTCAGATTGCATTTTAACAGTTTTTCACCACTAGAGGGTGTTAGTTCACGTATTTCATATAGATAACACTGTGCTTGTGCACGTGAAGTTATCTGGGAGCAGGCACTGATTGGCTAGACTGCAAGTCTGTCAAAAAAACTGAAAAAAGGGGCAGTTTGCAGAGGCTTAGATACAAGATAATCACAGAGGTTAAAAGTATATTATTATAACTGTGTTGGTTATGCAAAACTGGGGAATGGGTAATAAAGGGATTATCTATCTTTTAAAACAATAAAAATTCTGGTGTAGACTGTCCCTTTAAAATAACTAATTTAATACCCAATATAATATTGTTCATATTCAATTCTTTATAATCCAAGTAGTTTAAGCAAACACCATAAGTGAACACTAGAGGTCGCCCAAACCACAGAGCATGAAACTGAAGGTGTCAATAATATGCAGGGGTTTTCATACTGTGATATATAAGGTGTTTTTGTTTAACTCATTTGCACTTACATGCCTCTGATCTCATAGTGTACTTAGCTGACAAAGAGTAAGTACATTGTCACATCCTTGAATGAAAAGTAAGCAAATGCAGAACGTGTTCACACCCAGTCACACCTGTCTAGGCAGATTCTATATGCACAGTAATACAATAATATTCTGATGTTGTTTAGTCCAAGCATACTATGGACTTTTATATCCCTTAAAAGATCTGTTTGGGCTATATGGAAACTTCAGCATCTCATAATCTGGGAGTGCTAACAAAGTAGCCAAAAATATACCTCACAATCGGTTAGATTACGAGTGGCATTCTCGTACGCAAGCACCACCAGAAGTAAACATTTAACGCGGGCAGGATAGCACACATATTACAATTTGAACGTAAATTGTTTGCACACGAGTGAAACACAATGCAAGCTAACTTCAGGACTTCGGATATCACAACCATGTTAACGCATTTGCCATATAGAGTTTAATGGAGCGTGCTTAAAAAAATAAAATAGCACTTATTACTTGCGCCCTAACCCAACACCGCATTAGACCTATAGCACTAAACCCAAAGGTAATAATGAATATTTTACATTCCAATGTTCTTCAGAAAAAAGAAAATTAAACTTTCATGATTCAGATAGGGCAGGCAACTTTAAACAACTTTCCAATTTACCTTCACATTTGCTTTGTACTCTTTGTATTGTTTGTTGAAAGCTAAACCCAGGTAGGCTCATATGCTAATTTCTAAGTCTTTGAAGGCCGCCTCTTATCTCAGTGCATTTTGACAGTTTTTCCCAGCTAGATGTGTGTTGTATAGATAACATTGTGCTCACTCCTGTGGAGTTATTTAGTCAGCATTAATAGGTTAAAATTCAAGTCTGTCAAAAGAACTGAAATAAGGGGGCAGTCTGCACAGGCTTAGATACAAGATAATCACAGGGGTAAAACGTATATAAATATAATGGTGCTGGTTATGCAAAACTGGGGAATAGGTAATAAAGGGATTATCTATCTTTTTAAACAATGACAATTCTGGGGTAGTCTCTCCTTTTAAAAATACAAAGAACATGTTCTACTATGGGAAGAGCACAGTAATGTAAAATATTTACAGTAAATACACAGTTAAACACATTATAATGTATTAAAAAGTATTAAAATTTATTTAAGGTATTTGAGTGGAAAGGGCTCCAAAGTCTATATGTATTGTGTATATATGTATATAAATGCATAACTATGTATTTATATGGGAATATATGTATGTAAATACATTTATACGTATATACATATACATGTATATACACATATATGCAAATATATATAGACCCATACACATATTTAGACTTATTTATATACATTATAGCCCTTTCTATTCAAACACTTTATCATATACCATATACCTTTTCAAAGTATAATATTTGTATGAATAATGTTATCAGATAGTGTATATTGAGTGTAACACTTTATTTTTTATGTATTTATGTTGTGTTTGGTGCACTTTTTTTTAACTCTTGCTCTTTACGCCACCGCACTAGCAATAACCTGACGCATGCAAATTCAGATTATGCTCGATAGAAAGTGTTTACTTTCAACTTGTAATAGTGCAGGATCAATATTGGTTATTGTGATCTGTGCAAACAATACTGCACCACTTGCAATCTGGCCAAATATTTCCCAGATGCTTTTGAGGGCAAGAAGGTTAGAGCACTATGGGGCAGAATCGTATCAGGAGTGGCAGGTTGTGGGTGTGTCATGTGGTATAACTGGGCATGAAAACCGGGACATTTCCCTTTTCTTCTTTCTACATAAAGTACCTTTCATATACAGTTTCTGTTGTTTTTTAATTTGTTTTCTAAGTTGCACTAATCATCTTGCTGCTGTTGTGTAGGTGTGAGAGGTTAGTGCATTGGGTACATAGGTGTCTGTAAAATTGTTTGACAAAATGCCCTGAAATATATCTATGGCAAAATGTGCAGGGTGTTGTTTGTTGTATATATAAAATGCACATAATTTCAAATTAAGTGACTCAAGCGGGTGCAATGTTCACTCCCCCCTCCAGACACCTATAATTGTGTAGTACCAGCTCAGTTAAAGAGATGAATACAGCTCTGGATATTAATCCTGTCTGTTCAAAAGATGTCATTTTAAAATGTAGAAATCCTGTAGATACAGAAAAGAGGTGCCTTCATAGAGCAGTAACTTCTACATATAAGAGCAAAAACAGACGAAAGATTGCCAACTCACATAGAGATGAAGGCACTCACGGTGCCGTGAACAGCAGGCCGGGACCTCTTTGTCGCCCGGACAGACTCACCTTGAGATTTCCTGCAGCCAATCACGTAGTGGTGTGTTCACACAATCAGGATTCCTGTCTCCGATAAACGTCAGTAGATGTGTCCTACGGTAGCAGCACCAATTTGCTTTGTATTTATTGAAAAGGTGGTGTTTCCTTATTGGGAAAAAAAAAGTTACTGATCCTTTATTGTCTGTTGTGCCCACAAACCCCCCCCTGCAACTTCCTAATAGTTCTCTGATTAAGAAGGCTTTTTATTACCTTCAAAATGCATAAGGACAATCTATAAGACACTGCCTTATAGTAATTCTGTACAAACTATACCACCATATAGGGGCCGAATTGCCAAGCAATTGTCAAGCAAACCAGCAATTATGAAGCAGAGGTCTTGTCCGCCTGCTCTGTGGCTGCGGACATCAATATAACCTGTTCCTATACGATCGGGGTTGATTGACACCCCCTGCTAGTGGCCGTTTGGCTGTGAATCTGCAGGGGGCGGCATTGCACAAGCAGTTCACAAGAACTGCTTGTGCAATGATAAATGCCGACAGCGTATGGTGTTGGCATTTATCGATGTGCGGCGGACATGATACGCTACATCGTATCATGTTCGCTCGCACTTTCATAAATCGGCCCATAGACCCTAATGAGTCTTTCTTTTTAATCAGCAATAGTTGTGTACGTATTGAGCTTGCCCATCTTTGGTTCAGCACCTGGGTAGAGCTTGTTGATTGGTGGCTAAATGTAACCACCAATCAGCAAGCGCTACCCAGGGTGCTGAGCCACATATGGGCTGGCTTGTAAGCTTACAATCCTGATTTTCAAATAAAGATATTAAGAGAACAAAGAAAAATGTATAATAGGATTAAATTAGAAAGTTGCTTAAAATTGCATGCTCTACCTGAATCATGAAATAAAACACTTATAAAAGGGACACTAAACACTATGGGGCCTATTTAACAAAGATCTGTCGGACTTGATCAGCTCTGACAGACCTCGCTGAATGCAGAGAGCCATACGCTCTCCGTATTCAGCATGCAACGCCACCCCCTGCAGATTTGCGGCCAATCGGCTTGATAAATGGGCCCCTATGCCCTTCCCTCTAATGATGGGTACTGCTATCTTGAAACTTAGGTTTCACAGAAGGTATCTGCTAAAGGAGAGTTGCTGCACATTTGCAAACACATCAGCACTGGAATGCAATGAAAGAGGGAGGCGGATAATAGTTTAAATATTTTGCTTATAAAAAGTATTTAATGTCTATTTACAGAATACCTCATATGTCTGAGGTTTCCTTATTAGTGATGTCGCGAATAGTTCGCCGGCGAATAGTTCCCGGTGAAGATAGCTTGTTTGCGTTCACTGCGGCGGGCGAACATATGCGATGTTCGGTCTTCCCCCTATTCGTCATCATTGAGTAAACTTTGACCCTGTACCTCACAGTCTGCAGACACATTACAGCCAATCAGCGGCAGACCCTCCCTCCCAGACCCTCCCACCTCCTGGACAGCATCCATTTTAGATTCATTTGGAAGCTGTATTCTTAGTGAGAGGAGGGACAGTGTAGCTGCTGCTGATTTAATAGGGAAATCGATAGCTAGGCTAGTGTATTCAGTGTCCACTACAGTCCTGAAGGACTCATCTGATCTCTGCTGTAAGGACAGCACCCCAAAAAGCCCTTTTTAGGGCTAGAACATCAGACAGCTGCCAGTACCCAAGATGGCCACCAATAAGGCAGATGGGGAGGGTTAGAGAGCTGTTTTGGGGGGGATCAGGGAGGTTGGGGGCTAAGGGGTATGCTACACCACAGCATATGTAAATATGCTAAAAAAATAAATATTTTTTTTAAAAAACCTTTTATTTTAGTACTGGCAGACTTTCTGCCAGTACTTAAGATGGCGGGGACAATTGTGGGGTGGGGGAGGGAAGGGAGCTGTTTGGGAGGGATCAGGGGGTCTGATGTGTCAGGTGGGAGGCTGATCTCTACACTAAAGCTAAAATTAACCCTGCAAGCTCCCTACAAACTACCTAATTAACCCCTTCACTGCTAGCCATAATACACGTGTGATGCGCAGCTGCATTTAGCGGCCTTCTAATTACCAGAAAGCAACGCCAAAGTCATATATGTCTGCTATTTCTGAACAAAAGGGATCCCAGAGAAGCATTTATAACCATTTGTGCCATAATTGCACAAGCTGTTTGTAAATAATTTCAGTGAGAAACCTAAAATTGCGAAAAAATTAAAGTTTTTTTTTAAATTTTGATCGCATTTTGCGGTGTAAATGGTGGCATGAAATATTACCAAAATGGGCCTAGATCAATACTTTGGGTTGTCTACTACACTACACTTAAGCTAAAATTAACTCTACAAGCTCCTTACATGCTCCCTAATTAACCCCTTCACTGCTGGGCATAAAACACGCTTGGTGCGCAGTGGCATTTAGCAGCCTTCTAATTACCAAAAAGCAACGCCAAAGCCATATAAGTCTGCTATTTCTGAACAAAGGGGGATCCCAGAGAAGCGATGTTGACAACCATTTATGCCATAATTGCATAAGTTGTTTGTAAAATAATTTCTGTGAGAAACCTAAAGTTTTGTGAAAAAGTGAACAATTTTTTTTTATTTGATCGCATGTATGGGCAGTGAAATTGGTGGCATGAAATATACCAAAATGGGCCTAGATCAATTACTTTGGGGATGTCTTCTAAAAAAATATATATACATGTCAAGGGATATTCAGGTATTCCTGACAGATATCAGGGTTCCAATGTAACTAGCGCTTATTTTGAAAAAAAGTGGTTTTGAAATAGCAAATGTGCTTTCTTTTATTTATTTCCCTATAACTTTGCAAAAAAAGCAAAGAACATGTTAACATTGGATATTTCTAAACTCAGGACAAAATTTAGAAACTATTTAGCATGGTTGTTTTTGGTGGTTGTAGAGTGTGTAACAGATTTTGGGGGGTCAAAGTTAGAAAAAGTGTGTTTTTTTCAATTTTTTCCTCATAATTTATAATATTTTTAATAATAAATTATAAGAAGATGATGAAAATAATGGTATCTTTAGAAAGTCCATTTAGTGGCGAGAAAAACTGTACATAATATGTGTGGGTACAGTAAATGAGTAAGCGGAAAATTACAGCTAAACACAAACACAGCAGAAATGTAAAAATAGCCCTGGTCCTTAAGGGAAAGAAATTGAAAAATGGCCTTGGTCCTTAAGGGGTTAAAAAAAAAAAACCTAGAAATTTGACTGTGAAATAATAGCAGTCTGTTTCCTTCACGCGTGTGCGTTTCAGGGCCTGCCAGGGCACAGTGTCACACCAGTGCAACTCATATCTGGTGTAACAGTAGTGTACATTAAAAAAAAAAATACAATTTTGACTGTAATAGATTGAATAGCAGTTACTTGTCTGCAAGCGTGTCTGTCAGGCCTACAGCGTCTACTCTGCCAACTTCTGCCAGTGCACAGTGCCACTCATATCTGTTGTCACAGTAGCTTGCATGCATAGTACCACTAATCGAAAAAAAAATGACAGGTAGAGGCAGGCCACCCTGCAGGGGCCGTCGTGGTCATACTGCTGTGATTCCCTTTGGCCCTAGAATAATGCCCAGTGTTCAGAGGCCACGTACCCTGAACTCGAAAAGGTCTGAGGACATAGTTGACTGGTTAACACAGGACACCCAATCTTCTACAGCTTCCGCTCGGAAACCTTGACGCACCATCCTCCTCCAGCTTAGCTTCGGGCACCTCTCAAGTTACCACTCGCCCGCCTGCCGCCACCACCAACACTAGCACCACAGCCGCTTCACTTGATCTGTCAGAGGAGTTATTTACACATCAGTTGGAAGAAATGAGTGATGCGCAACATTATTGCCAGAGGATGTAGATAACAGGGATATGTCTCAGTCAGGCGCATTACAACACATGGACGTACGGTGTGATTGATGATGATGTTGGTACCCGCTGCGGGAGTTTGGTGTGTTACTGTGAAGCGGGGCGTAACCCTTACACTACCTGATCGATACAACATCATACCTGATGTTTTAAAGCACGTTATTCCAAACAATTTAGGAATGTTAGGTGATTTATGCCCTTTATGGATTAAAACCAGACTCTGCATCAACTATGTAATTTTCCATGGGAGTTTTGCCATGGATCCCCCTCCGGCATACCACAGTCAGGTGTTAGTCCCCTTGAAACAACTTTTCCATTACTATTGTGGCCAGAAAGAGTCCCTGTGGGTTTTAAAATTCGCCTGCCTATTGAAGTCTATGGCGGTTCGCCCGTTCGCCAGTTCGTGAACATTTACGGAAGTTCGCGGTTCGCCAACCCAAATTTTTATGTTCGCGACATCACTATTCCTTATGTGAGTTGGCTACTAAATAGATTGTATCAATAAAACTGTATTATGCTATTGCATTTTCACCTTTCCCCTGTATCTCTCGTATGCATTGTGAGTCATACCTGGAAAACAGATATCCATTCCTGGAATAATCTAAGAGGCAGAGATCCAAGCAGGAAGAGAGTAATGACAACCTAAAGAGGAATCAATTTACAGCTATTACCTCATACTGATTCAGTTCTCAAGAAGTATTAGAAACCCTAGGGGGTTTATCATTGCACCACATTAACCTGTGCTTTGGAATCTATTACTTTTATTTTAAAAAACAGAAAGTCTTGCACTAACTCTCTAACTTCTTGTTCGAGCATAAATTTATTTAACTTTTATTTTTAGCAAAAATATTGTCACGTGTTAATTGCCATTTTTGCATATGAACAATAGAAAATTATTCAATTAGCATAATCTTATTTATTTTAAATTTTCTAGCCTTCCATTTTTTTCTGTAAGTGGAGTTCTTCTATGTTGTCATTCTGGAATGACTTTTGTCTTTTGGGCTCCCTGTTATGTATAAAATTAGAAAAATTGGTTTCTGACAATGGTTTGTTGCTTTGCAAGTCATTAAAAGATAAGAGTGACCAGATTAATTATTGCTCTATTGGTTGTGTTAAGTTCTCGCATCTTACGCCCTCATGTACTAAAAAGCGATCGAGTGGACAAGCTTCTTAACCCGAGAAGTTGTCCGCTCGCATTTGCTACATACGTATGAATCATTACACGCTCAAGTGAGCGTGCAAAGCTCGCCCCTTCTCTCACGCGACTGATCGCATGAGAGAAGGAACAGTCAACCGCCCAGAGCGAACGAGCGCTCAGTGATTTCCCCTCGATATGTCAGAGGTAGCGAAGAGTGTAGAAGCAGATCTTCTTTTCCTGCAGACTTGATCCATTTGAACGAGCGTGTTCTCTAGAACAATGGGTTTGTGGATTCATGAGAAAAAAATACATATTTCAAATACCCAATTAAACCAAAAGGAGCAACCTACAAATAATACTCTGCAGCTAGTATAGCAAGTCATTGAAAGCACAGTAAGGGTAAATCAGTTTTACAGTATGTAACAGGTGTTCCTTTAATTCTCAGGATAGCCTTACGCAGATCTCAGACTTTCTTGAATTCACTATCCTTACTGATTCAACTGGAAGACTATTCCATAAATCAACCATTCTTTATGTAAAGAAGTGCTCCTGAAAATGACTCCTAATAGTTCCAAATACCAACTATCCCTATCTTCCGTATGAATATTTTTCTGCATGAGAGCCATCATGTTACATTTTGTACAAAAATATTTATTATAAAAATATTAAATAAATTAATAAATGTATCCCCTTACAGTATATTCTCATTATGCAGAGCATTGCCTTGTATCCTACAAGAGATTATACCCTCCACCCTGCAGCACATTATATACAATAATAAGAGTGAATTTTTCAGCTACACAGCCTCTCGGTGGCTCAACAGCGTGTCTGAATGTGTCTCTATATTGTCACGTATCTGTGAATATAGAACTGTCATGCTTCATGAGGAGGTAGATGGGTGATTATTGAGCTGCCAGAAAAGTTTTCTTTGTTATAATCAAAATAGATGTCTTTCCAAGGTGCTATGTAAAGAGATCCAAATACTTTTCTCCTCATCATGGAGATGTGCTTAGTTAGAATCATTTTCCTTATTGCCCGCAGGCAGTTCTCTGCGTGTTCCACCTCATTATGCGGCAGTGAAACAGTTTCTGGGTGCCATTGGTTTTGGTCCTCGTTCAGGAAGTTGCCTTTTCACAAAATTGTGGAGCTGAGGAGTTGTGCTGAGATCTCTCTCCCCAAGACGAAGAAGTAAAAGAGTTATCCTTCAAGCTGCCCACACATTTCTCATTCTGAGAATGGGGAGAGGATGATTTACCACGTAGAATATCTGTGATCTGAAATTAAACAGGAAAAATGTGATGAAGAGTACAGTATGTCAGAGAAGGTGTTGGGAGCATTGGGGAAAATTAAATGCAATAAAGAAGATATTAGTAAAAGCAGAAGAAAACACTGTCCCTAATTATTCTTATGGCATACCTAGGTGCACATTCCGGACCAGTTCATGACTGGAAACAATGCTGGCCACCTAGTGTTCTTGCAAATGTATAACATAGTTATAAAACTGCTGACATATATTGATCGAACACCTTCCCACCTGCTTTTCAACAAAGACCATTAAGTGAACAAAGTAAATTTGATAATAGAAGTAAATTGGAAATGTTTTTTTTTTTAGCATTTTACATTTTATCTGAATCATGATAGAATTATTTTGGGGGTTTATTGCCCCTTTAATTATTAATAGATACAATAATCTATACAAAGGTCTAAAAAAAGAATTGAAACATTTTTTTCTTCTAACCATGAAAATACAATTGTTTATGAAAAGGTATCTAACACAGGGATTGATTTCTTAGCTCCTTACCCTTCTGTCCTTTGCCACTGTCATTGCTGTGTCATTATGGCAGTTTTTGATGCCACAGTCGGCGCCACTCCTCAGCAGTAACCGCGTGATCTCTGCAAGGCCACGACCACTTGCCACGTGTAGTGCTGTGTTGCCTGCATATGTCTGGGCATTCACACTAGCGCCATGCTGGGAGTGACAAAAAAGGACACTTAGAGCTTACCACAATTCTAAAAATGTGCACAATGACAATATAGCAAGTATCACCCCTACTAATCTATGGTACTCTCCTGAATTTCTCTCAGCATAATGAATAAAATCTATAGATTAAATGGACAGTCTTCTCCAGAATTTTTATTGTTTAAAAAGATAGATAATCCCTTTATTACCCATTCCCCAGTTTTGCATAACCAATACAGTTATATTAATATACTTTTTTACCTCTGTGTTAGCTTGTATCAAAGTCTCTGCAAGACTGCCCCCTATTTCAGTTCTTTGACAGACTTGCATTTTAGCCAATCAGTGACGACTCATAAATAACTCCATGGGAGCACAATGTTATCTATATGGCACACACAAACTAGCGCTGTCTAGCTGTGAAAAACTTTCAAAATGCTGAGATAAGAGGCAGCCTTCAAGGGCTTAGAAATTAGCATATGAGCCTACCCAGGTTTAGCTTTCAACAAAGAATACCAAGAGTACAAAGCAAATTTTATGATAAAAGTAAATTGGAAAGTTATTTAAAATTGCATGCCCTATATGAATCATCAGTGTTTAATTTTAATAGACTGTCCCTTTAACATTCTCAATGTGTGAGGTTGACATGCTATAAAGTCCTTTCTACTAGTGAAAGGAATTGAATGAAGTGCTGTCAATAAGGGAACGTGCAAGAAGAATTCCTACATGCTTGTCACCCAGCAAGTTTTTTACCTGCATGGACAGTAATTTTAAGGTAGAATATATGACTAATAAAGCTGGTCCTATTGCTGGAACTAGCCATAAATATTTTTCAAATAATAGTGACTTTGTTTCTGAGTGATGCTAATGTTTCTTATGCTTTTTATGGCTGAAATGTAACCCCAAATTCATACCTGTAACACGTTTCTTATAGTTATATTAGTAATTATTAATTCTGCAACTACTATGTGACGGTAAGTGGAGAAATGTAGCAATGAATTTTATTCCCTAAATGATTAAAGTGATATTTATGTAACATGAGATAAATATTCCTATTACTTGCCATAGATAGGAATGAGGAAGGTATTGGAGATGTTACTAATAAAATTTATGAATTAAAACTACAACTTGTATGAGGTTATTTCTATTATGTGTTGTAATTCTTTGGACTACCAGTGGGTGGAGTTGTGCCGGTAACATTTAGGAAGTAGTTGGATACACTGGGGCATATTTATCAAGCTCCGTAAGGAGCTTGATGCCCCATGTTTCCGGCGACCCTAAAGGCTCGCCGGAAACAGACGTTATGAAGCCCCGTTCTAAAGACCGCTGCTCCATAACCTGTCCGCCTGCTTTGAGGCGGCGGACAGAAATCAACCCGATCGAATATGATCGGGTTGACTGATACCCCCTGCTAGCGGCTGATTCGCCGCAAATCTGCAGGGGGCGGTATTGCACCAGCAGTTCACAAGAACTGCTGGTGTAATGATTAATGCCAAGAGCGTATGCTGTCAGCATTTATCTATGTGCAGCGGACATGATCCGCTATATCGGATCATGTCCACTCGCACCATAATAAATAGGACCCAATGTGTCAAATAATTATTAATATTTAAAGCACAACTTTGATTTGCAAATAGAAAATATTGTATTGTATAAATTAGTACTGTCAACCCACATATGATATTCTATAAAACAATGGACACATGATAGAATGATGATTCTCCTTTACCTGCAACAGAAGGGACACCAAATCTTCACAACCATTCTCCACAGCTTGTATTAGGGGACTATGACCACTCTTTATATCCTAAATAAACAGTAGGCAATAAAGCACTCAGTTACATTCGTGAGAACTTCAGATATGATTCATAAAGTTTGCTGATAGTAAATGAATTCTGTCCCTCTCAGATGTTAAACGGATGACATTTCTCGTCACCCTCCCCAATTCATCAGTCAGTCAGTATGGGCCCTTCTTAGAAGGTAGGCCTATGCTTGCCCTCTCCTTTGTGATCTGTCATTGAAGGTCCCCCCCTTCCAAAATGATATTAAAAAAGTGGTCGCTTTCCTGTCAAAGAGCCATGAGTGACATCATACCACAGTATCCACCTCAGCTCCATTGTCCAAGAGGCAGCACGTGATGTCTTTACGCCGTGTGCTGATAGCTACATGCAGTGCAGTCTTTCCTAAAAGAAAAAAACAAAAACCTATGTGACTAGGAGACAGGGGATAGAAGAGTTGGCTATTTGGTGCATGCTATTTGTATGGTATAAGAATTAAAACAGAGAAATATTGGAATAAATGTAAAGGAACACCCTGACTGTTAAATCTATCAATGATGTCTGAGCATCGTAAATAAAGTTTATTAAAAAAAAAAAAGACAAGGATATCATTCTTATAGCTACTGTTGCTAATAGGTTAATTCTAAAATAAAGAAACACTTATCTATGCTATTTTATCATCTGCTGAAATGCTAAACCATAACCCTGGACTTTCTGGGCATATTCCTGCCTTAACACTAACCATGGTTGACAAGACTCCACCCCTAGCCCTCCAGGTGCTGCAAGAAATGTGTTGGTAGCTATGCTTATAGTATATATAGTTTTTATACTGTCCTAGCATCTAGGAAGTCTGCTGCCCCTTCACCTGCTTTCCATAAACACAACATATTTGCCTAATATATTTCTAAGAACTGTAGGCCAGGGATTCATGGACAGGGGTCATAGAATCCCAACTTACAACCAGGTATAAATAAACCATCTGGAGCATAGGAGGGGGGTGCATCATGCCATAGAACTCCCCATAAAATCTGTTGTTTTCCCTAAATCCTTGTACCTTAGGCACAGGCCTAGTTGGTGTAGCTGGCCTAGGACAAAATATGCCCCTTGTATATTATACATTTTTTCACTTAGTTTGCATTCATCACAAACTAAACCATTTTACTTAAAATTTCAGGTTACGTAGACATTGTCATTTATACCTAAATTCAAAATTGCAGGCAATTTCAATCCTGCTTTCAACAGTTATTAGAATGTGATAAACAGAATGTTACTTTGTATTGATGTTGAAAACTACTCACCTTGGAAGTTGGTGGCTTCCAGGTTCCTTGTTTTAAACCTCAAAAGCACTTCCAGACTTTCAGAACTTTCATATTCGCATGCTAAGTGAAGACATGTCTGCCCATTGCGATCTGGAATCAGGGGCGAGGATCCATTCTCCAGAAGTAGAGAGACCAGGTCAGGCTGATTGGTAATGACAGCAAGGTGCAAGGGTGTCTGAGAGAGGAAGATGGAGATAAGATATGATACAAAGTGGGTGTGAAAGCAACAAGTAAAATTACAGGGACGTAATGATAACAGACAACATATAAATATATATATATATATACATATACTGTATATGCAAAAAAAAGAGAGAAAGTAAGATAAAATATGTAAAATGATGTTCACAACATATATATTATATACTGGGGACACAAAAATACACATATTTACAATGAACACATTTAAAGATTGCTTAGTTTTCAACCTATTTCCAAATATAGGAAACATATCTTCCTTGAAACCTACTCCAAACACTGGAACAGGTGATGTGAATGAGCACAGATTATGTTGTCAGGTATCCAGTATTCAACTGTACAGTTTAGTATTTCATCAGACTGTCTTGTATATTCTACATAAATATACTGGAGTGTCAGCTAAGTATTAAATAAATTACACTTCCCATGCTCTATTCTGCCTGTTACCGGCAGCCAAGGAGGGTAAAAAACACTGTCTTATGTTTTACTGGCAGCCATGGGGTGTTAAATCACTGCTCTTTGTGTGCTGCTGGCAGTCAGTTGAGTGAAATGGCTACTGCATACGTTGTTACTTGCAGCCAAGAGTGTAAAATGACTGCTTAGTTGTGAAAAATATATGTACATGGTGTATATATATGGTATATATGGTATATATGGTATATATATACATGGTGGGGTCAAGAGTGAGGTCTAACGTAGGGCTTTTGGGGGACATCATGTGACCCCCACCTACCACTATTGTCTAGCCAACTAAAGGTTGTCCAGTGTTTTTGTGGATGACCACTGGCACCCTTATGAACAGAGTACTCCCTTACACAGAATGTGCATGCTAGCTGTCAAACTGTGCATGTGCATGGCTCACTCATATATTGGCTGTTGGTTGTATGCAAGAGTGGCGTAAAGGCAATTATATTTAGAATCAATTTTAAACTCAAAGTTTTTTTTCAGGGTGTATATTGCAAATGTATTTATAATTAAGTTTACAGTCCATATACATTCTTTTGATCATGCCTGTCACGCCCCTTTACCTAAGACGGTGCGGTAGTAGTGGCAAAAGTGTTATACAGGATGGAGAAAACGGTAACCGTATGGATTTGGTAGGAGTATAATTAATGGGAAAGAGAACAGTTCAGTGCTTGGTCAAGAGATGCACTTTACAGAATTTTTGAATTTTCCCTAAATGCCATGTTAGCGGGATAATTTTACATTTAGACGTATGTTAAATACAAAATGTTACTCTAAGCATAAAAGGTTGTTTCTGTACGTCTGCTGCACGTGTAAATCACTACTGTAAGAGGGAGGGTTCAAAAGGAAACAGAGGGGAAACCCCTGAGTCATATGATTTCCAGCAAGAGAAACTGACATATAGAAAGGGAGAAATACAGAGAGCGTGTTAGTAATGCCACAAGCTTTTCAAAATCATGAGAGACAGACAGTATCTTGTGCGCTAGGAGTTATAGAGAACTAGTATTAGTATATACAAACACAGGAAACCTGATGGGGAAGGGGTGGGTTATATACAATAACAAGAGTTATTGTAAATTGAGTAAATATATAAGATTCATTTTAACAACTGTGATGCTACAGGGAATTGTTGAGGTCTGAGGTCTACAGGTATTAATGTGAGGAACCACATTGTCCCCCCGCCCCAATTTAATTAAATGAAATAATAATGTGATCTTTCATATAAATAAATGATCAATGCCTTATCAACATACATGGCACTGGTTAAATATGCACAAGTGGCCCTAAAGCTATATATGCACACTGACCCAGAAGCATTTGCAGTGGTTCCTCCCAGTGAGCCATGAAAGTTGCAGATAAGTAGGGCAAACTATGCTTAAAGGAATACTTAACCCACATTTTTTCTTTCACGAATCAGATAGAGCATGCAATTTTAAGCAACTTTCTAATTTACTCCTATTATCAATTTTTCTTCATTCTCGTGCTATCTTTATTTGAAAGAGCAGCAAAGTAAGCTTATGTCCCGGCCCACCTGAGTAGTGCTTTCTAATTGGTGGCTAAATGTAGCGAAACAATCAGCAAATGCAACCCAGGTTCTAAACCAAAAATGGGCCGTCTCCTAACCTTACATTCCTGCTTTTTCAAATAAAGATAGCAAGGGAACAAAGAAAAAATTATAATATGAGTAAATTAGCAAGTTGTTTAAAATTGCATACTCTACCTGAATTGTTTAAAATTGCATACTCTACCTGAATTATAAAAGAACATTTTGGGTTTAGTTTCCCTTTAAAAGAGAATTAAAGGGACAGGCAACACCATTTTTTATGTTTTGGATAGAACATATCATTTTAAACAACTTTTCAATTTACTTCTATTATCAAATTTTGCTGAAGCAACAGCATTGCACTACTAGTAACTAGCTGATCATATCTAGTTAGCCAATCAGAAGATACAAATGTGTGCAGGTCCCAATCAGCAGCTAGAACCCACTATGTGTATTCTTTTACCAAGAGAAAGAAGCACATTTGAAAATAAAAGTGAATTTAAAAGTGTCTTAAAATTAATTCTATAGGGTAGATTTATTAACAGTCGAGCGGACATGATTCGCTGTAGCAAATAAAATGCTTGTGTAATGACCACCCCTGCTCACTGGCAGCCAATCATCAGCTAGCAGAGGCTGCTTCTTAAAGGGACATGAAACCCAGTTTTTTTCTTTCATGATTTAGAAAGAGCATGCCATTTTAAACAACTTTCTAATTTACTTCTATTATCTAATTTGTTTTAATCTCTTTATATACTTTGATGAAAAGCATATCTGGATATGCTAAGTAACTGCTGATTAGTTGCTGCACATAGATGTCTCGCGTGATTGGCTCACCCATGTGCATGGCTATTTCTTCAACAAAGCATATCTAAAGAATGAAGCAAATTAGATAATAGAAGTAAATTGGAATGTTGTTTAAAATTGTGTTCTCTACTTGAATCATGAAATAAAAATTTTGGGTTTGGTGTCCCTTTAACTTCCGTTTCAGGCAAGCATGAAACAATGGGGCTCTGAAGCAGCACCCTCTGTTTAATAAATGGAGCCCTATATCTGAATCATGCAAGTTTAATTTTGTTTTTCCTACCCTTTTAAAGATATGTATATATATTATATATGTATATATACACCCAGCCACTGTATTGCACTGCATGTTGCTATTTCAGACCATTCCTGGGGTACATCCTGTGAAAAGCTCCTTAAATCTTTTTTTTTTTTTTTTTTTGCTGTACAATCAGAGACCAGAAATCATTCAGATCATATACTGATCAATGCACTCAATAGAATGTTGCTGAATAAGGGAGCCTCCTGTAGTTTACTTAAAGGGACAGTCAAGTATAAATTAAACTTTCATTATTCAGATAGGACTTGTCATTTTAATCAACTTTCCAATTTACTTTTATCATCAAATTTGCTTTTTTCTCTTGGTATTCTTAGTTTAAACTAAACATAGGTAGGCTCATATGCTAATTTCTAAGCCTTTGAGGCTGCCTCTTATCACATGCTTTTTAAATCTCTTTTCAACACAAAGAGACAGAAAGTACACATGGGCCATATAGATAACACTGTGTTCAGGCACAGGGGGTTATTTAAGATCTAGCACAATACAATGCTAAATTTAAGACAATAGATAATAAACAGTCACAGTCATGTGATCAGGGGGCTGGAAGAAGGTTCCTAGATACAAGGTAATCACAGAGGTAAAAAGTATATTAATATAACTGTGTTGGTTATGCAAAACTGGGTAATGGGTAATAAAGGGATTATCTATCTTTTAAAACAATAACAATTCTATGGTAGACTGTCCCTTTAAATGGATATGAAATCCAAAAAATGTCTTTCATGATTCAGATAGAGCAGGAAATGTTAAGCAACTTTCTAATATACTCCTATTAACATTTTTTCTTTGTTCTCTTGGTATGCTTTGTTCAATGAGCAGCAATGCGCTTCTGGTTGCTGACGGAACACGTGTGAGCCAATGACAATCGGTATATATAATATGCATCCACCAATCGGCAACTAGAACCTAGATTCTTTGCTGCTCCTGATCTGTCATAAACCTTTTCAGCAAAGGATAACAAGAGAAGAAAGCAAATTAAATAATAGTAAAGTAAAGTAAATTGGAAAGTTGTTTAAAATTGTATTCTCTATCAGAATCAAAAAAGAAAAATTTTGCATTTCATGTCCATTTAAGTGTGTAGTGCATCGGGTTTTCTTGTGGGAATGGAAAATGCATAATTTTCAGAGACAAATTGTGTGGGGGAAATACAGTAACAAATTTGGAGTTAATAGTTTTGTTTTACTATTAATGAAGCATTGTGTGGGGGATTTAATTTTTAATTTAATGGTACTTTAATTGATGGCTGCATAATTTTGATACATGGGTGCACATTCTGTGTTGCAGAAGGTTAGAAGTAGCTAAATAGTGCATGATCACAGCCAAATACATAATTGTAGCACCACTCAACCATATAATGCAAAGAAGCAACTTTGAATGCTACATAGTACCTACCTACAAATCTGTTGCTCAATACATATAGCTACTTGGTTTAGATACAAAATGATTGGTGGGAAATAAAAATACATAAAAAAATAAACACTGATGATGATCACACTGTGGCCCTTGGACTTTAATCTGAACAGCATGGTTTGGATAGAGGAGTTCTGTCTAGAAATAAGAATCTTTATAACAGAGGTGTTATAATGAATAATTTTCAGAACAAATAAAAGGTACTGATTTAAACAATAAACAAAAGATAAAGTTATAGAAATGAAATGGAAGAGTTAGGGTGGTTATAGAGAGGGATCATTTATAGGGGCCGAATTATCAAGCTCTGAATGGAGTAGTTATGAAGCAGCGGTCTAAAGATCGCTGCTACATAACTTGTTCGCCTGCTCTGAGACTACGAACATCAATCCGCCTGATCCTATACGATCGGGCTGATTGAGACCCCCTGATAGCGGCCAATTGGCTGCGAATCTGCAGGGGTGGTATTTATTTGTGAACTGCTTGTGCAATGATAAATGCCTACACCATATGCTTTTATATATGTATATCCCAGGACATACTTGAAAACGAGAGAAATCTCAATGTATCCTTCCTGGTAAAATATTTTATAAATAAATAAATGTGCGGCTGACATGATACGCTACATCGAATCATGTCCGTCCGCACTTTAATACATCGGCCCCATAGTATTAAAAATAAGTATTTCTCTGTCTGGTGTTAAATGCTCACCTGTCTCAGGTTGTTGAGAGAATCCAGGGATCTCCTGCCATGAAGAAGAAGACTTATCACCTTCTTGGCAGCAGAGAAGTTTCCATGAGCGACAGCTATGTGCAATGCTCTGCATGAAAAAAGGGGTGAGAGGTGACATTCTTGATGAAAGGAAGGAAAAACAAATGACACATAATATATTAAGTTGGTAGTAGAAGAAACTATTAGTTGTAGGGAACAGATGGAAAGGAGAGAGAAAAAGAAGATGAGCTAGAGAAGAGAAAACAAGGTATGATGGTATGTGCAGAGGTACAGGAAGGGGAAAATGTATCCACAAACAAGTAAGACTTTCAATAGACTAAGGGCTAGATTACAAGTGAAGCGCTAATTTAATGTGCACCCGTAAAAGGGGCAAATTTGCTAGTTTACAGGCGCACATTAGATAACCAGTTATTACAAGTGTCTGGTTAATGCTACCGCAAGCTCGCAGTAGCAGTTTACGCTCAGTGAATTAACCAGAAGTCAGACCTCTGGTTAATTAAATATATGTCCCCCTATTGCACCCAAAATAAAGTGTACAGTTCCTTTATTTAAAAAATAAATATGAGCATCTTTTAAAAAAAGTCTATGGTGACTGAAGTCTATGGTGACTGTGTTTTTACTTATATATTTATATGCTCATATAATTTATGTGTATATATAAAGGAAGGAATTCTTCCAAAAAATTGTCAACTTAAAAATGTATAGTTAGTCCCATAAAAAAGTATCATTGCTCAATGCAATACTCTTGTTATTTTGTGATATATATATATACAGTATGTATTCATATACATATATATTTTATGTTTGCTGCCCAACGTTGTGTAAATTACCTACCTCCTACACTGCAATAGGTTCCTTGCCATGTTTGACAGCATCAGAACAAGTTTGCCAGTGGAGCCTATGGAGGCGCGCTTTCGTGAGCGCAAAGCTTCCAGGCAATGCGAATGTGAGGCCATGTTTGCATTGTGCTCAACTTGTAACACCAGCGCACAATTGCGTGCACCGGTATTACTGAGTGGAGAGCAAATATTGCGCTTGTGAAAGCGCAATTTTGTGTTCCACTCATTGGGGCCTATTTAACAATGGTCTGTCAAACCTGATCCGACAGTACAGATCAGGTCCGACAGACCTCGCTGAATGCTGAGAGCAATACGCTATTCAGCATTGCACCAGCAGCTCTTGTGAGCTGCTGGTGCAACGCCGCCCCCAGCAGATTCGCGGCCAATCGGACGCCAGCAGGGGGTTGTCAAACAACCCGATCATACTCGGATAGATATATGTTTTTAAAAGATAGATAGACATATGAATTTATGTGTATATATGTTAAATATGTACACATATATAAGTATTTATATATACACACATACACATATATATCCATATTTAGACATGTATATGCACAACCCCAATTCTGAAAAAGTTGGGACAGTATGAAACATAGAAACATAGATATTGACGGCAGATAAGAGCCATAGGCCCAGCAAGTCTGGAAAATGCAAAAAAAAAAAAATCAATTCACACTTTACTATATTGAAGACACATTATTAACACATTATTTGATGTTTTTCTTTGTAAATTTAATGTATTTTTGAAAATATACACTAATTTAAAATCTGATGACTGCAACACAAGGATGGGTCGAGACTTGCCAATCTGCCAACAGATGCATCAGCGAATAATCCAACACTTTGAGAACAACATTCACCAAAGACAATTCAATAGGATTTTGGGCATTTCACCTTCTACAGTTCACAATATAATTCAAAGAATCAAGGAATCCGGTCAAATCTCGGTGCGTAAAGGGCAAGGCCGAAAACCACTTCTGAATGCTCATGATCTCCAATACCTCAGATGTCACTGTCTCAAAAACCATCATGAGTCTGTAATGGATATCCTGACATGGGCTCGGGAATACTTTGGTAAACCTTTATTAGTCAACACCATTCGCTGCTCCATCCACAGATGCAAGTCAAGGCTTTACTATGAAAAACAGAAGCCAAACATCAACACTGTCCAGAAGCGCCGCCGACTTCTCTGGGCTCGGTCTCATCTGAGATGGACAGAAGCACAGTGGAATCGTGTTTTGTGGTCTGACGATTCAACATTTCTCTGGGCCAAACAGGAAAAGGACCATCCAAGCTGTTATCAGCATCAGGTCCAAAAGCCAGCATTTGTCATGGTAAGGGGGTGTGTCAGTGCCCATGGCATAGGTAACTTGCACATCTGTGAGGACACCATCAATGCAGAAATATATGCATATATTTTGGAGCAACATATGCTGCCATCCAGATGTCGTCGGTCTTTTCCAGGGACGTCCCTGTATTTTCCAGCAGGACAACGCCAAATGACATTCTGCCCGGATTACAAGTGCATAGTTGCGTAAGCAGAGAGTGTGGGTGCTAGCATTGCTTGTATGCAGTCCTGACCTGTCTCTGATTGAGAATGTGTGGCACATTATGAAGCGCAAAATAAGGCAACAAAGTCCCTGTACAGTGGCTCAGCTGAAGACATGCATAATGGATAAATGGGGGAAAATTGTGCTTGCTAAACTTAACCACAACTGGTGTCTTTAGTGCCCAAACGCTTAATAAGTGTTATTAAAAGAAAAGGTGATGTTACACAGTGGTAAACAACAAACTGTCCCAACTTTATTTGAAATGTGTGTTGCAGTCATCAGATTTGAAATTAGTGTATATTTTCAAAAATACTAAATTCACAAAGTAAAACATCAAATAATGTGTTATCAATAAAGTACAGGTTGAATTTAATTTTCAAATTACTCTTTTTTTTTTTTTGGGGAATTTTCGATACTGTCCCAACTTTTTCGGAATTGTGGTTGTATGTATCTCAATGTTAAAGCCCTTTGCCTTCCTTTTTTTTGTCTAACACCTGAGTCCTCATATCTTGGAGCCCTTATAACTTTTTTGTGCGATATTTATTTTTAATCATTTTTATTAGATAAAGTTATTATGTGTGTAACTGTACTTTGTAATGTATTTTTGACGTGCTTTGTGACACTTTTTGTTTTGTGAAACAGTTAACTAGAGCTCTCAGGTCATGCTAACCCGAATAGCTCAAGCAATCGCGTTTACTTTCAACTTGTAATATGATTGCAAAAAACCCGGCGTGCGTAAAAACTCGCGATAAACCCCTTTTTGCTTGCGCATAACTGTTAAAGCTCCACTCGTAATATAGCCCTAAATAAATTGGAATTTATTTTTTGTCATTTTCAACCACTTTAGTGTCAACATTATAATTACCCAATATACCTCCATAATCTCTATCTTCCTAAAATATAATAAACATCTTAACCCCTTCACCCCCTTTGTTTAATCTGTAAGCGACATTTGAACATAAACCATATCTTTACCACCAACTGGTAATATTTTGAGATGCTCAGATCATGAATCTCTTTATAGGCCCAGAGTCACCAAATACCTTTACATTTTCCATTATCCTCTTGCCTACTCGTCATTCCAAATATAGACAAATATATACAATTGGTGATTGCTTCCCTTATATAGGATAAGCCTATCCTTCCTTATGTCAATAATAGTAGAACTAAATTATCCTATAAATATTAATAACAAGAGAGATAGTGATATCCAACTATGGTTTCACTTATAAAAGAAAGGGATTTCAGAACTCTTTTCAAATTTAAATTCTATTTATTTATTTACAAGTGCACAGATTATGTGAATACACACACCATCCCCACCCAGACTAAAATAGAAAAAGGAAGCCCTGACAAAGCCCAATAAAGCAAGGCATCATGGGTTAAACACGCATAGGCAGACTTCTATTCCTTTGAGAAAGAGACCAGTACCAAGAAAAGTACTGAAGAAATCCCTTTATTTTATAAGTGAAACCATAATATGTTGGGTATTACTATCTCTCTTGTTATTAATATTGATATAAAGTAAACAAGGGTCTGCACCAGGCGTATTTAAAGGGACAGTCTAGGCCAAAATAAACTTTCATGATTTAGATAGAGCATGTAATTTTAAACAATTTTCCAATTTACTTTTATCACCAATTTTGCTTTGTTCTCTTGGTATTCTTAGTTGAAAGCTTAACCTAGGAGGTTCATATGCTAATTTCTTAGACCTTGAAGCCCACCTCTTTCAGATTGCATTTTAACAGTTTTTCACCACTAGAGGGTGTAAGTTCACGTATTTCATATAGATAACACTGTGCTCGGGCACGTGAAGTTATCTGGGAGCAGGCACTGATTGGCTAGACTGCAAGTCTGTCAAAAGAACTGAAAAAGGGGCAGTTTGCAGAGGCTTAGATACAAGATAATCACAGACGTTAAAAGTATATTATTATAACAGTGTTGGTTATGCAAAACTGGGAAATGGGTAATAAAGGGATTATCTATCTTTTAAAACAATAAAAATTCTGGTGTAGACTGTCCCTTTAACTCATTAAATAAAATATACTCAAAAATAAGCCTAGGATTATAATCTTAAAAATGTTTTAATAAACTAAATTATCATAGAATGATTATAAAATGAACTCTAAAATATTTTGACATTTTCCTGATGTATGTGTGTGTGTGTATATATGATTGTGTGTGTGTATATATTTGTATGTGTATGAGTGTGTGCGTTAGTGTGTGTCTGTGTCTGTGTTTGAGCGTATTACTATAAAATTAAACACATACTGACTATCTTTTTCCCTCAGACCTTTCCACACCATAAAAAAACATTGGACAAACCAGTGGAAGAAGGCAGAAGCCCTTACTCTAAGCACAACACGAACAGAGTATGCATACCCCTGCAAATAACTGAATGTTAGAGGTTTTGGTTCTAGCAGAAAAATAAAGAGTTAAGTTCTTGAACTGAGGTTTACAAAAGAGGAGGGGAGAAGGCTGAGTGTAGGAAGAAGGGTTGGAGTGGGTTAGATGTGCGTCAGTTTTAGGAAGTTAAAGGGATTTCACAGAACTGTCTGTTACTATAAAGTGAAACTTAATGGTGCTGGAGGGGGAGGGGGAGAGAATGAGTGTGACTAGAGAAACAAAGAGACTATAAGAACAATGGTGGAAGATAGAGAGCACAAGAAATACATAGGAAGAGACTGAAGTTAAAGGGACATGAAAATAATGCATTATATATTCATAGTACGTGTCGTTATTAAAGGGACAATAAAGTCAAAATTAAACTTTCATGATTCCGAAAGAGCACACAATTTTAAACTTTCCAATTTACTTTAAAAATCAATTGAGCTTAGTTCTCTTGGTATCCTTTGTTAAAAAGTAATCCTAGATGAGCTCAGAAGCATGCACATGTCCTTAGCCATTTGGCAGCAGTGTTTGCAACAATGTTTATAGAAATGCTATACATAGTTGAAAACTTTGCTGCTATAGAGTTTATGTAGCATTCTGTGGCCGCAATGTATGTAAGTATGTACAAAATTGATATAAACATTGTTGAAAACACTGCTGCCAGATGGCTAAAGACAGGTGCACGCTCCTGAGCTCACCTATGATTATTTTTCACAAAGGATACAAGAGAACAATGCAAAATTGATCATAGAAATAAATTTGTATATTGTTTCAAATACTAATCTCTATCCAATCCGTTTAAGTTTAAATTTGACTTTACTGTCCCTTTTTAAGCACTGCATTGCAAAAGATCTGCAAACAAACAGCTAGATTACGAGTTGTGCGTTAGGCTTAAAAAGCAGCGTTGGCCGGTCTTAACGCTGCTTTTTAATGCCAGTTGGTATTGCGAGTCTTGCAGGTACAGTTGTACTGCTCACTTTTTTTGCCAGACTTGGAAATACCGCAAATCCACTTACGTAAATTGCGTATCCTATTTTTTCAATGGGACTTGCATAGCGCCGATATTACGAGTCTGACAAAAAGTGAGCGGTAGAATCTCTCCTGTCAAGCCTGGTACCGCATTTTAAAGTCAGTAGTTAAGAGTTTTACACTACAATGCCGTAGCATAAAACTCTTAACTAAAGTGCGAAAAAGTACACTAACACCAATAAACTACCTATTAACCCCTAAACCAAGCACCCCCCCCCCCACATCGCAAACACTAAAATAAAATTTTAACCCCTAATCTGCCGAACCGGACATCGCTGCCACTATAATAAATATATTAACCCCTAAACCGCAGCACTCCCGCATCGCAAAAACTAGTTAAATATTATTAACCCCTAATCTGCCGTCCCTAACATCGCTGCCACTTACCTACATTTATTAACCCCTAATCTGCCACCCCCAACGTCGCCGCCACTATTCTAAATTTATTAACCCCTAAACCTAAGTCTAACCCTAACCCCCACTAACTTAAATATAATTTAAATAAATCTAAATAAAATTACTATAATTAACTATTCCTATTTAAAACTAAATACTTACCTGTAAAATAAACCCTAAGCTAGCTACAATATAACTAATAGTTACATTGTTTCTAGCTTAGGGTTTATTTTTATTTTACAGGCAAGTTTGTATTTATTTTAACTAGGTAGAATAGTTATTAAATAGTTAATAACTATTTAATAACTACCTAGATAAAATAAATACAAAAGTACCTGTAAAATAAAACCTAACCTAAGTTACAATTACACCTAACACTACACTATAATTAAATTATTTCCCTAAATTAAATACAATTAAATACAATTAAATAAAATTATCTAAAGTACAAAATAAAACACTAAATTACAGATAATAATTAACAAATTACAAGATTTTTAAACTAATTACACCTAATCTAATCCCCCTAACAAAATAAAAAAGCCCCCCCAAAATAAAAAAGCTCTACCCTACAGTAAATTACAGTAAATTACCCCAAAGTAATCAGCTCTTTTACCTGTAAAAAAAAAATTACAAATCCCCCCAACATTAAAACCCACCACCCACACAACCAACCCTACTCTAAAACCCACCCAATACCCCCTTAAGTCTTCATCCAACCGGGCAGAAGTCCTCAACGAAGCTGGGAGAAGTCTTCATCCAATTCGGGTGAAGTGGTCCTCCAGACGGGCAGAAGTCTTCATCCAGACGGCATCTTCTATCTTCATCCATCCGGCGCAAAGCGGGTCCATCTTCAAGACATCCGACGCGGAGCATCCTCTTCATCCGATGGCTCTTCTGAAATGAAGGTTCCTTTAAATGACGTCATCCAATCGGAATTGAAAGGACGCCATCTTGGATGACGTCATTTAAAGGAACCTTCATTCCAGAAGAGCCGTCGGATGAAGAGGATGCTCCGCGTCGGAAGTCTTGAAGATGGACCCACTCTCCGCCGGATGGATGAAGATAGAAGATGCTGTCTGGATGAAGACTTCTGCTCGTCTGGAGGACCACTTCGCCTGGCTTGGATGAAGACTTCTCCTAGCTTAGTTGAGGACTTCTGCCCGGTTGGATGAAGACTTCTCCCGGTAAGGTGATCTTCAAGGGGTTAGTGTTAGGTTTTTTTAAGGGGGTATTGGGTGGGTTTTAGAGTAGGGTTGGTTGTGTTGGTGGTGGGTGGGTTTTAATGTTTGGGGGGGGTTTGTAATTTTTTTACAGGTAAAAGAGCTGAAAGGCCCTTTTAAGGGCTATTTGTAATTTAGTGTAGGGTAGGGCTTTTTTATTTTGGGGGGGCTTTATTATTTTGTTAGGGGGATTAGATTAGGTGTAATTAGTTTAAAAATCTTGTAATTTGTTTATTATTTTCTGTAATTTAGTGGGGGGTTTTTGTACTTTAGATAATTTTATTTAATTGTATTTAATTTAGGGAAATAATGTAATTATAGTGTAGTGTTAGATGTAATTGTAACTTAGGTTAGGATTTATTTTACAGGTACTTTTGTATTTATTTTATCTAAATATTTTTTAAATAGTTAATATCTATTTAATAACTATTCTACCTAATTAAAATACATACAAACTTGCCTGTAAAATAAAAATAAACCCTAAGCTAGATACAATGTAACTATTAGTTATACTGTAGCTAGCTTAGGGTTTATTTTACAGGTATTTAGTTTTAAATAGGAATAATTTAGTTAATTATAGTAATTTTATTTAGATGTATTTAAATTATATTTAAGTTAGTGGGGGTTAGGGTTAGACTTAGGTTTAGGGGTTAATAAATTTAGAATAGTGGCGGCGACGTTGGGGGTGGCAGATTAGGGGTTAATAAATGTAGGTAGGGGGCGGCGATGTTAGGGACGGCAGATTAGGGGTTATTAATATTTAACTAATGTTTGCGATGCGGGAGTGCGGCGGTTTAAGGGTTAATATGTTTATTATAGTGGCGGCGACGTTGGGGGCGGCAGATTAGTGGTCAATAAGTGTAGGTAGGTGGCGGCGACATTGGGGGCGGCAGATTAGGGGTTAATAAATATAATGTAGGTGTCTGCGATGTTGGGGGCAGCAGATTAGGGGTTCATAAGTATAATGTAGGTGGCGGCGGTGTCCGGAGCGGCAGATTAGGGGTTAATAATTATAATGTAGGTGTCGGCGATGTTGGGGGCAGCAGATTAGGGGTTCATAAGTATAATGTAGGTGTCGGCGATGTCGGGGGTGGCAGATTAGGGGTTAATAAGTGTAAGATTAGGGGTGTTTAGACTCGAGGTTTATGTTAGGGTGTTAGGTGTAGACATAAATTTTCTTTCCCCATAGGAATCAATGGGGCTGCGTTACTGAGCTTTACGCTGCTTTTTTGCAGGTGTTAGACTTTTTTTCAGCCGGCTCTCCCCGTTGATTCCTATGGGGAAATCGTGCACGAGCACGTTACACCAGCTCACCGCTGACTCAAGCAGCGCTGGTATTGGAGTGCGCTAATGAGCAAAATTTTGCTCTACGCTCACTTCTTGTCTTTTAACGATGGGTTTGTAAAAACCTGTAATACCAGCGCTGTAGGTAAGTAAGCGGTGAGAGAAAACTGCTCGTTAGCACCGCATAGCCTCTAACGCAAAACTCGTAATCTAGCCGAAAGGTTTTAAAAAAACTTTTGTACAGTCATTTTGTTAGTCAAACTTGAATTATTTTGCAGTTCGGGGGACATACCCCTTGAATCTCTGTTTTTGTTCTTTATTTCCTTTGTTATAGACTATTAGGGACAGATATAAATGAGCTCCTGTGTAAGGCTTTCACTTTGTAGCTTGTTACAGGGTTATGGATCTAAAGTCTGCAGGGAGCACTCTCTATAGACAGTGAAAGTGCCACTATTTTCACAAATATATTGCTGGAAAAGTGAACAAAATAAATAATGAAAGAGCACAGTTCTTTGTTATTAAGCATTTAAAAACACAAAAAATATTTGATTGTATTTATTTAAACGGATATGAAACCCCAACATTTTTATTTGTGATTCAGATAGAGCATACAATTTTTAAAAAAATGTTTCCAATTTATGTCTATCATAACATTTGCTTCTTTACCATGATATTCTTTGTTGAAGAAACACCTGGGAAGGTGTCTCAAGCACAACATGCCAAGAAATAGTGTTACCATCTACAGCTCTTGCAAATGGAGAACATTCTTGCAAAACTGCTGCCAAATAGTGCTCCAGAAACGTGCACGCTCCTGAGCTTACATCCCTGCTTTAAAAAAAAAAAAAAAGCTTCCAAGAGAACTAAGGAAGACTGAAAATAGAAGTAAATTAGAAAGTTTTGAAAAATTGCACGTTCTATCTGAACAGTGAAAAAAAAAGTCCTTGTAAGACTAATGCCTTTGGCTTATTAGAGAAGTTATTAGGAGTCAATGACAATCCTTTAGAAAAACATATTCAATCATTTATCCAAGAGTTTAATGGTGTTTTCCAGTTTAAAAACATTAGAAACATTTTTCTAAAGGATTGTGATTTGTATTTAATCTCCTACAGCAAGCAAGAATGATAGGCGGGTATGGTCTGTATTCATTAAGGTGAGATTATATTATTCATGTTGCAAATGTTGTGAGGGTATAAATAAACAGGCACGAGTAAGAGGAGGTAGTAATGGCTGGGAAAGCAGGGGCACCACCGTGGGCTTATGCTGTTCTTGTATGGGAGGAGAAGTATGTGACAAGGGAGATGAAGGGGGAATTTGTAGTCACATGTGGGGACTGTATAGACTCAATAGGGGAAACATGTTGAGTGCAGAAGTATAGGAGAGGGTAGGAAGTTTGTGGTTTCAGTGAGTTCTGTGGGGAGGAGGGGCTAATATGTGGTTTTAAAAGGACTGTTTGGTGGTTTCTCTCCGCTCCCCTTTATGAGATTCCAGTAATAAAACGATCAGAGGTCAAACCACAGCTAGGCATGCACCTAATGCATTTACATATCAGCAGCCCTTTAGTTATTAAAGAGCCATTATAGTTCATTAGAGCATGTTATTTTATCACTAGCGTCACTGCAATGCAGACCGTGCAAATGCATTAAACACATAGTTAAAATACCACTTGGGAGCCGCAGAAAAATGCTGATGAATGGAAACTGCTGTCACCCAGTCAGCAATGCTAGTTTCTGCTTGGGAATTAAATGGCCCCTAAAAGGACTACTAAACACAACATATAGCACACTCAATAAATACATAATAAAAAGACAATGAAAACGCACTTAATTTGAATTTCAAATTAGCAGTAGATTTTTTCTGATAAATGTAAAAGTTAGTTACATTTGCCTTCCCAATGCATCATGTAACAGTCATCAGACAAAATGCATATAGGTATATTCTGTGAATTCTTGCACATGCTCAGTAGGAGCTAGAGCCTCAGAAAGTGTGCATATAAAAAAAGATTGTGCACATTTAGATAATGGCAGTGAATTGGAAAATTGTTTAAAATCTGAATCGTGAATGTTTAATTTTAAAGATTTTGAGGAATTACACAAAGGTGTAACTGTATCAAAGTTTAAAAAAACAAAATGCTAGGTTGATGGAATAAGCTAAATATGCCTGTATAGCAATCTTTACCTGAAACCGCAGAACATGCTCTAAAATAACAGAGAAAGCAGAATATGATCTGGTATATTGTAGTAAAGCAGAGTAACCAGGCATAACAGAAGTTAGGTATGGCATAACCAGGCATAACAGAAGTAAGGTATGATATAACCAGGCATAACAGAAGTAAGGTATAGCATAACCAGGCATAACAGAAGTAAGGTATGGCATAACCAGGCATAACAGAAGTAAGGTATGGCATAACCAGGCATAACAGAAATTAGGTATGGCATAACCAGGCATAACAGAAGTAAGGTATGGCATAACCAGGCATAACAGAAGTAAGGTATGGCATAACCAGGTCTAACAGAAGTAAGGTATGACATAACTAGGCCTAACAGAAGTAAGGTATGACATAACCAGGCATAACAGAAGTAAGGTATGGCATAACCAGGTATAACAGACGTAAGGTATGGAATAACCAGGCATGACAGATGTAAGGTATGGCATAACCAGGCATGACAGAAGTAAGGTATGGCATAACCAGGCATAACAGAAGTAAGGTCTGACATAACCAGGCATAACAGAAGTAAGGTATGGCATAACCAGGTCTAACAAAAGTAAGGTATGACATAACCAGGCATAACAAAAGTAAGGTATGACATAACCAGGCATAACAGAAGTAAGGTGTGATATAACCAGGCATAGCAGAAGTAAGGTGTGACATAACCAGGTCTAACAGAAGTAAGGTATGACATAACTAGGTATAACCAGAGCACACCTGCACAGGATTTGAGAAGACAAAGTGAATACCAGCTATACCCAGTTGAAATATTCAAGTTCCCACTGAGCGGCATATATTTAACCGCAAAGATCACATTGATAACTAGAAATCCTTTTTCTACTTATCCTACAAATGTTCTACTTATCCCAACAACCACATTTCAGCACCCAGATCGGTCACTGACCGACATCTAAGAAACCTGGGAACAACAGACCGGAAAGGCACGCAAAAATTCCACATCAGGAGGTTATCCAACAACCATACCATCGTGATCGGTCACTAACCGACAGACAAGCCACAGAATAGAAAAAACGGAGATACTTAAAAAACATCAGCAAACGGTTAGCACTTAACCGCAACGAAGATCCCACCAAGAAACCCTTAAGAGCGCGATCGGTCACTGACCGACAAAGGATAAGGTAACTGAGCGGCCACGACAACTACCCAAACACTTATATAAAAGTGAATTTTCTTGCAGCAAACAGATAAGCCCACCTAATAAGAGGAAACCAAAGCGGCATTTATTTAACCGCCAGCAGCTCATATAGAACTGCCACCATCTTGATCTTGAAACTTAATCAAAACACTGGCATAGCGGCGTTTATTTAACCGCAATTATCTCACAAAAGTGATATCAAACAGATACACTTCAAGGTACTAATTTGTATACTTATATTATAGTGTGATAAAAATCGCACCAACATACCTCTACATTTGATATATAGTTGCCTAAGATAAGATCTCAATTGCATAGCTGAACTTGAAACAAAGTATCCTATATGAACTATACAGCAACTATTGTTTTATCCACTATAAAATTGTATCTACAAACATTCTGTTAGAAATTACAACTTGTGATAAACCCAAAACTGTATAAATTATAAGATTTCAACGCTATTATTTTAATTTAATTTATTTTTTATATATTATGTACATTTTTATACATAGAGACACCGGTGTCATTTTTTAAACTTTGAAGGAATTGTAATATTTTTTGTTTAACTGTACTTTTAGCATCACTACTATTGGGTAAATTTACCATAATCAAATAAAGGATCATATTTATTTCTTAAATAGTTTCGACATCCATTTTTTTCCAAAAGAGAATATAAAATTAGGACTCATCAAAACATTAACATATATTGAGCCCACATATTATCACACATATTTACAGTAAGACACATTGGGAATAGCAACTTGTTTTGCGCCACCTACTACAACTAACTATAACTCTTTAAACTTTGGGATAAAGTTTACTTCAGGTGTGCTAGATTCCCCACCAGCTAGACAGTCTAAACCTACCAAACATAACAGAAGTAAGGTATGGCATACCAAGGCATGACAGATGTAAGGTATGGCATAACCAGGCATGACAGAAGTAAGGTATGGCATAACCAGGCATAACAGAAGTAAGGTCTGACATAACCAAGCATAACAGAAGTAAGGTATGGCATAACCAGGTCTAACAAAAGTAAGGTATGACATAACCAGGCATAACAGAAGTAAGGTGTGATATAACCAGGCATAACAGAAGTAAGGTGTGACATAACCAGGTCTAACAGAAGTAAGGTATGACATAACCAGGTCTAACAAAAGTAAGGTATGACATAACTAGGTATAACAAAAGTAAGGTATGACATAACCAGGCATAACAGAAGTAAGGTGTGATATAACCAGGCATAACAGAAGTAAGGTATTGCATAACCTGGTCTAACAGAAGTAAGGTATGACATAGTCAGACATAACCGAAGTAAGGTATGGTATGTGTTTTTATAGAGTAACATATCAGCCAAGTTTTAACGTTTATAAAATACATTAACATTCTTTTTACTGCAATTATTTTTTAATAGCCAAACTCCACTCTCCAATTAAAGGGACATTGTAGACTAGATTATTCTTTGCATAAATGTTTTGTAGATTATCTATTGATATAGCCCATCTAGGAGTGTTTTTGTAACAATAATAAAAAAAAATAGTTTTTTAACCTCTTAAGGACATATGACGGAATTTTTCTGTCATAAAACAATTGAGCAAACTGAAAGCTGTGTCCTTAAAGGGTTAATAACATTGTGATGATTTTCAGACTGCTAACAAAGCCCCACAGTGTCAGATGTATACACATGTTTACAGACTTCTGTTGGCTCCCGTTTATGTTATGTCTTTTCATATGCCAAGAAGGGGGGGGGGTGTCTGCTCTTCCTGCTTTCTCTGACCCTTTCACTGGGTGTCCCAGACTAACCTCATAAACAGTGCTAAACTGGGATCTTCCAAGTAAGTTTTAAATGGTTTTATACTGGATTTTTAGATCAGTATCTGTGCATATTCTTCTTTATAGTAGTGTATATTACATGCAGTTATATGAAAATTGGTGTTTATTCTCCCTTTAAATTCATTAATAGTAACTAACTCCCTATATCATTTTTGTAACTGGCAGTGTTCTACTCAGATGCAGCAATGTTTAGTTCTCCTGAGTGGGACTTTACCTATGTGTTTAACTAGTAAACAAGTTAAACACATGAGGGTTAATCATAAAAAAAATACTGCAACTTTAATGGAGAGTGCAAACTGCAATAAAACCTAACACCCATAATTGCATGCTAACCCAACCGCGTATATTCAAGAGCGCTAAACCCGACATAAATTATTATAATTTAACATTCTGAAGTTCTTCACATAGCAGAACATTTCCTGGTTTTTTTCTCCTAAATACATATTTCTCTATATATCTGTAAATACCTACACCTATCTATCTATTCCTATAGATATATAGGTATATATATATATGTATTTTACATGAACAGTATCAGATATACAGTATATATACAGGTAGCCCTCAGTTTACGCCGGGGTTAGGTTCCAGAAGGAATAGTTGTAAATCGAAACCGTTGTAAATTGAAACCCAGTTTATAATGTAAGTCAATGGGAAGTGAGGGAGATAGGTTCCAGGCCCCTCTCAAAATTGTCATAAGTAACACCTAATACATTATTTTTAAAGCTTTGAAATGAAGACTTTAAATCCTAAACAGCATTATAAACCTAATAAAATAACCACACAACACAGAATATATAATTAAACTAAGTTAAATGAACAAAAACATTTGTTAAACAGCATTATAAACCTAATAAAATAATCACACAACACAGACTTCACTTGCATTTTTCTGCAAACAGTTCTTTCTATGCATTCCAATCTGGACTGATTTATAGACAGGAAGATCTTGTTCCTTTGAAATCTGCTCGATAGCTCAGGTCTGGTTAAACTGATTAATTTCAGCTTGCTTGGCTTTGCTGCAACACAAGCGGACAGCTCCACCTATTGGCTATTTTAATAAATGCACCGCTTCTCAATGCTTTTCAATAGCAGTCACATGACTGAAAAAAAGGTTGTTATTCTGAAACGGTGTAAATTGAACCGTTGTAAAACGAGGGCCACCTGTAGAAATATAATTAATAATAAAAAGTGCATTATGTTCTATGTGAAATATGCGTTTTGTGCTTTGGGTATCACGATTAAAGATAAAAATTAAAAAAAAATTTAAATTATTAAAAATTATTAAACATACAGTAAAATATTCCAAATAATCCATAGAATATATATTTTATGGTATGTTTAATGATTTTTACTAATTTGTATTCAGTTTTTATAATATTTTATATTTAATATTTCAATAAAGCGCCTTAAGACTATTAGGTTTTCATGTGCGCTAACCCGACCGGTTAAAATCGAAATGTGAAACCTGATGTGCAAAACACATATTCCTATGTTCTTCACATACACCTAGATTACGAGTTTTGAGCGCTATAGGGAAAGTAAAGAACGCAACAAAAGTTAAGTTATTTAACCCCCTATAGCGCTGCCATTACAAGTTTTAAAAAAAACGGCTTGCGCGTACGATATGGAGATTTTGAGCTCCATACCGGACCAAAAACAAGCAGTGTTTTGACGTGCTTGTGCGTGCTTTCCCCATAGACATCAATGGGGAGAACCAGCAAAAAAAAAATGGCTAACACCTGCGATCGCGGAAACAAAAGCTACGTAACGCAGCCCCATTGATGTCTATGGGGAATAATAAAATACTGTTTAAACCTAACACCCTAACATAAACCCTGAGTCTAAACACCCCTAATCTGCTGCCCCTGACATCGCCGATGCCTGCCTACAGTTATTAACCCCTAATTGGCCACTCCCTATATCACCACCTAAATAAAATTATTAACCCCTTATGTGCCCGTCCGATATCGCCGCCACTATATTAAAGTTATTAACCCCTATGCCGCCGCAACCTAACAACGCCACAACTATATTAAAGTTATTAAACCCTATTCTGCCGCTCCCCAACATTGACCGCAACGAAATAAAGTTATTAACCCCTAAACCACTGGCCTCCCACATCACTACCACTAAATAAACCTATTAACGCATAAACCGCCAGCCCCCCACATTGCAACAACCTAAATTAAACTATTAACCCCTAACGTAACCCTAACCCTAACACCCCCTAACTTTAACATAATTAAAATAGAGCTAAATTAAACTTACAATTATTAACTAAATAAACCTATTAACCCCTAAACCGCCAGCCCCCCACATCGCAACAACCTAAATTAAATTATATTAACCCATAACCCTAACCCTAATCCTAACACCCCTAACTTTAACATAATGAAATTATATTTAAATTAAATTTACAATTATTAACTAACTAATTCCTATTTAAAACTAAATACTTACCTGTGAAATAAAACCTACGGTAGCTACAATATAAGTAATAGTTACATTGTAGCTAGCTTAGGTTTTATTATTTTTTCACAGGTAATTTTCTATTTATTTTAATTAGTTAGACTAGTTGGTAAATAGTTATTAACTATTTACTAACTACCTAGCTAAAATAAATACAAACTTATCTGTGAAATAAAACCTAACCTGCCTTACATTTAAACATAACATTCAAAAAAATAAAAAAAACTACCATTACAAAAAAAAACTACCATTAAAAAAACAACAAAATTATCCAAAAAAATAAAGACTATTCCTATTCTAATACCTATTAAAAAAAAAGAGAAAAAAAACACCCCAAAATAAAAAAAAACAAATCTAGAATAAACTACCAAGGGCCCTTAAAATACAAACACCCCCTAACACTATACAAACCCCCACCCCCCAAACTACCTTAAAAGGGCATTTTGTAGGACATTGCCCTAAGTTAAACAGCTCTTTTGCTAAAAAAAACACCCCCTAAAAATATACATTACACAAAATAACAAACAAATTATCAAAAATAAAAAAAAATATTCCTATTCTAATACCCATAAAAAAAAACAAAATAAAAAGCTTAATCTAGAATAAACTACCAAGGGCCCTTAAAATACAAACACCCCCTAACACTATACAAACCCCCACCCCCATACTACCAAGGGCCCTTAAAAGGGCCTTTTGGGGGCCCTTAAAAGGGCCTTTTGTAGGGCATTGCCCTAAATCAAACAGCTCTTTTGCTAAAAAAAAAAAAAAACACTCACTAAAAATATACATTACACAAAATAACAAACAAATTATCAAAAATAAAAAAAAATATTCCAATTCTAATACCCAGGAAAAAAAACACCCCAAAATAAAAAACCTAATCTAGAATAAACTACCAATGGCCCTTAAAATGGCCTAAAGATAGCAGCTCTTTTAGTGAAAAAAAATTACAAAGACCCACTAACATTACAAACCCCCACCCCCCCAAACCTACAAAATAATAAAAACTATCTAAAAAACCTAAGCTACCCATTGCCTTGAAAAGTGCATTTGTATGAGCATTGCCCTTAAACGGGCATTTAGCTCTTTTACTGCCCAGACCCTAAACCAGGGGTGGGCAGACTTTTGTAAGGTAAGGGCTACCTCTAATTTTATTCCAAGTGACGTGGTCACCTAACTAAAAAAAAAAAAAAAAAAAAAAAAACCCACCAGTCGATGGCTGAAAATTGTTTTTTTTGCCACAAATAGGACCTGCTGGCAGAAATGTTATTTTTGCCTCAAATAGGATCTGCTGGCTGAAAATTTTATTTTTGCCACAAATAATACAGCTTTAAAAATCAGCCGCATTCTCTTTAATAATGAATACAGCCACACTCTTTACTTACTGCGAGAACTCTCTTTATGTCACGGTGGGACCAGCAACCTTATCTGTGTACCGCGCCTGTGTATGAAAAAGGAGTCTCACAATCAAGACAGCTCGAGTCTAGGGCTAGCGGAGTAGTCAAGCCTGGAACACATGGGAAACCCACAGCTCAGGTACAACAATGACAATGAACTATTCTCAGCCAATCATAGACAAACTCATTCTACAAAGTAATTTTATTGGTTGGACGCTATGTCAGGTTGATTAGGGGGCAGGTCCTGTTGGCTGCTCTCCACCCAACTGCTACTAGCCGAAGACTACTGCAAATAGTTGGGACAGTGACAGTGGCAGGACCTGCAGGCTCTCTACCGCCTTACACAGCAACCAAAGACTGGTATAGCAGCAACAGCACTGACACCGCACAATTTGGTGACAACAAATTCTGGGGACAGAAAACTGCAGCAACTAGCACAAAGTATAGCTAATATTAGTGTGTCAGAGAAAGTATCAGAGAGCAGCATCAAAGCCTGGTACAGAGTAAGTTAAAGAACCTGAGGGGGAGTAACAGACCCTGGGGGAAAAAACAACAACACCAGACCATTCACCCAGTAGAGCCTGGTGACAAGTAATGGAGGACAGAACTAGAAAATAGCAGCAGAATTTCAGACAGAGCAGGACCTGGAACTGCCAAACCCAGGGAATACAAGCAGCATATTAGCCTGGCGCATAAAGAGTCTTTACTATGGACTGACCACTCAAGACAATAAGTAGGAGTTTGGGACAGGCAGTAAACAAAGCTGGGGCAGCGAGTTCAGCTACAGCCGCGTCGCACATGCTGAAGTACACTACCACCGTCATAGACTTAGGCAGACTTTTGAAATCGTCTATAAGAGAAACATTTCTCATACATCTTCGGTGGCGAGGCTCTTCACTCAGAATCTAGATGTGTGAGAAATGTTTCTCTTAATATGCAAACTTTTGAAATCTTCCAGGCGGTCACCATAAAATTCACTTGCGGTCCACTGGTAGACCACGATCTACCACTTGCCCACCCCTGCCCTAAACTAAAAAAACACCCACCCAAAAACCCATTAAAAAAGCCTAACACTAACCCCCTGATGATCCACTTAAAGTTTTTGAAGTCCTAATTCGAATTAGCCAATAGAATGTAACTGCTTACTTCCTATTGGCTGATTTGTATAGCCAATATGATTTTAGCAGCCCTAATTCCTATTAGCTGTTTCAAATTTTTCAGCCAATAGGAATGCAAGGGACACCATCTTGAATCGCGTCCCTTGCATTGAAGATTCAGTTTACGGCAGTGACCATATGAAGAGGATGCTTCGCGCCGGATGTCTTCAGGATGGACGCACTCCGCGCCTCCGGGATCAAGATAGAAGATGCCGTCTGGATGAAGATTGAAGAGGTCGTCTGGATGAAGACTTCTCACCGCTTGGATCAGAACTTCACTGCTGGGATTAAGATTGAAGAGGCCGCCTGGATGAAGACTTCTCGCCACCTGGATCAGGACTTCAACTCTGGGATGAAGATCCTTCAATCGGGATTTCAAAAACTGTAAGTGGATCTTCAGTGGGTTAGTGTTAGGCTTTTTTAAGGGTTTTTTGGGTGGATTTTTTTTTAGTTTAGGGTCTGGGCAGTAAAAGAGCTGAATGCCCTTTTAAGGTCAATGCCCATACAGATGACCCTTTCAGGGCAATAGGTAGCTTAGGTTTTTTTAGAATTAGGTTTTATATTTTGAGGGGTTGGTTGGGTGGTGGGTTTTACTGTTGGGGGGTCTTCGTGTTTTTTTTACAGGTAAAAGAGCTGATATCTTTGGGGCAATACCCCACAAATGGCCCTTTTAAGGGCCATTGGTAGTGTATTGTAGGCTAGGGTTCTTTTTTATTTTGATAGGGCTATTAGATTAGGTGTAATTCTTTTTTGTCTTGGATAATTTTGTTTGTTATTTTCCATAATTTAGTGTTTGTTATTTTATGTAACTTATTTTTTTGATTTTGTATTTAAATACTTTGTAATTTTTAGAGTAGTATTTTAGAGTAGATTTTTTTAATGTGTAGTTTAGTTTTAGTTAATTGGTAGTTAGTTTAATTTTAGTTTAATTATTATTTTATTTTAATTGGTAGTTGAAACTTATTTTTTTTTTAATTTGACAGCTACATTTTAATTTAATTTAAGATAGGGAAATTGTAATTTTAATATAACATTAGGGGGTTGTTAGGTTTAAGGGTAAATAGTTTAATTTAGTTTATTTTGATGTGGGAGCTTTCGGTTTAGGGGTTAATAGTTTAGTATATTTTGTTGTGGGTGGCTTGCGGATTAGGGGTTAATAGGTTTATTATAGTGGCGGTGGTGTAGGGCTTAATAACTTTAGTATAGTGGGGGCGATGTGGGCGGACGGCAGATTAGGGGTTAATAATATTTAAATAGGGTTTGCAATGCGTGAGTGCAGGGGTTTAGGGGTTAATAACTTTAGTATAGTGGTGAGGATGTCAGGGAGCGGCGGAATAGGGGTTAATATTTTTTTTTAGTGGTGGCGATGTAAAAACTTTAAAATAGTATTTGCGATGCAGGAGGGCCTTGGTTTAGGAGTTAATAGGTAGTTTATGGGTGTTACAGCTACATTTTAATTTAATTTAAGATAGGGAAATTGTAATTTTAATATAACATTAGGGGGTTGTTAGGTTTAAGGGTAAATAGTTTAATTTAGTTTATTTTGATGTGGGAGCTTTCGGTTTAGGGGTTAATAGTTTAGTATATTTTGTTGTGGGTGGCTTGCGGATTAGGGGTTAATAGGTTTATTATAGTGGCGGTGGTGTAGGGCTTAATAACTTTAGTATAGTGGGGGCGATGTGGGCGGACGGCAGATTAGGGGTTAATAATATTTAAATAGGGTTTGCAATGCGTGAGTGCAGGGGTTTAGGGGTTAATAACTTTAGTATAGTGGTGAGGATGTCAGGGAGCGGCGGAATAGGGGTTAATATTTTTTTTTAGTGGTGGCGATGTAAAAACTTTAAAATAGTATTTGCGATGCAGGAGGGCCTTGGTTTAGGAGTTAATAGGTAGTTTATGGGTGTTACAGCTACATTTTAATTTAATTTAAGATAGGGAAATTGTAATTTTAATATAACATTAGGGGGTTGTTAGGTTTAAGGGTAAATAGTTTAATTTAGTTTATTTTGATGTGGGAGCTTTCGGTTTAGGGGTTAATAGTTTAGTATATTTTGTTGTGGGCGGCTTGCGGATTAGGGGTTAATAGGTTTATTATAGTGGCGGTGGTGTAGGGCTTAATAACTTTAGTATAGTGGGGGCGATGTGGGCAGACGGCAGATTAGGGGTTAATAATATTTAAATAGGGTTTGCAATGCGTGAGTGCAGGGGTTTAGGGGTTAATAACTTTAGTATAGTGGTGAGGATGTCAGGGAGCGGCGGAATAGGGGTTAATATTTTTTTTTAGTGGTGGCGATGTAAAAACTTTAAAATAGTATTTGCGATGCAGGAGGGCCTTGGTTTAGGAGTTAATAGGTAGTTTATGGGTGTTAGTGTACTTTTTAACATATTAGTTATGAGTTTTATGTTACAGCTTTGCACTATAGACTTTAAATGGCGTTACAGATCTTGTCGTTTTAGGCTGTAATGCTCGCTTTTTAGCCAGAAGGCAAAAATCATAATACCCGCGCTATGGGAATACCATTAAAAAACTTACGGCTAGATTGCGAGTTTTGCCGGTAAAGCTGTGCATTGCTAATGCTCAGTTCCAGCTCACCGCTCACCTACAAACAACACTGGTATTACAGGTTTTTTCCAACCCAGCGTTAGCCTCTAAAAAGTGAGCGTTGAGCAAAATTTAGCTCCACATCTCACCTCAATACCAGCGCTGCTTACGGTAGCGGTGAGCTGGCTCAACGTGCTCGTGCACAATTTCCTCATAGGAAATAATGGGGCAGATTCGGCTGAAAAAAACCCAAAAAAACCAAAAAGCAGCGTTCAGCTCTTAACGCAGCCCCATTGTTTCCTATGGGGAAATACATTTTATGTCTGCACCTAACACACTAACATGAACCCTGAGTCTAAACACCCCTAATCTAACACTTATTAACCCCTAATCTGCCGACTCCAACATCGCTGCCACCTGCATAACCTTATTAACCCCTAATCTGCCGCTCCGGACACTGCCGCCACCTACATTATACCTATGAACCCCTAATCTGTGACCCCCAACATCGCAGCCACCTACATTATACCTATGAACCCCTAATCTGTCGCCCCCCAACATCGCCGACACCTACATTATAGTTATTAACCCCTAATCTGCCGTCCCCAACGTCGCCGCCACTATAATAAAGTTATTAACCCCTAAACCTAAGTCTAACCCTAACCCTAACACCCCCCTAGCTTAAATATAATTTAAATACATCTAAATAAATTTACTAGTATTAACTACATTATTCCTATTTAAAACTAAATACTTACCTGTAAAATAAACCCTTACATAGCTACAATATAACTAATAGTTACATTGTAACATTTTATTTTACAGGCAACTTTGTATTTATTTTAACTAGGTAGAATAGTTATTAAATAGCTATTAAATATTTAATAACTCCCTAGCTAAAATAAATACAAATTTACTTGTAAAATAAACCCTAACCTAAGTTACAATTACACCTAACACTATACTATAATTAAATTAATTACCTAAACTAACTATAATTAATTACAATTAAATTAAATAAACTAAATTACGAAAAAAAAAAACACTAAATTGCAGAAAATAAAAAATAAAATACAAATTTTTAAACTTATTACACCTAATCTAATCCCCCTAATAAAATAAAAAAGCACCCCAAAATAAAAAAAATCCCTACCCTATACTAAATTACAAATAGCCCTTAAAAGGGCCTTTTGCGGGGCATTGCCCCAAAGTAATCAGCTCTTTTACCTGTAAAAAAAAATACAATACCCCCCCAACATTAAAACCCACCACCCACACACCCAACCCTACTCTAAAACCCACCCAATCCCCCCTTAAAAAAATGAACACTAACCCCTTGAAGATCACCCTACCTTGAGACGTCTTCACCCAGCCGGGCCGAAGTCCTCCAAGAAGCCGGGCAGAAGTGGTCCTCCAAACGGCAGAAGTCTTCACCCGAATCGGGCAGAAGAGGTCCTCCAGATGGCAGAAGTCTTCATCCAGGCGGCATCTTCTATCTTCATCCTTCCGGCCCGGAGCGGGTCCATCTTCAATCCAGCCGACGCGGAGCATCCTCTTCCATCAACGTCCTAAGGAAGAATGAAGGTTCCTTTAACTGAGGTCATCCTTCATCCTTCCGGCCCGGAGCGGGTCCATCTTCAATCTAGCCGACGCGGAGCATCCTCTTTTCCATCAGCCAATAGGATTGAGCTCGCATTCTATTGGCTGTTCCATCAGCCAATAGGATTTTTCCTACCTTAATTCCAATTGGCTGATAGAATTCTATCAGCCAATCGGAATTGAAGGGACGCCATCTTGAAAGACATAATTTAAAGGAACCTTCATTCTTCGTTAGGAGGTCGATGGAAGAGGATGTTCCGCGTCGGCTGGATTGAAGATGGACCCGCTCCGCGCCAGAAGGATGAAGATAGAAGATGCCGCCTGGATGAAGACCTCTGCCGTCTGGAGGACCTCTTCTGCCCAGATCAGATGAAGACTTCTGCTGTCTGGAGGACCACTTCTGCCTGGCTTCTTGGAGGACTTCGGCCCGGCTGGGTGAAGATGTCTCAAGGTAGGGTGATCTTCAAGGGTTTAGTGTTTTTAGTGTTTTTTTAAGGAAGGATTGGGTGGGTTTTAGAGTAGGGTTGGGTGTGTGGGTGGTGGGTTTTAATGTTGGGGGGGTATTGTATTTTTTTTTACAGGTAACAGAGCTGATTACTTTGGGGCAATGCCCAGCAAAAGGCCCTTTTAAGGGCTATTTGTAATTTAGTATAGTTTAGGGAATTTTTTTATTTTGGGGTGATTTTTTATTTTATTAGGGGGATTAGATTAGGTGTATTAGTTTAAAAATTTGTAATTTCTTTTTTATTTTCTGTAATTTAGTGGGGGGGGGGTTCTCGTAATTTAGTTTATTTAGTTTAATTGTAATTAATTGTAGTTAGTTTAGGTAATTGATTTAATTATAGTGTAGTGTTAGGTGTAATTGTAACTTAGGGTTTATTTTACAGGTAAATTTGTATTTATTTTAGCTAGGGAGTTATTAAATATTTAATAACTATTTAATAACTATTCTACGTAGTTAAAATAAATACAAAGTTGCCTGTAAAATAAAAATAAATCCTAAACTAGCTACAATGTAACTATTAGTTATATTGTAGCTATCTTAGGGTTTATTTTATAGGTAAGTATTTAGTTTTAAATAGGAATAATTTATTTAATTGTAGTTGTTTTATTTAGATTTATTTAAATTATATTTAAGTTAGGGGGGGTTAGGGTTAGACTTAGGTTTAGGGGTTAATACATTTAAAATAGTGTTGGCGACGTTGTGGGCGGCATATTAGGGGTTAATAAATGTAGGTAGGTGTCGGTGATGTTAGGGATTGCAGAATAAGGGTTAATAAAATGTAACTAGTGTTTGCGAGGCGGGAGTGCGGCGGTTTAGGGGTTAATACATTTATTAAAGTGGAGGCGATGTCCGGTTGGCAGATTAGGGGTTAAATCATTATATTATAGTGTTTGCGATATGGGGGGGGGGCTCGGTTTAGGGGTTAACAGGTAGTTTATGGGTGTTAGTGTACTTTTTAGCACTTTAGTTAAGAGTTTTATGTTACAGCGTTAGCCCATAAAACTCTTAACTACTGACTGACTTTTAAATGCAGTAGGAGTCTTGACAGGAGAGGCTGTACCGCTCACTTTCTCCAAGACTCGTAATACCGGCAATAGGAAAATCCCATAGAAAAGATAGGATACGCAATTGACGTAAGGGGATTTGCGGTATGCTCGAGTCGCGGAAAAAAAGTGAGCGGTACACCTGTACCTGAAGGACTCATAATACCAGCGGGCGTTAAAAAGCAGCGTTGGGACCTCTCAACGCTGCTTTTTAAGGCTAACGCAAGACTCGTAATCTAGGCATTAATTTGTACGAGTGCGGTACTGACGTTGCGTTACAGGCTAAAAGGCTTGCAGTACACCTATACCGACAAGACTTGTAATGGCTGCATTAGGGAAAATGATGCGTTATGGGCCATAACGCTGCTATTTGACTCCTAACGCACAACTTGTAATCTAGGTGATAGAAAATAATGTACTTTTTATTATTAAATATATATTTCTATATGTATATCTGATCATGTGAAATTCCTATCTATACCTATATATCAATAGGAATAGATATACTGTATATATATATTTATTAGTCAATCGCTCAATCCAATAGATAGGCACTCACCGGTATTGAAGAAAGTTTCTTTATTAGTGAAGTTTCAGGGAGTTTAACCCCTTCCTCAGACCATAAAAAAACATGTTACATGTTATAGACTTACCCCATATTTATACCCCACACCAAGCAGTGATAATCCAAAGCAAGAATGCACACCAGCGTTCCAATGGCGCAACTACGCATGCGCCAACGGTCAGTGATGGCATCTCACCAGGGACAAACTAAAAAGCAAAGTAAGACGTATTACAAAACAGCTGAGCGTCTCCTAGAAACCCTGCGCATATCAATACTGAACTGAATCACACTGCTAGTACGTCCTTGTTAAGATCATGAGACTGTGTGCATAGGATGAACAAGCAAATAGAAACCAATGACGGGGCCCAGCTTAAACAAAAAAAAATTTTTTAAATAAAAAACGTTGACCTGCCACTGCCTGCACTGATATCATGTGAGTGTGACATGATGCTTCACTAGTGTCTCTGACTACAGGGGTTAGTCTTTCTGTTTTACCCATTGGTGTTTATGTATGTGTGTGTATGTATGTATGTATGTGACTGTGTGTGTATTTATACATGTATGTGTGTGTGTATGTATGTTTGTGACTGTGTGTGTATTTATGCATGTATATGTGTGTGTGTATGTTTGTGGAACCAGCAAATTACAGACCTTGTTACTACAGCATGGGGGTAGGGGGGTAAACAGTGTCAGTCTATACAGTACCACTATATACAGTATGGGGGGGCTGGACCATGTCACACACTACTGTGATCACTTTATAAATTACTGGGGTGGGTAGGATCAGGCCAGCCATCTCACCGGCAGATTACAGACTGTGTCACTGACTCACTATATACAGTACTGGTGGGTTAAACAGTGTCACTATATATAGTAACTAGTCCTAAAGCCCGTTCACATGGGCCATTTTTTGCAGGGTACAGCAGTCCCAACCCTTGCGCTCTCTCCCTGCCCCTCTCCTTTGCTCTCTCTCCCCCCTGTCTTTTGCGCTTTCTCTCCCCCTCTCTTTTTAGATCTCTCTCCCCCCCCTCTCTTTTGCGCTCTCTCTTCCCCCTCTTTTTCGCTCTCTCTCCCCTCTTTTGCGCTCTCTCTCCCCCCTCTTTTGCACTCTGTCTCTCCCCTCTCTTTTGAGCTCTCTCCCCTCTCTTTTGAGCTCTCTCTCTCCCCCTCTCTTTTGTGCTCTCACTCCCCCTCTCTTTTGCGCTCTCTCTCTCCCCCCTCTTTTGCGCTCTCTCTATCCCCCCTCTTTTGCGCTCTCTCTATCCCACCCTCTTTTGCGCACTCTCTCTCCCCCCTCTTTTGCGCTCTCTCTCTCCCCCCCTCTTTTGCACTCTCTCCCCTCTATCTCTCTCTCTCTCCCCTCTCTCTCCCCCTCTCTCTCTTTCTCCCCTCTCTCACCCCCCTCTCTCTCCCTCTCTCTATCTCCCCCCCTCTCTCACTCCCCCTCCCCTCTCTCTCTCCCTCCCCCTCCCCTCTCTTTCTCCCTCCCCTCTCTCTCTCCCCCTCCCCTCTCTCTCTCCCTCCCCTCTCTCTCTCCCCCCTCTCTCTCTCCCTCCCCCTCTCTCCCCCTCCCCCCTCTCTCCCCCTCCCCCCTCTCTCTCCCCCTCCTCCCTCTCTCTCTCCCCCTCTCTCTCTCCCCCTCCCCCCTCTCTCTCCCCCCCCTCCCCCCTCTCTCTCTCCCCCCTCCCCCCTCTCTCTCTCCCTCCCCTCTCACTCCCCCTCCCCTCTCACTCCCCCTCCCCTCTCTCTCTCTCACCTCTCACTCCCCCTCCCCTCTCTCTCTCCCCCCCTCCCCCCTCTCTCTCTCTCTCCCTCCCCTCTCACTCCCCCTCCCCTCTCACTCCCCCTCCCCTCTCTCTCCCTCTCTCTCCCTCCCCCTCTCTCTCTCCCTCCCCCTCTCTCTCTCCCTCTCTCCCTCCCTCCCCCTCTCTCCCTCCCTCCCTCCCTCCCCCTCTCTCCCTCCCCTCTCTCTCTCCCTCCCCCTCTCTCTCTCCCCTCTCTCCTCCTCCCACCTCTCTCTCTCTCTCTCTCTCTCTCTCTCCTCCCCTCTCTCTCTCTCCTCCCCTCTCTCTCTCCCCCTCCCCCTCTCTTTCTCTTCCCCCCCTCTCTTATGATCTCTCTGTCCCCTTTCTTTTGCTCTCCCTCCCCCTCTCTTTTGCTGTCTCTCCCCCTCTCTTTTGCTCCCTCTCTTGTGCTCCCTTTATCTCCCCTCTTGATCTCTCTCTCCCCTCTTGAACTCTCTCTCTCTCACCTTTCTTATCTTTTCCCTACCCCCTCTCTCCCCTCTTTTGAGCTTTTTTGAGCTCTCACTGCACAGCCTTTCACGGGCTGCCTGGCCCCGCCCCTTCACACTTGACCACGCCCCTCACGGCCCTCGCGCTCGGCCACGCCCCCACCCATGCTCGGCCACGCCCCCACCCACGCTCGGTTCTGCTCGCACTGCAGAGCAGAGACTTAGGGACTCTCAAAGGCCAGGTGTGTTTGTCCTCGTGCTGTGCTGTCTACTGCGCATGACAGCTTCGGACAAACACACTTGGCCTTTTATTATATAGGATAGGGGGTCAGACCATCTCACAGACTGTGGGCACAAGGTACCTCCTTTTTCAGACATGTAATCTGATTCACATTTTTTTTCTGTGTTAAATGTAAAAAAAAAAAAAAAAAAAGATATGTATCAAATTCACTTTTTTGGGGGGTGGGGAAGGCCTTTCTTAGATTCTTGCACCTGGACCCTGTGGTTACTAGTTACGCCTCTGCAAGTCTATATACACAGTGTCACCAATAATATATGTGTATGTACTTATCACTATTGGGCATAACTAGATCATTAAGTGTGTTAAGTCGGGACATATAAACACATAGGTAAAGCAACCCTAATGAGCAAGATCATATACTCCTTATTAGATATAAAATCCCATGATTATCATATAAGTATATAGTTAGATACCCTATTGTTCGTATTTAACCTCATAAAAGTTATACAAACAATAAAAAGGTTAGCACATTCAGTAGCAGTGGTCATGGACTATTAGAAAACTTGTGTCACATAAATAGACATACAATAACAATGCTGCTAATCATAGCACTTAAATTAAAAAAAAAACAGGATTTATCATAGAGGGAATAGGGCCCCTCGGTTCCCCTACGGACCAGGAAGATCTTATACCATCTCATAAATATATCACATAGATCCACTTTATAGAAAGCATTGTAGATCCATGTTGGTGTTAGGTCCCCTAGGCACTAGGGTCTGCAGGCTCCTAGAGAGGGGGGGGGGACATTGTCAATGATCATGTATTTGAGTTCTGAAGCAGAGTGTTTGGCCACAAGGAAATGCTTGGCCACAGGTTGGTCAGTCTTACCAGTTTCTAGTGCATTCCTGATACCACATCTGTGATTGGCCATACGCGTTCTGAGATCATCATTGGTTTTACCAACATAATACCATCCACAGCTACAGTGTAACAAATACACCACATGTCAGTGCATGTCAGTCGGTACCTGATGTTGAATTTTTGGTTTGTCCACGGGTGTGTGAAAAACTTTCCTTGTGTCAGGCCATTGCATGTTGTACACCCGCTGCATCTATAGCATCCATTCTTATGAGCTCCCAGTCATGTCCCAGGGTTGTAGCTTGCTTTGAAGTCAGGGCGCATCAGGATGTCTCATAGGGATCTACCCCTCTTGTACCCAACTCTTGGTGCTTCATATTTGGTCAATGGTAGTTGTGGGTCACTTTTCAAGGTTTCCCAATTATTCCTGAGGATAGCACATACCTGCCATTTATCTGACGTATAGGTAGTCACAAAGGTTAATCTTTTCTCCTCTGTACCATCTTTGGTATTTTTCCATAGTGCTTCTTCTTGGGTGAGTGCCATTAGCTAATTCACAGTCGAACCAAGGTTCTTATCATGGTAGCCTCTATCCTTGAATTTATTTTTCATGTCCACTAGATGTTGGATTTTCAATGTGTAAAGAGAGTTGTTTCTGATGACTCTCTTGAGTTGAGATTGTGTGAGTGCTCGTTTTAGTGCTGGTGGGTGGCAACTGTCAGCCCTGAGCAGAGAGTTTCTGTCTGTCTCCTTGCTAAAGAGAGTCGTCTCCAAATGCTGTTCCTTTTTAAAGATCCTTAGATCCAGGAAATCAGTGCATGTTTTGGAGTGTCTCATCTTGAATTTGAGGTTATCAGTGGTCCCATTCAGGATTTTAAACCAGTCCTCCAGCTCGCTTTCTGTTCCAGACCAAATTAAGAACAGGTCATCAATATACAGACTAAACAGACGGATCCTTGGATCTTTAAAGCAATCGGTCCTCATGTTCTCAAATTCGGACATGTACAGGTTTGCGTATGATAGGGCCACATTCGACCCCATCGCCGTACCCGCTGTCTGTAGATAATACTTCTGCTTAAATTTAAAGTAGTTTAAGGTAAGACAATATTCAATTAGTTGAATAAGTACCTCTGATGGTGGACCGATGTAAGGATACCGGTTCAAGTGTCTTAATATTGCTGCCAGACCTTCATCATGGAGAATTACTGTGTAAAGACTTGCGACGTCAAGTGTGACCATGGTGTCATCATCACTCACACTTTGTTCTTCTTTCAATAGCTTAATCAATTCTATTGAGTCCAGTAGAAATGAAGGCATATTTCATACCAGAGGTTGAAGAAAGCTGTCCACAAAACTGGCCACTGTTAATAATAGTGATCCCCTGGCTGAGATGATCGGGCGTCCTGGAGGTTGTACTGGATTCTTATATATTTTTGGCAGGGTATAGATGAACGGTATGACTGGATATTCCACTATCAGAAAGGCTTTGTTAGCTGGACTACTGTTGCTGATAATTTTGATCTACATATTGACATTTTTCAACAGAGCTCTGAAGCTGAAGAAATTCTTTAAAGATACATACATGGAATATGACAAGTTCCGGGGTAAAAGTACTTTTGACCCCAAAAGTATGAATGCGAGCATTAGGACCTTCTCAAGAATGCTGACAGCACAGATCTATGACTCTTGTAGTAATCATAAGGCAGAGGTCAGGAAGAACTTGACGACACCAGAATGGCAAGCGTTGGATGCATTGAAGAAAAACCCCAATATAGTCATCAAGGAAGCTGATAAGGGTGGTGCCCTCATCCTAATGAACTATAAAGATTATCAACAAGAAATTTTGGGACAACTGTCTGATACCCAGACATATAGGAAATTACTGAGTGATCCAACTAAGATGTTCAAAGAACGTATTGATGGTTATAGTACAACAATTACTGATATGAGATACATCAGTCCAGCTAACAAAGCCTTTCTGATAGTGGAATATCCAGTCATACCGATCTTCTATACCCTGTCAAAAATACATAAGAATCCAGTACAACCTCCATGACGCCCAATCATCTCAGCCAGGGGATCACTATTACAAACAGTGGCCAGTTTTGTGGACAGCTTTCTTCAACCTCTAGTACGAAATGTGCCTTCATTTCTACTGGACTTGATAGAATTGATTAAGCTATTGAAAGAAGAACAAAGTGTGAGTGATGATGACACCATGGTCACACTTGACGTCACAAGTTTTTACACAGTAATTCCCCATGATGAAGGTCTGGCAGCAATATTAAGACACTTGAACCGGTATCCTTACATCGGTCCTCCACCAGAGGTACTTATTAAGCTACTTGAATATTGTCTTACCTTAAACTATTTTAAATTTGAGCAGAAGTATTATCTACAGACAGCGGGTACGGCGATGGGGTCGAATGTGGCCCCATCGTACGCAAACCTGTACATGTCCGAATTTGCGAACATGAGGACCGATTGCTTTAAAGATCCAAGGATCCGTCTGTTTAGTCGGTATATTGATGACCTGTTCTTAATTTGGTCTGGAACGGAAAGCGAGCTGGAGGACTGGTTTAAAATCCTGAATGGGACCACTGATAACCTCAAATTCATGATGACACACTCCAAAACAAACAGTGATTTCCTGGATCTAAGGATCTTTATAAAGGAACAGCATTTTGAGACTACTCTCTTTATCAAGGAGACAGACAGAAACTCTCTGCTCAGGGCTGACAGTTGCCACCCACCAGCACTAAAACGAGCACTCCCAAAATCTCAACTCAAGAGAGTCATCAGAAACAACTCTCTTGACACATTGAAAATCCAACAACTAGTGGACATGAAAAATAAATTCAAGGATAGAGGCTACTATGATAAGAACCTTGGTTCGACTGTGAATGAGCTAATGACACTCACCCAAGAAGAAGCACTATGGAAAAATACCAAAGATGGTACAGAGGAGAAAAGATTACCCTTTGTGACTACCTATACGCCAGATAAATGGAAGGTACGGGCTATCCTCAGGAATAATTGGGAAACCGTGAAAAGTGACCCACAACTACCATTGACTAAATATGAAGCACCAAGAGTGGGGTACAAGAGGGGTAGATCCCTACGAGACATCCTGATGTGCCCTGACTTCAAAGCAAGCTACAACCCTGGGACATGGCTGGGAGCTCCTAAGAATGGATGCTATAGATGCAGCGGGTGTACAACATGCAATGGCCTGACACAAGGAGAGTTTTTCACACACCTATGGACAAACCAAAAATTCAACATCAGGTACCGACTGACATGCACCACTAGATATGTGGTGTATTTGTTACACTGTAGCTGTGGACGGTATTATGTTGGTAAAACCAATGATGATCTCAGAACGCGTATGGCCAATCACAGATGTTGTGTCAGGAATGCAATAAAAACTGGTAAGACTGGCTGGGAAATGGCTGCATGAAGAAATAGCTCCTAGGCCCTAAGTCTCTAAACCCAGCAGCCATCCACGACCTCAGCCTCTATGAACCCTTAACCGCAATGGTGATAGTCCCCTGACCCTGGTGCAACACTCCAACGGCTGCAAACCCCTTATAGTTAGACCGTGCGCGCTCATATTATCAGGCGCCGCACGGATCTGAGGGAGAAGACATCGCGCTCCTGGGCCTTATTAACGTCAGGGCCGGGCCCGATCAGATAAGAAGCTACGCACGGACCTAGCAGCCGCTGTTCCCCACCAACGGCCTTCTACAATCGCTGCCGCGATCACAGTCTCTTACCGCCTCACAAGATTGGAGCGCCTTCAGGGCGCAGTGCACGCTTCATGGCCACGAGGTGAGACAGTCCACAGTGGGGGCCGCGAAAATTAACATCCCAAGCTACTTACCGCTCTGCTGCTTGGCCACCCATCGCAACACAGGGGGGCTAAGCGAGCAGACACCTCCCAGGGGAATAAATAGTTAAACATCTGCAGCGGGAGAAAGGGCAACCTCGCCACATTCAGATAAGCTGTGAGACAGCAGGCACTATAAAGTCACATCATAAAAATACCACCAGTGATCAGATCAGTATATGGGGCTTGCATCACACAACTCACAACAGCCTCTGTGAAGCTCCCACGCTGCACACATCTTGGGGTTACATTTTCTTATCACAACAAGCAGCACCACCCTTCACTCCCAAGACAGCCACAACTCCTGGAAAGTGTCAGTGCTGCACTGCTGTAGGAGCAGGTCACTTGATAACAACTCTTGGCAGTATATAGAGGGAACCAGCCCAAGCTTCAACCTAAACATATCTGAACTTTTACCTATACCTCTAGCCCATAATAACTCAAAAAGGGCACACTCTCACCACTAGCACCAACCCCCACCATCCCATATACATATGCCAGGGAAAAAAACAGCCAAGCTGGATAACGTCTTACAACCTAGAACTATGCAGCAGTTCCTAAAACAGCCTGAATCCACTTCAAAACAAGCTCAACACATCTCTGACAGCACCATGATCGCACCCAACCCCCAGCCTGGGGCCCAGGTTGCTAACCCTGACCCTGCTCCTGCCAATAATTCGTCAATCACTAAAGAAGATCTAAAATCTTTATGCACCAAAGATGATTTCAAAGAGATGCTCACTGAAGTAAAGGGCTGGTATGGTGACCTCAAAAGGGACTTAACAAGGGTGACGCAGAGAGTTACCAACTTAGAAGAAAATCACAATACAACCAGTAATGACATCACTCATATGTCCCGCCTCCTCTATGATCAAGAAGAAACCATATACAATCTGCTAGAGAAGGTTGAAGACCTCGACAACAGGGGCAGGAGGAACAACCTGAGAGTGCGGGGAATTCCGGAATCTATTCACCCAGGAGCCCTGGAGGGTTGCCTACAAGCTTTGTTCCGCACGTTAAAAGGTGATGAAAATGCTCCAGAGGTAACTATTGAAAGAGCACACAGAGCCCTCAGGGCAAAGCCACCACCTAAAGCACCTCCCAGAGATGTAATCCTAAAGCTACTGCATTTCAAAGACAAGGAAGACATTCTAAAACACTCAAGACAGAAACCAGACTTCACACATGCAGGCATCCGCATCCAGATCTTTACAGATCTGAGCCCTACAACACTCCAGAAACGGAGGGACCTGAACCATATAACCACAGTGCTCAGAGAGAGGAAGATCGCCTACCGCTGGGGATTCCCGGTCAGCATCATCGCCACCAAAGGCAACACCACAGCTATCTACAAAACCCAAGATGACTTACCTCACTTTTGTGAGGCCCTGCAGATACACATCCAGACAGATGCCTCAACAAAAGATGGCACAGCTTCGAGGCTTCCTTCGGGGAGCCGGATGAGATCTACACCCACAACCTCTGTTGAGCGGGGCTCCCATAAACACCCCTCGCTAGTGACTGTTGCTGATGATGTGGAAGAACCACATCAACAAATGGATTGCTCGCTCCTACAGCCCAGGTCAGGGACCAGCTCCTGAATCCAGGCGACAGGTCGTATGTGATATAATGTAATGTTACTCTTAAAGTTTACTTTTTCAAATGCTGGGTTTATTGACGGGGATATTACCCTACTTGTCTAGTTATTCATTGTCATTGATCACTGTTTGTATAGTTCTTTAGAGTTAAATATACCTATCTAACATTAGCTCCCACGGCAGAGTAGCCAAATTGTAAGTATATTATAACTGTTTGCAACTTTATTCTCCCCCATCCTTTCTAAACCTCCCCCCCCCCTCCTCCCTTCCTACCCTCCTCCACTCCTTCTATCTCCAACCCACCTTCCCCCTACCATTGCACATAGAAGCAGAGAGACCTAGAAACTACACACCCCACAGACTTACAAAAGAGTAGGGTGCGTAAAGTAGCCAGACATTGTCCAGCTCCCGGCACACCCGCACATAAACAGATAGATAGCAAATACTTGTTGTGCCCTGACACTACCCAATTAGATCCATTATACCTCAGCAACATGCAGCCGCACCCTATTAAATTCATAACAATTAATGCAAAAGGGCTCAATAGCCCCGAAAAGAGATCAATTGCTTTCACACAGTTACATAGGGCTGGAGGGGAAATTATCTGTATCCAAGAGACACATTTCAAAAAAGGGAGGGAACCCAGATACATCTCACATAGATATAACACCTTTTACCTCGCTTCGGGCTGCTCAAAGAAAGGCGGAGTGGGCATTTTCGTTAAGAATACGATCCCTTTCCAACCAACCCAGGTTCTTAAAGACCCCAACGGAACATACTTGTTAGTGGTGAGAACACTGTTCGGCTCCTACATCACAATAGCCAACGTCTATCTGCCAAACCAGGGTCAGCACACCACATTCAAACAGCTGACACAATTAATATTGGAACATACAAGGGTCTACCATTGGTCCCTTCCCACGACACCTCATCAGGGAAAACTAATATCCCACACAGAGTAATCAAAACTGTCAATTCGCAACTTTGCTCACTAAAACTACACGACATATGGAGGTCATTACACCCAGACACCAGAGACTACACCTTCTTCTCACACCCACATCATGTCTACACCAGAATTGACTACCTCATAACTGACCAATTAGGCCTTTCTTTGGTCAACAAAGCTGATATACTGCCAATCACCTGGTCAGATCATGCACCCGTGCAATGCACATTTGAGTGGCCAAATGTACCCATAAAGCCATATAAGTGGAGACTTGACGAACACACGTTAGATAACCCTTTGCATAAACTGGCAATTGACACAACCCTACGACACTACTTTAACGAAAACCCTTTGGACGCCCTACCTACTTCCACGACTTGGGAAGCACACAAATGTGTGGCGAGGGGCGAATTCATAAGGCTTAAAGCCACAGAAACCAAACAAAACAGACAATTTTTAAACTCGTCCCTATCTCAGATCCGTTATTGGGAAACTGAGCTAAAAAAGAATCCCTCATCTACCACCATCTTAAAATCCCTAAACACAGTAAAGACTGATTTGAATAACCACCTTATCAAAGAATACCAGAGAAGGGCATCAATGCTTCAACAAAAATACTTTGAGATGAATGACAGAATAGGCTCCTCACTAGCTAAGGCGCTGAAGCGCAAACAATTAAGCACACACATATACTCGTTAACAGATGCATCGGGGCATATTCAAAAAGAGAGTGAGAAAATAGCCGAGACATTCCGACGATATTACGAGACACTGTACAACATCACGAACAACAGCACACAATCAAACATAGACACATATCTAAGAGACATACAACTTCCCACACTCTCTCAAGAGGACTCTGAGCAACTTGACAGACCGATAACAGCTGACGAGGTTAAACTAGCCATCAAGAGCATGCCAAATGGAAAGAGCCCCGGGCCCGACGGACTGGGGGTAAAATACTACAAAGACTTCATACATCACTTACTAACCCCTCTCACACTCCTGTTTAATTCACTGTTAAAAGAGGGTGGCTTCACAGAACAGATGCTTGAGGCAAACATCACTGTCCTCCCCAAACAGGGTAAGACCCCGGATAGGCCGGAGAACTTCCGCCCGATCTCGCTCCTTAACGTGGATGTAAAAATCTACGCAAAGGTATTAGCTAACAGAATCAATCGGATCTTGCCCACGCTGATACACCCAGACCAAGTGGGTTTTGTACCCGGGAGAGAGGCGCGCGACAACACACTGAAAGTGTTACAGCTCGTATCGCACGCGCAGCATCAGCATACCCCCCTTATACTGGTCTCGACGGACGCTGAAAAAGTGTTCGACCGGGTACACTGGTCCTTCCTAAAAGCGGTACTAGCTAGAATGAAGTTTAGTGATACCTTCATTAAACAGATTTTTACTCTCTATGAAAATCCCTCCGCTAGGGTAAAAGTTAATGGCCTCCTATCAGACAGATTTCATATTAGAAATGGGACCAGGCAGGGATGCCCACTTTCGCAGATTCTCTTTGCTATTTCAATTGAGGCATTGGTGCAGAAAATTAGAGAAGACCCCCAGATCTCGGGAATTAAAACTAAATCAAACATACACAAATTGGCTCTATACGCCGACGACGTCCTATTGACACTTACTGACATAGAGACTTCCCTCCCTAGGGTAATAGACACCTTTAGTGAGTACGGACAACTATCTAACTTCCACCTTAACGTAGCCAAATCAGAAATATTGAACATCACATACAACATAGAAGACTTGACTACAACATTAGGTGCCTGCCCCCTGAGACTCAAACGAGACAGTCTGAAGTATCTGGGGATATACATCTCCCCGGATGCTCAGACTGTATTCCGAGAAAATTACAAGAGCTTAGAAACCACGCTGATGGCAGATCTGTCTAGATGAAAGAATAAATCCATCTCTTGGCTAGGACGAATAAATGTCGTCAAAATGAACGTGCTACCCCGACTGCTTTATATTCTCCAAACAACACCAATCCCCCTTCCAAGGAACTTTCTACAAAAAAATGCAAAATTTAATCGAACAATATATCTGGGGAGGGATCAGACCAAGGGTAGCCAGGAGAACTCTGTACTTACCTAGGGACAGGGGGGGCTTGGGGGTCCCAAACATACTAACATATAAACAAGCAATCACACTGGGTAGATTGCTGGACTGGTGCTCGAATGACCCCAACAAAGAATGGATATGACTGGACTGCGATATTTTAGACACAACCAACGCAGGCCTAGGTGCCTGGCTACTAGAAAAGGATAGGCACACAGCCACAAAAACGTATCCCCTCTTGGCAGATTTCTATTCCACCTGGGACAAGATAATAAACACTACAACGCATATAACAACTAAACATTCCCCACTAACCCCTACTTATCACAATGCTGCACTACCATGGAATTACCCTGATAATAGAGCCACCGCTGACACACCCTTAAATAACTACGTCATCAAATCACTGACAGACGGACACAAGCTCAAGACATTAGCGGACATCCTGAAGGATCATCCTCATTTGGGGATGAGCTGGTACTCACACATGCGGTTAAACCACTACATTGTGACACATAAAAGACCTTGTTTAACCAGAGCGCCCACCACCTTCGAGACCTTGTGCCTGAAGGACTCACCAACTGCTCATGCAATCTCACTACTCTATAAACTGCTACTGTCAGATGACGCCCAGACACCCCCTTCCTACACGAAGATGTGGGAAAAGGAATGGCAAACTGAGATTGACCATGGGGACTGGCAGAACGCCTTTTTAGTGACCAAGTCAGCCTCAATCTCCATGAGAGTGCAGGAATCCAGTTTCAAATGCCTAGCAAGGTGGTACCTCACGCCCAGCAGGCTACAGAAGATTTATAAACAGGCCTCAGGCAAATGCTGGAGGGACTGTGGCGCAGCTGGCACACCAACACACATATGGTGGGAATGCCCCAAGCTAGATGATTATTGGGTTGGCGTCCTTAATCACATGGAACTAGTCCTGGGGAAACCTCTGCAGAACAGCCCAAAAACATTACTATACCTCTCATTGCCCAAATTACCTAGTAAAGCCAGTAGAGCACTACTACTGATTATGCTGAATGGAGCTAAATTGCTGATCCCAAGGCATTGGAAATCCAGCACCACTCCGACACTTAAGGAATGGCAAGAACAAGTAGATACGCTGCTACACCTAGAAAGATATCACCACATCCAGCATGGGACTGTGGACACACACGAGATGATGTTGGAGAACTGGGCGACACACAGACAACGGACAGACAACGGATAGTGTAGGGAAACTTTGACTACTGCACGGACCTCTGATCCATCCACTGACCCCCCCTCCCCCATCCTTCCTCCTTTCCCTCCCTCATACTTACCTATCCCCCCCGCCTAATCTTCATGAGATTTGCACAAACGAACCCCAAACAATCCCCCCCTCCTCTTTCTCCCCCTTTACTCTCTGCTTCTCACTCTCTGGTGATCCTAGATTATGTATATATAACTTAGTAGGATTGGCCGTAAAACACCAGGAAAAGTGCACTGCTGGACTTTTGGACTTTTTAACATACAAGTGCACATTGACCTGTGTTCTGATCTCTTTGGAGCTAAAACTCCACATATTCTATGAGCGGTCAGTAATTTATCATGTCTAGGGGAGCTAGGGGAAGAATGGTTCTCACATGTTATTGTTAGACATCGCAATTCGCAATGTATTGACCGCATAACTATGTTTTCACATGCATCTTTGAAAAATTTGAAAAACTTGTAACCTTTTGAATACCTTTCAATAAAGCTTTTTTGAAAAAAAAAAAAAAAAAAACTGGTAAGACTGACCAACACGTGGCCAAGCATTTCCTTGTGGCCAAACATTCTGCTTCAGAACTCAAATACATGATCATTGACCATGTTCCCCCTCTATCTGGGGGGGGGTGATCGGGGAAAGTTGTTATTGCAGAAGGAAAGCAGATGGATATTTACCTGCAGACCGTAGTGCCTAGGGGACTTAACACCAACATGGACCTACAATGCTTTCTATAAAGTGGATCTATGTGATATATGTATGAGATGGCATAAGATCTTCCTGGTCCGTCAGGGACCCGAGGGGCCCTATTCCCTCTATGATGAATCCTGTTTTTTTAAATGAAGTGCTATGATTTGCAGTATTGTTATTGTATGTCTATTTATGTGACACAAGTTTGCTAATAGTCCATGACCACTTCTACTGAATGTGCTAACCTTTTTATTGTTTGTATTACTTTTATGAGGTTAAATACGGACAAAAGGGTATCTAACTATATACTTATATGATAATCATGGGTGTTTATATCTAATTAGGAGTATATGATCTTGCTCATTAGGGTTGCTATACCTATGTGTTTATATGTCCCAACTTAACACACTTAATGATCTAGTTATGCCCAATAGTGATCAGTACATACACATAAATTATTGGTGACACTGTGTATATAGACTTGTTATCTGAGATTGAGAATTTGGCTTAAACTAGCATTTAACCACATAGACCAGAATTACATTGTTAACTCAGGTGTACAGACAATTACACATATTTTATTTGTGCTACAATAGACTCCATCTGCCTACAATATTCTTCGGTTACTCTTTAAGATTGACGGTTGCTTTACTTATGTACTTATAATGTCGTCCTATTAAGGGTGACTAGTGTTATTTTTGCGTAGGACTAGGATAAGATTCACACACATTATGATGTAGAATAGTGTGCTTATTATCTAGCCTCCAACATGTAATCACATGTATTTCATTTGAATAAGTGCTCTATCACCAAGTGTTAATATACCAATATTGGGAGTATTTACCTATGTTCATTAACAATATTACACGCAGGTTCTCTATATATTATTTGCACAGGTCGTTGGTTTCTATTTGCTTGTTCATCCTATGCACACAGTCTCATGATCTTAAAAAGGAGGACGTACTAGCAGTGTGATTCAGTTCAGTATTGATATGCGCAGGGTTGCTAGGAGTCGCTCAGCTGTTTTGTAACACATCTTACTTTGCTTTTTAGTTTGTCCCTGGTGAGATGCCATTGGCGCATGCGCAGTTGCGCCATTGGAACGCCGGTGTGCATTCTTGTTTTGGATTATTACTGCACGGTGTGGGGTATAAATATGGGGTAAGTCTATAACATGTAACATGTTTTTATGGTCTGAGGAAGGGGTTAAACTCCCCAAAACTTCACTAATAAAGAAAACTATTTCTTCAATACCGGTGAGTGCCTTTCTATTGGATTGACTAATATATATATACACACATACAGTATATCTATTCATATTGATATATAGGTATAGATAGGAATTTCACATGATCAGATATACACTAATAAAGAAAACTATTTATTCAATACCTGTGAGTGCCTTTCGATTGGATTGACTGGATTTGGATGTTTAAGAGCACCCTGGAAGCTGATAACAAATTAACGGCTAGATTTAGAGTTCTGCGGCCAAAGGGGTGCGTTAGCTATGCATGCTTTTTTCCCCCGCACCTTTTAAATACCGCTGGTATTTAGAGTTCACAGAAGGGCTGCGTTAGGCTCCAAAAAAGGAGCGTACAGCATATTTACTGCAACTGCAACTCTCAATACCAGCGGTGCTTACGGACGCGGCCAGCTTAAAAAATGTGCTTGTGCACGATTCCCCCATAGGAAACAATGGGACAGTTTAAGCTGAAAAAAACCCTAACACCTACAAAAAAGCAGCGTTCAGCTCCTAACGCAGCCCATTTGTTTCCTATGGGGAAACACTTCCTATGTCTGCACCTAACACCCTAACATGTACCCGAGTCTAAACACCCCTAACCTTACACTTATTAACCCCTCTTCTGCCGCCGCCGCTATCGCTGACCCCTGCATTTTATTATTAACCCCTAATCTGCCGCTCCGTACACCACCGCAACCTACGTTATCCCTATGTACCCCTAATCTGCTGCCCCTAACACCGCCGACCCCTATATTATATTTATTAACCCCTAATCGGCCCCCCACAACGTTGCCGCCAGCTACCTACAATAATTAACCCCTAATCTGCCGACCGGATCTCGCCGCTACTCTAATAAATGGATTAACCCCTAAAGCTAAGTCTAACCCTAACACTAACATCCCCCTAAGTTAAATATAATTTAAATCTAACAAAATAAATTAACTCTTATTAAATAAATTATTCCTATTTAAAGCTAAATACTTACCTGTAAAATAAATCCTAATATAGCTACAATATAAATTATAATTATATTGTAGCTATTTTAGGATTTATATTTATTTTACAGGCAACTTTGTATTTATTTTAACCAGGTACAATAGCTATTAAATAGTTATTAACTATTTAATAGCTAAAATAGTTAAAATAATTACAAAATTACCTGTAAAATAAATCCTAACCTAAGTTACAATTAAACCTAACACTACACTATCAATAAATTAATTAAATAAAATACCTACAATTATCTACAATTAAACCTAACACTACACTATCAATACATTAATTAAATACAATACCTACAAATAACTACAATTAAATAAACTAACTAAAGTATAAAAAATAAAAAAGAACTAAGTTACAAAAAATAAAAAAATATTTATAAACATTTGAAAAATATTACAACAATTTTAAACTAATTACACCTACTCTAAGCCCCCTAATAAAATAACAAAGACCCCCAAAATAAAAAAAAATGCCCTACCCTATTCTAAATTTAAAAAGTTCAAAGCTCTTTTACCTTACCAGCCCTGAAAAGGGCCATTTGCGGGGCATGCCCCAAATAATTCAGCTCTTTTGCCTGTAAAAAAAACAATACAATACCCCCCCAACATTACAACCCACCACCCACATACCCCTAATCTAACCAAAATCCCCCTTAAATAAACCTAACACTAAGCCCCTGAAGATCTTCCTACTTTATCTTCACCATGCCAGGTTCACCGATCCATCCTCCGAAGTCTTGATCCAAGCCTCCGAAGTCTTCATCCAAGCCCAAGCGGGGGCTGGCGATCCATAATCCGGCTGAAGTCTTCTATCAAGCAGCGGCTGAAGAGGTCCAGAAGAGGCTCCAAAGTCTTCATCCTATCCGGGAAGAAGAGGAGATCCGGACCGGCAACCATCTTGATCCAAGCGGCACCTTCTATCTTCATCCGATGACGAACGGCTCCATCTTGAAGACCTCCAGCGCGGATCCATCCTCTTCTTCCGACATCCAACTGAAGAATGAAGTTTCCTTTAAGGGACGTCATCCAAGATGGCGTCCCTTGAATTCCGATTGGCTGATAGGATTCTATCAGCCAATCGGAATTAAGGTAGGAAAATTCTGATTGGCTGATGGAATCAGCCAATCAGATTCAAGTTCAATCCGATTGGCTGATTGGATCAGCCAATCAGATTGAGCTTGCATTCTATTGGCTGATCGGAACAGCTCCCCCCCCTCTCTCTCTCTCCCCCCCCCTCATCTCTCTCTCCCCCCTCCTCTCTCTCCCCCCTCCTCTCTCTCTCTCCCTCCTCTCTCTCTCCCCCCCCTCTCTCTCTCTCTCTCCCCCCTCTCTCTCTCTCTCCCCCCTCTCTCTCTCTCTCTCTCCCCCCCTCTCTCTCTCTCTCTCTCTCCCTCCTCCCTCCCCCCTCCTCTCTCTTTTCCCCCCTCCTCTCTCTCCCCCCCTCCTCTCTTTCCCCCCCTCCTCTCTCTCCCCCCTACTCTCACTCCCCCCTCTCCTCTCTCTTCCCCCCTCCTCTTTCTCTCCCCCCTCCTCTCTCTCCCCCCCCTCTTCTCTCTCTCCCCCTCCTCTCTCCCCCCCCTCTCTCTCCCCCCTCTCCTCTCTCTCTCCCCTCCTCTCTCTCTCCCCTCTCTCTTTTGTGCTCTCTCTCTCTCCCTCTCTTTTGCTCTCTCTCTCCCCCTCTCTTTTGTGCTCTCACTCTCCCCCTCTCTTTTGCATTCTCCCCCCTCTCTTTTGCTCTCTCTCCCCCTCTCTTTTGTGCTCTCTCTCTACCCCCTCTTTTGCTCTCTCTCCCCTCTCTCTTTTGCTCTCTCTCTCCACCCTCTCTTTTGCTCTCTCTCTCCCCCCTCTCTTTTGCTCTCTCTCTCTCCCCCATCTCTTTTGTGCTTTCTCCCCCCTCTCCTCTCTCTCTCTCCCCTCCTCTCTCTCACCCTCTCTCTCTCCCCTCTCTCTCTCCCCTCCTCTCTCTCTCTCCCCCCTCTCCTCTCTCTCTCCCCCCTCTCCTCTCTCTCTCCCCCCCTCCTCTCTCTCTCCCCCCTCTCCTTTTAATCTCTCCCCCCTCTCTCTCTCTCCCCCCCCTCTCTCTCTCTCCCCCCCTCTCCTCTCTCTCTCCCCTCCTCTCTGTCTCTCTACCCTATCTCGTGACCGCGCCCAGCCATGGCCCCTTCACGCCCGGCCACGCCCCTTTCACGATCATTTTCATCCGGTCACGCCCCCTTCGCACTGGCCATGCCCCCTCATGCCCGTCCATGCCCACTTCTGCCGCAGATGAGCGCTAGGGAGTAGGACTCAAAGGCCAGGTGTGTGTGTCCTTGTGCTGTCTCTACTGCGCATGACAGCTTCGGACAAACACACTTGGCCTTTTATATAATAGGATATATATATATATATATATATATATATATATATATATATATATATAGGTATAGGAATATACTTATAATAAATTTATATATATATAAATTTATATATATATATATATATATATATATATATATGATCATGTAAAATACATATCTATACCTATATATCAATAGGAATATACTTTTATAGAAATATATAGAAATATGTATTTACAATAAAAAGGACATTATCTGTATGTGAAGTACATTAGAATGTTAAATATATACCACACATAGACACACACACACACATATATATATATATACACATACACAAATTTAGACATGTGTATGTTCGTATCTCTATGTTAGAGCCCTTTGCATCAGATCTCATATCTTTGAGCCCTTATAACTCTTTGAATGCAATTTTTAAAAATCATTTTTATCAGACAGTGTTAATATGAGTGTAAATGTACTTTTAAATGTATTTTTGATGTTTTTTGTGCAACTTTTTGGCTTGCGTAACAGTTAACCAGATTTCTGAAGTCACACTAACCTTACAAGAGTTAAATTTAATTGTGCTCAAGTTAATGCGTTTTCTTTAAACTCTTAACACGTACATCATTTTCCTACATGTGCAAGGAGATCCGAAATACCCCTTATTGCTTGTGCACTACAGCTAGCACTCCCCCCATAATCCCATAAGTGTACAATTAACAACTAATAAAATATCAGTTTTGTGGAGTTTACAATTGCTTCAGAGATTTAAGGGCCTTTATATTGACTGATTACTTTTTATTGCATTTAGTGATGCTAATATGTGTGAAATGTATTTATTGTGCTCTACACATATGTGAGTATGTCAGTCTAAGGGATTAGAACAGAGGCATTATGGTTATAGTGGACATCTGTGGTTGCTGGGCTATTGATAAGGCTCATTTTTATTAGTTTAAAAGTACTTTGTATTAAAGGTTTAACTTTAATTGATTAAAGGTAGCTTTGTATCTGTTTGGTGAAGTTGATCCCTAAGGTTATCCAATAAGGCAGCAGGTAATTTCAGTGTGTTTTGCCCATTATAGTTTAATTTTGTTTTTAGTGTCCCTTTAAAGGGACAGTCTAGGCCAAAATAAACTTTCATGATTCAGATAGAGCATGTAATTTTAAACAATTTTCCAATTTACTTTTATCACCAATTTTGCTTTGTTCTCTTGGTATTCTTAGTTGAAAGCTTAACCTAGGAGGTTCATATGCTAATTTCTTAGACCTTGAAGCCCACCTCTTTCAGATTGCATTTTAACAGTTTTTCACCACTAGAGGATGTTAGTTCAAGTATTTCATATAGATAACACTGTGCTCGTGCACGAGAAGTTATCTGGGAGCAGGCACTGATTGGCTAGACTGCAAGTCTGTCAAAAGAACTGAAAAAGGGACAGTTTGCAGAGGCTTAGATACAAGATAATCACAGAGGTTAACAGTATATTATTATAAATGTGTTAGTTATGCAAAACTGGGAAATGGGTAATAAAGGGATTATCTATCTTTTAAAACAATAAAAATTCTGGTGTAGACTGTCCCTTTAAGTATAGAGCCATTTTTTCACTGAAACAATAATAAAAAAGTACTGCCTATAAACAATAAAAATGCATGATTGTGATCATGTGGACATGGAAAATGGCTTAACTGAGGCTGTTGACATGTTAATAAAATGAAATGATAGATTGTGATCAACTCTATAGTTAGCTAGGGTCACAAATTAGTGCATGACATTTTTGCTTCAGAGTCTCCCTTTTTAAGGACCATTATAGTCATAAAATTACTTGCTCTAAATAACATTATATCAACCATATCACACAGTAGAAATTTTACTTAGGACTCACAGCTCTACTGGAAAATACTGCAGATCTAATCTGCATCACTAGTCACACGACTCAGATATAGAACAAGTGCTGCTGATTGGATCAATGGTGTTTTCTACCTGGAACCAACAGTGCTCTGCAAGACCAGAAAGGTAGTTTTACTGTTTTTGATGTGGTAAAACACACAGCAGTGTAGGGTCAAAAGTCTTAAAATTACTTGCTCTAATGGATTAGAACACGTCATTTTTTTTTACTATAATGGCACTTTAAGGACCGCAAATAGCTAAAGCTCTAGTTGATACAATAAGATACAATAAAACAGATACAAGGTATGAGAAGTACAAACACATTTTATGAGCCAGTATTATAAAGAGCATATGGAATTGTAGCTCAGTGATACAAATGACTTTAGGATAATTTATAACAGATCACATGTAGTAGACATAGGAGTGCAAGTAAAAGACTGAAGTTATACGGAGCTACAGAGAATTGTATAGTAAAGGATTTAGTGACCTGGGATAGGAGTGGTTGGAGAAACAGAGAATGTAATAAACGGAAGATGAAATAATGAGTAGCAGGGAAGCTGGCCCCTTACGTGTCTCCATCTTCATCTGACTGTGTAGCAGCAATAATGTCAGCTTGCAGCTGGGAGTCGTGTTGTAGCAATGCTGCATGTTGCTGAGGCAAGAATCCCGTAAAGGATCCATTTAGCGTGTTATGAACGGGAGCTGGATACAGAGGTAACGTTGGTAACGCTGGGGACAAATAGGCTGCAGAAGCCCCTGAAATAAAAAATAAATATAAATATGAATGTTTCTAAACAAGTATGGAGCCTAACAGTAGATATAAAGAAGCCAATTTATTAAGGGACGAATGGCCCCTAATGCCCCTGTTAGACTCTTAAGACTGCTGCTCTTTAACTGCCCCCTCTGAGGCTGTGGACATCAATCCGCCTGATCTCATACGATCAGGTTGATTAAAACCCCCTGCTAGCGGCTGACTGGCCGCGAATCTGCAGGGGGCGGCATTGCACAAGCAGTTAATCAGAACTGCTTATGCAATGCTAAATGATGACAGTATATGCTGTCGGCATTCAGCGATGTCTGTCGGACATGATCCGCTGAGCGAATCATGTCGGACAGACATCAAGGCCTATGTATCATAGGTCTTGCGGACCTCATCCGACAGTGCGGATCAGGTCCGCAAGACCTCTCTGAATGCGGAGAGCAATACGCTCTCCGTATTCGGCATTGCAACAGCAGCTGGCGGCCGATTGGCTGCGAGTCTGCAGGGGGTGTCAATCAACCCGATCGTACTCGATCGGGTTGAATTCCGGCGATTCCTGTGCTCCTCATCAGAGCAGGCAGACAGGGTTATGGAGCAGCGGTCTTTAGACCGCTGCTACAAAACTGCTGTTTCTGGCGAGTCTGCAGGCTCACCAGAAACACGGGGCATCAAGCTCCATTCGGAGCTTGATAGATAGGCCCCATTTGATAAATTGGCCCCAAACTATTTAATCTTCCTAACCTGGATGATCTTGATTATTTAATTAAAAAGTGCCAGTTTTTTCTGCAGCTCTAGGGGATAATATGCATTATTTATGTTTTTGTGTGAATAAGCCCAGTAACTATTCCATGCTTGTTACATATACTGGGATAACTTTCTGTGTATCTACTACACTTGATTTCTGTTGATTACTTGTTGCTGTACAGAAACTGAAATAAACACTTTTACAAATCAGTAACTGGAAGCCATAATGTTGATCTTAAATTCCATTTGTACACTTTGTGGACTGTTAGCTTTATTAAAAACCTCCATAAACTTTAACCCCTTAAGGACAGAAGCAATTGTCCAAGTTCTGAATGTAAACAAAACCTAGAATATGAGCTATGTTTGTTCAACCATAATTTACCTCATTTAAGTGTACCCACTTTTATTATAAATTGTTTTTAGATAAAAAATAGGGCTTTCTTTTTACATCAAATATTTATATACTAGTACTAAAGCCCGTGTACACGGGCCATTTTTTGCAGTACAGCGGTCCCACCTCTTGCTATCTCCCCCCTCTCTTTTGCTTTCTCTCCCCCTTCTCTTTTGCACTCTCTCCCCCTCTCCTTTGCACTATATCTCCCCTCTTTTGCTCTCTCTCTCCCCTCTTTGGCTCTCTCCCCCCCTTTCTTTTGCTCTCTCTGCCCCCTCTTTTGTTCTCTCCCCCCCTCTTTGGCTCTCTGCCCCCCTCTTCTGCTCTCTCTCCTTCCTCTTTGGCTCTCTCTCCCCCCTCTTTTGCTCTCTCTCCCCTTTGGCTCTCTCCCCTCTTTTGTTCTCTCTCCTCTTTAGCTCTCTTTCCTCTTTTGCTCTCTCCTCTTTGGCTCGCTTTCCTCTTTTGCTCTCTCTCTTCCCCCTCTTTTGCTCTCCCCCCTCTATTTTGCTCTCTCCCTCCCTCTTTGGCCCTTCTCCCCCCCTCTCTTGCTCCCTCTCTGGCTCTGTCTTTTAAACCCTTTGCCTCTCTGGACACGCCCCCATCACGGCACCCCGCCCGGCCACTCCCAATCGCGACAACACCAGCCCGGCCACGTCCCTCGCCCTGCCCTGCCACGCCCCATCACAGCGACACCTGCCCGGCCACGCCCCCTGTTGCACCCGGCCACGTCCCCATCGTGACGCTCCCGTCGGTCACTCCCCCTGACACTCTGCTTCAGCCTTGCTCTGTGCTGAGTGCTGAGTGTCAGGATCCAAACGGCCAGGTATGTTTGTCACGTGCAGTCTCTACTGCACATGACTGCATCTGACAAACATACTTCGCCATTTATTATATAGGATGAACTATAATTTAATATGAATAAAATCTAAGTAAGCAAACACACACATATTTTATTGTGAATATCAGTAAACCACTCACAAGCAAAACAACTTTTTTTTCACATAAACACTGCACTCTCACTGTTTATATCATCCTCCTTATATGTTTTATACACCCATATTTGTGTTCAGTGAAGTCCCACAAGTGAAACAACACCCCACATGTACAGGTTCATTGAGGTTTCTAATGTTAAAGGGACAAATATGGGGCCTGTCCATGTCAGTCTTCATACATGGAAATTTGAGACATTGATTTTCTGGACCTCTGTCACATTTGAATCAGTATGGCAGCCTAGGAAAGAACATTTTTCCATGATGGCATTTCATTTTCGAAAATAGATAACCCACTGTATTATACATGAGGGTATTTTGAGGTTTTTTTTGTTTAGCCACTTTATCATGACCTTAGAGTTGCGGGGCTTAATGTAAACAGGGACAAGCCAAGCTCAGGGGATACAGAAAATCAGAATAATTAGCCAATAAGTCATTACAGGCAGCTGACAAATAGTAACCAGAACAGAATAACCATCAATAAAACACATACAAAGCCATTTGAATCAATAGTTTATCTCTGTATGAATGCCTGTAATACATAGGTCAGGTAGAGATAGGCAGGAAGGGCAATAATAGCTAGACTCCCTCTTAACTTTTTTTTTTTGTAACAGACTCTGCGGGTTACTTTTTGCGGTGGGTGGGGGGGTATCCAACAAGGAAAGTGCTAGCTGCAAAGTTTCTGGACATTCTCTGGTTCCAAATGTGGGAGGATTAGGGGGCTGGTTAAACAAAATTGCTGATAAAAGCTTTAGCGTAAATTACAGGAAATCACATTTCTTCCCTATGCCTGCTTTTTTGTATAGCACATATGAATTATAGACTGTTATCTGTGTTAAGTATATGGCTAATCTTTTGTACCAGGCTTTGGTCTTGTTCTGAGCCAGATGTGGTTGTATGCACTGATCAGCTAAATCTACTCCCCCCCATATATTTGTTGTACTCAACAATGCACTTTGGTTTTTGAATTTATACACCCTTTTCACTGACAGACACTGGCACTTAATCATGTCAGCTTCTGGGAGCTACCAGTGAGATTTGTGCACTGTGTCAAAAAAAAAAAAACTAAAAACTTTTTAAAACAAATCAATTCTGCTATTATAGTTGTCAACCCAGAGATGGTAGCGTTTGTTCAGCAAGGGTAGGAAGAAATTCTACACAATCTTGCCATTTGTGCCCATGGAATCTATGTAACTAGGGTGGCTATCTTTCCTTCATAAATACAAAATGCCCAGTTATAACTTGTAGTGCATTTGCATAATTGATAACATTTTATTCCATAGCTTGAATGCTTAGATGGAATACAAGTATAATATAGTCTTCCTTAAAATTATATCATAGAATCATCTACACGGATGTTTTGGTCAGGGGTGTAATTTTCGGAAAGCTTTTCAGACAGGTGTTTTATCAGGGGTCATATCTTGTATAGCCTGTCATGCAAGGGGTAATTTCTAGGGTGCACTGGGCATTATCATCAAAATGATGAAAAAGCAGCAGTTATTCACATATATCCCTCTCCATAATCCCTGGAAAAAAGGGGGTAGGCAGGATGGGGTGTTGGTGCCAGTACGAACCTATGCTGGGTTTTTTCCCTATACCAATTAACAAGGTCAGTGCCCAAAGCCTTTTAATTTCTGTTAGGTCAGTGGGGTGCCAAGTGTTTTTCATAACATGGTGTGAACTTTGATTAGTCGACAGATACTGGGTAGCATATAAATTTGTTTGAGTAGCTATATTCTCAAACATGTTATCAGTTAGAAACAGGTTTCAATAATTTGTTGGCTCACAAACTAAAATTCTGGGTGAGATGCCAGGAGTTGCTGTAATTTGGGGTATTTTAGGGGGTGGTTACATTTAGGGGGTTTTGTCTGAGATTGTTGGATGTTCTGAACGCATGGTGGTAGGGTGGGAGCACCATCACTAGAAGCCTCACTTAGGGGCTCTATTTCAGATGCAGCAAAGAAGTTACTCTCTAAATCATGTGCGGAACGGAGTTAGGCCTCTATGTATGAAGCCGTCTACTTTCCTGCATTCGCCGGCCCAATATGCTCGCCTAAGCTCGCCTACCATCGCCGCCGCAGACCTGAATATGTTCCCCAAAGTTATCAAAAAAGCTGTCAAGAAGCCGCGCACCAAGTACGGAGCGATGAGCAGCGGACTGTTGTTAACTGAGAGTCATCGATCTCGCTGCTCATCGGCTTCTTTGCAGCTTTTTTGATAGCCTGTCACTAAGCACTCACACTAAACTACACTGTTTTACCCCCTAAACCGCCGCTCCTGGAGCCCCCCACAACTAAATAAAGTTATTACCCCCTAAACCGCTGCTCCTGGACCCGCCGCAACTATAATAAATGTATTAACCCCTAAACCGCCGCTCCCGGACCCCGCCGCCACCTACATTATACCTATTAACCCCTATCCTGCAGCCCACTACACCGCCGCAACCTAAATTAAACTCATTAACCCCTAAACCGCCGCTCCCGGACCCCGCCGCAACTAAATTAAATGTTTAACCCCTAAACCGCCGCTCCCGGACCCCGCTGCCACCTATATTAAAGTTATTAACCCCTATCCTGCCCCCCCCCATACCGCTGCAACCTATATTAAAATTATTAACCCATAAACCTAAGTCTAACACTAACCCTAACCCCCCCTAACTTAAATATTCATTTAATAAATCTAAATAATATTACTCGTATTAACTAAATTATTCCTATTTAAAACTAAATACTTACCTGTAAAATAAACCCTAAGCTAGCTACAATATAACTAATAATTATATTGTAGCTATTTTAGAATTTATTTTTATTTTACAGGCAACTTTGTATTTATTTTAACTAGGTACAATAGTTATTAAATAGTTATTAACTATTTAATAACTACTTAGCTAAAATAAGTACAAAATTACCTGTAAAATAAATCCTAATCTAAGTTACAATTAAACCTAACACTACACTATCATTAAATAAATTACCTACAATTAAATAAAATAAAATAAAATAAACTATAGTACAACCCCCCCCCCCACTAAATTACATAAAATAAAAAAGAATTACAAGAAGTTTAAACTAATTACACCTAATCTAAGCCCCCTAATAAAATAATAAAGCCCCCCAAAATAAAAAAATACCCTACCCTCTTCTAAATTACCAAGTAACCAGCTCTTTTACCAGCCCTTAAAAGGGCTTTTTGCGGGGCATTGCCCCAAAGTAATCAGCTCTTTTACCTGTGAAAAAAAAAAATACAACCCCCCAACATTAAAACCCACCACCCACATACCCCTACTCTAACCCACCCAAACCCCCCTTAAAAAAACCTAACGCTAACCCCCTGAAGATCATTCTACCTTGAGCCGTCTTCACCCAACCAGGCCGAAATCTTCATCCAAGGTGCGCAGAGGAGGTCCTTCATCCGTTAGACGTCTTCATCCAGGCGGCGTCTTCAGTCTTCATCCATCCAGAGCGGAGCCATCTTCAAAGGAGCCGACGCGGAGCCATCCTCTTCAACCAACGACTGAACAACGAATGAAGGTTCCTTTAAGGGACGTCATCCAAGATGGCGTCCCTCGAATTCCGATTGGCTGCTAGGATTCTATCAGCCAATCGGAATTAAGGTAGCAAAAATCTGATTGGCTGATTCAATCAGCCAATCAGATTGAAGTTCAATCCAATTGGCTGAACCAATCAGCCAATCTGATTGAGCTCACATTCTATTGGCTGTTCCGATCAGCCAATAGAATGCAAGCTTAATCCGATTGGCTGATTGGATCAGTCAATCAGATTTTTGCTACCTTAATTCCGTTTGGCTGATAGAATCCTATCAGCCAATCGGAATTTGAGGGACGCCATCTTGGATGACGTCCCTTAAAGGAACCTTCATTCGTCATTCAGTCGTCGGTTGAAGAGGATGGCTCCACGCCGGCTCCTTTGAAGATGGCTCCACTCCGCTCCAGATGGATTAAGATTGAAGACGCCGCCTGGATGAAGACTTCTACCGGATGAAGGACCTCCTCTGCGCACCTTGGATGAAGATTTCGGCCCGGTTGGGTGAAGACGACTCAAGGTAGGATGATCTTCAGGGGGTTAGCGTTAGGTTTATTTTAAGGGGGGTTTGGGTGGGTTAGAGTAGGGGTATGTGGGTGGTGGGTTTTAATGTTGGGGGGGTTGTATTTTTTTTACAGGTAAAAGAGCTGATTACTTTGGGGCAATGCCCCTCAAAAAGCCCTTTTAAGGGCTGGTAAAAGAGCTGGTTACTTGGTAATTTAGAATAGGGTAGGGCATTTTTTTATTTTGGGGGGCTTTATTATTTTATTAGGGGGCTTAGATCAGGTGTAATTCGTTTAATTTTCTTGTAATTCTTTTTTATTTTCTGTAATTTAGTGTTTGTTTTTTTGTAGTATAGTTTATTTTATTTTATTTTATTTAATTGTAGGTAATTTATTTAATTTATTTAATGATAGTGTAGTGTTAGGTTTATTTGTAACTTAGGTTAGGATTTATTTTTCAGGTAATTTTGTACTTATTTTAGCTAGGTAGTTATTAAATAGTTAATAACTTTTTAATAACTATTGTACCTAGTTAAAATAAATACAAAGTTGCCTGTAAAATAAAAATAAATCCTAAAATAGCTACAATTTAATTATTAGTTATATTGTAGCTAGCTTAGGGTTTATTTTACAGGTAAGTATTTAGATTTAAATAGGAATAATTTAGTTAATACGAGTAATATTATTTAGATTTATTAAATGAATATTTAAGTTAGGGGAGGTTAGGGTTAGTGTTAGACTTAGGTTTATGGGTTAATAATTTTAATATAGGTGGCGGCGGTATAGGGGGGCAGGATAGGGGTTAATAACTTTAATATAGGTGGCGGCGGGGTCCGGGAGCGGTGGTTTAGGGGTTAAACAATTTATTTAGTTGCAGCGGGGTCCGGGATCTGCAGTATAGGGGTTAATAAGTTTATGTAGGTGGCGGCGATATAGGGGGCGGCAGATTAGGGGTTAATATGTATAATGTAGGTGGCGGCGGGGTCAGGGAGTGGTGGTTTAGGGGTTAACATGTTTAATATAGTTGTGGCGGGGTCCGGGAGCGGCGGTTTTAGGGGGTAATAAATTTATTTAGTTGTGGCGATGTAAGGGGGGGCAGATTAGGGGTGTTTAGACTCGGGGTACATGTTAGGGTGTTAGGTGCAGACATCTCTTATAGGAATCAATGGGATATCGGGCAGCAGCGAACATGAGCTTTCGCTATGGTCAGACTCCCATTGATTCCTATAGGATTCGCCGCCTCCAGGGCGGCGGATTGAAATACAGATACGCTGGGCCGGAATAGTGCCGAGCGTACCTGGTAGTAGTTTGATAACTACCAAAAGTAGTCACATTGTGCCGAACTTGCGTTCGGAACATCTGTAGTGACGTAACCATCGATCTGTGTCGGACTGAGTCCGGCGGATCGTAGGTTACATTACTATATTCTACTTTTGCCGGGCAGTAGTGGTTGATAACTAAGGCGAATCAGCCTCGCCACAAATACGCTGCGGAATTCCAGCGTATTTGCGGTTGACGGCTTGATAACTGGAGGCCTAAGAAGCATATGTATCAAGCTCCGTATGGAGCTTGATGCCCCGTGTTTCTGGCGAGCCTGCAGGCTCACCAGAAACAGCAGTTATGAAGCAGCAGTCACAAAGACCACTGCTCCATAACCTGTCCGCCTGCTCTGAGCAGGCGGACAGACATTGCCGCAAATCAACCCGATCTAGTACGATCGGGTTGATTGACACCCCCCTGCTGGCGGCCGATTGGCCGCGAGTCAGCAGGGGGCGGCGTTGCACCAGCAGATCTTGTGAGATGCTGGTGCAATGCTGAATACGGCGAGCGTATTACTCGCCGTATTCAGCGAAGTCTGGCAGACTTGATCCGCACTGTCGGATCAGGTTCGCCAGACTTTGATAACTAGAGGCCTAAGCCTCTTCTGTGCAATAGTAACATGCCATGATGCAAAAAGCAACTTTTTTTATCATTTTCTTAAATTGTTTACTCCTACCTTACACTAACTCCCTCAACCCACCCACCAATTCCCACTTCCACCCCCAATTCCCACTTCCACCCAACAAAATGACCCCTATACACCACCCAAAAAACGTAAAACAGTATTGATCATAGTATAAAAAGTTGCAGTCAGATCTATTCAGCACTGAAAGTGTTAATTCATTTTTTTAGTACACTAACAGATCAGGTTGATCAGACAGAATGCTCTGAACACAGACAAAGTGTGATGACCAGAAACCAAAGGAAAGGGTTAAAAAACTAAAATTTGATAAAAAGGACAAAAAGGATCAAATAATTTTAATAAAAAAAAAAATGTATATAACTTTTTGTAGCAGTGATCTCTCTGCCTCTTCCGCCTCAAATCCCACTAAGGAAAGAGAGAGACAGAGGGAGTGCAGTCATTGGCTGTCACATTGTATCAGTGACTGGTTGTCATTGCATTCCAACTGACTGATTGGCTCCCAGGAGACTGACTGAGTTGACAGGCAAGTCCCAGCTTCGTATCCTGCTTAGAAGGAGAGCGGGGGGCCATAGAAGTTAGGATGTGCCCTGCTATCTTAACGTCCTTAAAGCCCAGTGTTTTCAGGACAGCATGGAATGTTCTAACATCCTTAAATGGTTAATAATAATTGTCGTAACTAATACTTTATAATGTTTACAAATTTAATGTAAAATATCCCTTTACTTTGTTTAGCAGTTAAAATTCTCTAGAAATCTGTGTTTACATTTTTTTTTTTAATTAACCTCGTCTGCCAAATAGAGAGATGCAATGCTAGAGCACTTGCTGTCAATAAAACTTGATTTCACAATAAAGGGCTAGAGTATGAGTCCCAATCTAACTGTAGCGAGCGAGCGATAAGGGGTTTTTATTGGCTCTTTGGTCCCATTAGAAGTAGCGCGTGTTTTGTGAGTTGAAAGTAAACGTGTTCACTTGAGTGCATTTCAATTTAAGGTGTGCCGGGATAGTGCAAAATCTGAGCTCTTATTAACTGTTACGCAACACAAATAAGTTGCACAAAACACATCAAAAATACATTTAAAAGTTACACATAATAACACTTTCAAATCAAAATATTTTTTACAAAAAATGCATAAAAAAGTTATAAGGAATGAAAGATATGAGGTCTCAAATGTTAGGGAAAAAAAAGGCAGGCAAAGGGCTTTAACATAGAGATACATACATACACATGTCTAAATATGTATCTATGGGGTCAATTTATCAAGCTCCGTATCAAGCCCTTGTTTCTGGTGACCCTTCAGGCTCGCCGAAAACAGAAGTTATGAAGCAGTGGTCTAAAGACCACTGCTCCATAACTTGCCCGCCTGCTCTGAGGCCGCGAACAGAAATCAATCCGATCGAATACGATCTGGTTGATTGACAGCCCTGCTAGCGGCCGATATGCCTCAAACCTGTAGGGGGCGGCATTGCACCAGGAGTTTACAAGAACTGCTGGTGCAATGATAAATGCCGACAGCTTATGCTGTTGGTATTTATCGATGTGAGGCGGACCTGTACGCTACATCATATCATGCCCACTCCAACATTAATAAATATACCCCTTTATGTTTATATGTATGTACATATGTATTTATGTGTTTATATGTGTTTTCATGTATTTAGAGATATATATACATATATAAACCCTTAAAACCTATGTTATCTGTATAGACATATATATATATATATATATATATATATATATATATATATAGTTTTACAAATATATATATATATATATAGTACATTGGAGCCCTTTGCAGTCAATTATCTGCATACATGAAATATCATATTTATGCAATATTAATATTTAAAGGGACTGGAAACCCAAAATTTTTCTTTCATGATTCAGATAAAGAATACAATTTTAAAAAAAGGTTTATAATTTACTTCTATTATTGAATTTGTGTTGTTCTCATGTTATTCTTCATTGAAGAGATATCTAGATAGGTAGCGTACACATGTCTGGAGCACTACATACCAGAAAATAGGGCTACCATCTAGTGCTCTTGCTATTGTACAACACTGTTGCAATATAGTGTTGCAGACACGTACACACTCCTGAACCTTCCTGCTTTTCAACAAAGGAAAACAAGAAAAAGAAGACAATTTGCTAATAAAAGTGAAGTGGAAAGTTGTTTAAAATTGTATGTTCTAGGGGGGCGGAGCCGGCCGAGAAAGAACATGGTCGCACAAAGCTAAAGCTCCGATCATATCCACTTGATGTATCATATAAAGAAGGGTCAAATGCTCTTTATTTGGGTATTGAAAGGTGCCCAATAAAATCTGAACAGGGGAACAAGGTTCCGGTACCAAAACCTGAGCGGCAAACAGCGGGGAAGGCAAGAACACAAGCACCATCATCGGAGGCCGCAATGAAGCGCCAACTCGGCATGTAACATCCCGCGACCAGAATACTGCAGCGGCGGATAAACCTGAGAGTGTGGAAGCCATAACTTGAAAAACGCTTACAGGACAAAAGGCCTTTGGATAACACAAGCCGGAGAGCGGTAACGACTCAAGCTGAAAGTAAGTCAGACCTCGATAACTTTTACTGGGGCCACTATCTAAAAGCAATACCCTTACAGTTTCAATCGCAAGACTACTGCGACACAATACAGCTTTATACACAGGATATAAGGACACTCTGATCTGAATAACGCGCTCTCACAGAGTTACACTTATTTTTTTCTTGTTATTGCACAAGCACAGAGTCCCATAATAATAAAGACACCCGGGGTAAGGAGGAGACAAAATTCAAATTCAAAGTTTAATATACAAAGACCCCGCATTGTTTTAAACATACTTAAGTGCTTCACATACCCAGATCAATATGGCGGCCAGAAAACCGAGGTCAGACAAGACACAGAAGAATACAACCCCCAGTGGAGGGAAACTAAAATCCTTTTTCAAACCATTTGACAGTGTAAACGCATTATCGTTAGAGACTGCACAAATGGACATGTCAGATCTCACAGAACACACAGATGATTCTGCTCCCATAACAAGGGCAGACCTGAATCTACTCCTCACTAAAAATGACCTCAGCACATTCATGGTACAAGTCAGCACAGCAATAAAAGATGGTCTGGCCGAAGTTAAAAGGGATGTTAACGCTCTGGGCCACAGAGTACTCCATCTTGAAGAGCAAGCAGAGGAAAATACAAAGACCACTGATGATATGACCATCGCATTACAACAGCAAAACACCACAATCCTACAATTGCAATCGCAAGTTGAAGACCTCGACAATAGAGGAAGACGCCACAATTTGAGAATTAGAGGGGTACCGGAGGAAATTCTACCACCACAAATCCCCTCATACCTACAAAATTTATTTAAATTTCTGTTGGGACTTAACAAAGATGACACAATAATTCTAGACAGAGCACACCGAGCCCTCAGGGCAAAACCCCCACCAACTGGGCCACCCAGAGACATAATACTATGCTGCCATAAATTTGCAGACAAGGAGAACATACTGTTGGCGGCAAGGAAAAAATCCCCAATCAGATTTGGAGAAGATTCCATCCAGATTTTCGCTGATCTTAGTCCCCTAACATTAGCAAAACGAAAGGAGGCCAGGTACCTTACACTACACCTGGCTGAATTAAATATACCCTACAGATGGGGTTTTCCATTTGCTATCAGAGTCATCAAGAACAATAAAACCTATATCTACAAAGACCCAGAAGATCTAGAGACATTTTGTCAACAGCTGGACATCCCTCAACCCTCTTTGCCTTCTATTAAAGACCTTATATCGGATAAACCAGCCCACAGAAAATCCAACACACAGGACCAAAGATCTGACTGGATGACAGTACCGAACAAGAGAAGAAACACCACTATTGCTCCACAAGCCCAGACAGAAATGGACGGTGAATCATCATGAAAGAGACACTTTGCTTTTCTTTGCCTCTGGGTGGGATACCTCCCCGCCATACTCTTGCTCAGTTATTGATAAGTATTTGGTTATATTGACACTGTATGCAGACTTGCACTAAAATGCCGGAAGGCATTGGGAGACTCTCCCCCTCATTACACCTATCACCTTAACTCCCCTAAATTAACGAATTCACGCCCCCGAATTCAACCCAATTTAAGACCTAATAAAAGTCAACATCAAGATTGGATGGGCATATTTGGTGCCTCACTCCCTCCACCCTTTTTAGTCTTTAATACTCCGCTTATCGGAAGTACCCGTTACCCCATCCCCTTCTCTCACCCCTCCTAAGTGTGTGATGCTAGAACTTCACACATCATATTGTTCAAGATGTTATTGTTGTTATTGGATGTTATTTTTATATGGTTTGAAATATTTACATGTTTTATTTATCTATTTCAATCTAGAAACCACCATCTATTTCCTTCTCTTTCTCTGCACTTCTCTTGGAGATCCGAAAACAACTCCCTCTTATGTAGTTATCTTCTGTCTCTCTTCTACCCTTGTTGACAGAACTCTGCAACCCACGAAATGGCCGAATTATCAAATGGTAAGAAAATATTGTTCTCCAACACACACACAAGAACATGGCTAACCCAATAGTTAATATCATTTCACAAAACACGAAAGGCCTCAACTCACCCACGAAGAGAGCAATTGCATTGCGGAGCCTAGCCAAACATAATAACTCTATTTTATTTCTTCAAGAGACACACTTTGTAAAAGAGTCAGAACCTAAATTCCACTCTAGGGAATTCACAACAGGCTATTATAGCTCAAACAAAGTAAAAAAAAACGGGGTATGTACCCTCTTCCACAAAAACATACAATTCCAGCTCAATACACAGATAACGGACAATGAGGGCAGAATATTGATATTGACGGGACTCATGTTCCACCAACCAGTAACGTTAGTCAATGTTTATGCCCCTAACGGCAAAAAAGCTCAATTTTTCCAAACATTACAAAATTTAATTGTAGAACATAAGACGGGAATTCTTATATTAGGAGGAGATTTAAATGTTACTCTAAATCCCTCACTCGACGCCTCCTCTTACAGACCCACAGCCCAAACGAGACCACCTAACCTAGTATTCAAATTTCTAACACACTTAGGCTTACTTGATACTTGGAGATTGAAGCACCCCACGCAGCGCAATTACACCTTTTTCTCTTTCCCCTGGTCAGTGTACACTAGAATTGACTACATTTTCATAGACAGAAACCACCTATCTATACTTAAAGATGCGGACATCCAACCGACCCCATGGTCGGACCACTCCATGGTCAATACACAGCTACAATGGCCTAACCACCCCACTACCCCATTTATTTGGAGACTGGACGACTCCCTAATGCACACCCCACACACAGTCAAGGCAATAGAAGCCTCCTTAAAAGAATACTTTAGTATTAATATGACTCCCACCACTTCACCACACATGCTATGGGAAGCCCATAAGGCAGTAATTAGGGGGCACTGCATCAAACATACAACTTACAGGAAAAAAATCTACAACCAAACAATAAATAACCTGACTACTCAACTAGCCCGCCTGGAATTAGCACATAAAAACTCCCCAAAGAATAATATACTACTTAAACAGGTAACAGACACCAGGCTAGAACTTAACAACACATTGTTAAAAGAAGCACAGAGACGAGCGTTACACTTAAAGAAAACCTTCTACTTTGAAGGCAACAGGGCAGGCTCACTCTTAGCTAGGGCCTTAAAAACTCAGACGTTAAAATCACAGATACATAAGATAACAACACCTGACAAAACAGATATCTTAGACAGCGAGGGAATCGCTAATCATTTCAGGGAATACTACTCTAAACTATATAACCTTGAAAGAAAAGACTCCCAGGAACACTTAACACAAATGCGGGACTACATCAACAAAGCAGACCTACCTACCTTACACCCAGAACAACGTGAAAGAATGGAAAGTCCCATAAGCCTACTAGAGGTCTATACAGCAATAAAAGACCTGCCGACCGGCAAAAGTCCGGGCCCAGATGGCTTCTCAAACACGTACTATAAGACATATAAACACATCTTGGCCCCACATTTACTCAATCTATTTCAAACGTTAGAGGAAGGTGGTACCCTATCTCAAGATATGCTTTCAGCGCATATCTCGGTCATACCCAAGCCACAAAAAAATTTAACAGACCCCAGCAGTTACAGACCAATATCGCTCCTAAATACAGATATAAAGATTCTTGGAAAAATATTAGCAAAAAGAATTAATGTAGTTTTACAATCCTTAATCCACACTGACCAAGTGGGATTTGTCCCCGGGCGGGAGGCGAGGGACAATACCATTCGGGTCTTGACACTCATTTCCTATGCCAAACATAAAAAACTTCCTGCCGCCCTCTTGGCGATCGACGCCGAGAAGGCGTTTGACCGCATCAGCTGGGGATTCCTTACTGAGTCATTGAAAGCGATAGGATTTGGCCCGCACATGATTACCCGAATACTTAGCCTTTACAAAAGCCCAACAGCCAAAGTCAAAGCAAACGGAATGCTTTCTAACCCCTTTCAGATCCAAAATGGTACACGTCAAGGTTGCCCCCTATCCCCCATACTTTTCATTATAACTATGGAAGTATTTGCGGCGCATATACGGCGCAATCAGGACATTCAGGGAATTAAAATAGGCCCACACGACTTCAAAATCGCGATGTATGCAGACGACGTGATCTTCACAATCACTGACCCACTCCTGACAGTACCCAAGATATTGAATGAAATTAACACCTTTAGTCAATTCTCAGACTTCTCTATAAACACACAGAAGTCAGAGATTCTAAATATTTCCATGACACAAACAGACTTTCTTAACATGGCAGTTGACTGCCCAATGATCGCCCGGAATGGATCAATAAAATACCTAGGGGTCCACATCTCCCCCAGTCATACACAACTATTCAAAGAAAATTACTCCAAACTTATAACAACAATCCAACAAGACCTCCGTACCTGGGCCCTAAAGCCAATTTCATGGTGGGGACGCACACAATGCATTAAAATGACCACATTACCTAGGATCTTATACTTATTCCAGGCAGTACCTATAAATCTCCCTAAATGGTATTTAGCACAATTACAGAGACACATCAACACCTTTATTTGGGGGAAGAGCAGACCTAGGGTCAACAAAACCAACATGTACAGAACAACAGTAAATGGAGGACTGGGACTACCTGACCTAACAACTTACTACAATGCAGTAACTTTACAAAGAGTTCTGGATTGGCACAGAGCAGGTGATACAAAAGCATGGGTGTCCCTAGATTCCAACATTCTAAAAGTCCCGTCAGTGGGAGCACTATGCTGGGTGCCGAAACCTCTGCGCCCCCCCCAATGTAATGATCTACCGATCCATAAACATATCTTTGAAACATGGGACAGCATTACAACTCACCAAACCCACATTACGGGGCCTCGTTCTCCCCTTTTTCCTATCCCCTTAAATGCTGAAATGATAGGAGGCTTAGACAGAGGACAACAGAGATTGACGGAGTGGGGATATACAGTCCCACTGAAAGAATTCACACTAAATGGGAAATTAATAGCAAGAGAAAACCTAAATACGGTTGCAGGAGGCAGGTACACTAATTGGTTGAAATATTCACAATTAAGACATTTTATTTATACCTCCCCACATCAGAAAGATTACCTTAGAGCCCTTACCCCCTTTGAGAACCTTTGCACAGGTGAAACCCCTTTGCGACACGTGCTATCTATAACCCGCAAACTCCTACAGACGGAACACACACGAACACTCCCCTCATACTCGACCAAATGGCACGAAGAACTAGGGCAGGAGCTGAGTAGAGAAGAGTGGTCTCAGATCTTTCAAAACACAAAAAAGTCGTCCAGCTCACCACGGATGCTAGAACTTAACTTTAAAGTACTGATGAGATGGTATTTGACCACCTCTCGTATCCACTCTATCTACCCAGAAGCCAATGGGAATTGCTGGAGAGGCTGCTCCACAAAGGGCCAATACCTGCATATGTGGTGGGAGTGCGAAAGAATTAAGCCATTCTGGCAAGAGATAGAAACTTTTTACAAGCAAATACTGAATGATGATTTCAGACTTACAATAAGAACAGCCTTGCTTAATGACCTCCCCTCTTTCCCCTGTAAGTTGAGACTTCAATTATTACAAATAGGTATCACTAGTGCTAAACTAATTATAGCACGACATTGGAAAACACAATATACACCAACACTGCGAGAGTGGATTAGCGAGGTTTCAGAAATACTAGTACTTGAAGAATATGGATTCTTTAAAAGGAAACAAATTGGTAGGCTTGCAGACATTAAATTCATTTGGGAAGAAAACACCCCACGACAGACTTTACCGCCTCGGACCGACACTTAACGGATCTCCCCCCCCCCCCTCCCCTCTTTTTTCTTTCCCTATCTCTTACCTTTCTTTTCCCCTCTATCTTTTCTTATTCCTCTCCTCTTCTTGAGGGACAGGTGGGTCCCTTGTCTTAGTTGAGATTTATATGTTTTGATGTCATTAATATAACTTACAATCTTACAGCAGAATTGTGAATTTAAACATGAACATCATCCACATCGACACGCTGGGAGATAACTAAATATTGCCATTTCTGCTATATTGCGAAAATCCCTTGTCATTTTCATTATGTTTGTATATATAATATGGATGATAATAAAGCTCTTTTGAAAAAAAAATAAAAAAAAAAAATTGTATGTTCTATCTGAATAATGAAAGAAACGTTTTGGGTTTTATGTCCCTTTAATAAAGTGTGTATTTACTGTAAATATTTCATATTCCAATGTTTTTCACAAAATATGTTTTCAGAATTTCACAGAATATGTTCTAAGACTTTTTAAATAGATATTCCTTTATATAATCTGTATCTATCGATACCTCTATATATATATATAAACGTATATATACGTATATAGGTATAGATACAGAAAATATATATAAAAATATATATTTAAAAATTCCAGATGCCTACCTAGGTATCTATACAACAAAGAATATGATGGGAACTAAGCAAATTTGATAATAGAAGTAAATTGGATTTTTTTTTCTTTTTTTAAAATTGTATGCTCTGTCTGAATCACAAAAGAACATTTTTGCATTGCATATCCCTTTTAATCTAAAAATATTTTCCCACTGCCAACTAAGACACTGAAGTGCATCTTACAGGATTCTGAGTTCTGACCCATCAATGTTCGGCTCCATGATTGCTCAATATGTGCTATACCTCTTTTACATATGTCCCTAACTGCCAGCAGCAAAGTCGAAAACACACTTGTCAATGGGGTGTGTATATGGACTGCAAAACCATGTAGATTTTGTTAACAATTTTTTTTGGTATGTAGGTCTTTTGCAATTCAGCACTTCAATGCAATATACATTGCATAAAGATAAATTACTTGAATGTCTCTCCTTTAATTTCACATCAAAAAAATCTTTTTCAATCCACACTTGTGTTGTTAATTCTTTGTTTCTGAAATGTATTTTTTTTCTAAATGCAAAAAGCAGAACTTTTATTGTATAAAATATATTCTCTTGAAACCCTGACCCTGCTTTGTTATAGGAAGTACTGAAGACTTATGCCAGCTCTGGAAACTACCTGAAATTTCTAGGCGCTCCATATATTCCGGGACAGTTGGTTACAATCTAGTGAGGTGTAAACAACAGGAATCCCCGAAGACAACTCCCAAGAGAACGATTTCCAAATGCAAAGGCCAATCGATAATTCATTCAAAAAAGTTTGATTTATATAACAAATAGGAGTATGCTTGCTGACTTTGATAAACAAGATATTTGTTGTGTTTGTTGTGTTATTTGTTGTGTTTCTAAGTATGTGAAACGCGTTTGAAAAGCTTTTCTGATTTTTCCTTATTTATACAGGAATTATTAATAAAAATCAAATTTGAATTATTTTAACCCTGAGTTTTTATTTATGGAATTAGAAAATAATATGTATAATTTCACACGAACGGAAGTGATCAGTCCAGTAGATGATTGGCCCAGTATTTAACCCTTTAACAATGCTGATGTACCCTGCATGTTGCCTGTCCCAAAGGAGTTTTTGGCCCCATAATAGCGCAGGTCTCACAGAAAGTGGTGAGATGTGCTATAACAACATGCCTCACTCCTGGAGGCATTGGGCTTTAGGACGGCAAGAGCTGCGTTATTTAACCCCTATCAAAGAAAAATTACAGCCGAACACACAGAGTATGACGGCTGTCATTAAGGGGTTAAATACTACTTATAAGCCAGGTTTGAAGGATTATAGAATTGATCACAATCTATTGTTTGATAATTATCTGCATGCTAATGACTACTGATGAGCACTTTTGCTTGTCTATTTCATTGTTTATCGGCAACCCTTTTTTTTTATTAATATTTGAGTCCCGGTTGGTTGATCATAACCCAAATTCTCAATAATTAACAACACATTTACAAGATAATTTTCACATATCAAATTCCACATCTAAAATAACTTGGTACATCCAGTACATCACTATTCAAATTATTGCCAAAAACACAATAAAGTTAGCAAATCAAACAGTGGTTTAACACATAGGCAAAACACATTGACATTACCCACTGCCATATTACTTCACCAAACAGATACAAACACTACCTGTTGAAAAAATGAAAGCTAACAAATAAATAACAAGCATTTCTACACAAATAAAAAGTGGTCGAACCAATAATCCAACAAACACACAGTTAACTATACTGATAATTCCACTATTAATATCCCTTAAAGGGACAGTCAAGTCCAAAAAAAACTTTCATGATTTAAATAGGGTATGCAATTTTAAACAACTTCCCATTTTACTTTTATCACCAATTTTGCTTTGTTCACTTGGTATTCTTAGTTGAAAGCTAAAACTAGGAGGATCATATGCTAAATTCTTAAACCTTGAAGACTGCCTCTAATCTGAATACATTTTGACCACTAGAGGGCATTAGGTCACATGTTTCATATAGATAACATTGAGCTCATGCACGTAAACTGAGCTAGGACTGAGCACTGATTGGCTAAACTGCATGTCTGTCAAAAGAACTGAAATAAGGGGGCAGTCAGCAGAAGCTTAGATACAAGATAATTACAGAAGTAAAAAGTATATTAATATAACTGTGTTGGTTGTGCAAAACTGGGGAATGGGTAATAAAGGGATTATCTTTCTTTTTAAACAACAAAAATTCTGGTGTTGACTGTCCCTTTAAAGAGACATATGCACATATATCTATGGTTTTGGAGAACAAATGGTTAATTGCACACATGTCACTTATTAGCCTTTCAAACTGTGATGTAATTAATCGTCATTTTGTCTGTCCTGCACATTTAGTTTTTTCAATTATAAAATCTGGAGATTAATCAAGTATTTTGGGACAGCACTGTAAAAAAAACAGACTGACAATACGGCTGAGTTTCTGATATCAATATCTGCTGAAAACAAGTGGAAGATGGTGATACAACATCTTTAGGTGCTTAAGCAGGGTTCTTCAGTGTAAGAAGAATTTCCCAGTACTGAGTCAAGAGATGCTTTTTAGCGGGTTCTAACATGGCCTGGTAACACGGGTCAAATGCTTCTCTCTTATTTGTTTAAAATGATTAATGTTTGGCTGCTTTTGTAAGTTCTAAATTAATTAAACTAATTTTATAGCTGCAAACAAATGTTATACTTCCCTATTTGATATTTGATCTTAAAAAACACATATAAACTAGCAAAGCAATATTTGAATATGCAGAACCGTTGAAAGGGAACATTGCTGGGACATGCCTCTGATCTGAAGCTTGATAGTTGGGGAATGTAACTTACTAAAAAGGTATCTGCACATATGCTTTTTATCTAAAGTAAACATTTTTTGGCATATTCACTATTAAAGAGTGTTGTGAGGACATGCCCTTGAGTTTATGTTTCCCGGTTTAGGTAAGAAGCTTCTAATTATACAGGAAAAAAAAATTGTATTGCATCTTTATTGTTTATTTGGCTTGCTGTTCCTGTAATTTAAATCTTAAAAATTCTAATATTTTTCAAAGCCCCCCAAGGTTGGAATGGATTTTATGGGTTGTTGTTTTTTTAGAGTCCTGGCCTCCCTACATGCTGCAAATTGTTATATGCTGAAATTCATTTATACCTGATCCTAACTGGCAACAGTGAGGGAAATACAATATAACATTGTATTATATGTAGTAAAACTCACTGTAACAGTTTGCTGGGAACGTTTCTCCTCACATGCCTGATGTTTTGGGCATATAACTTACTAAAGCAATTACTTTTGATATAATTTTTCATGATTTACGCATGTAGCTTCTTCAAGGGGTTGAAGTAAGCTTGAATAACTAGAAAGAAAGTATTTACATCAATACAGTACATATTAACTAATAAATTAAAAGAAAAAGAAACTCACCAGTTATCTTGTTTTGTAGTGCCAAGTGTGTGAAATGCGTAAGGGTTCACAAGTGCTGCCCACTTGTCAATAAACTAGAAGCTATGTTCAAAATTAGCCTCCTCCTTCTTATTATTGTTTTGTATCTTGTTTTATAATACATTAGACATGTGAGAGGAGGGGCTGCAGATGTACCATGGTAAGGAAAGGGCATGGAGTGTGGGGTTGGGCAGAGCTGGGCATGTCGTTAGCGGAGCTCTGTCCCTGGAAACTGGGACATTTGCACTGACAGGTGAAGTAGCAGGAGGGACAGTAGGCAGATCTCCCAACCAGTGACAAGCCCACATGACCCATGACAGTTGGGCAGTATGGCATTGCAATTGCCCAACTATAGTTTAACTTAAAAAATGTACTGTAAAAATAATTTCCCCTTTATGTTGCACGTGACTTGCTGCAGAGTATTAAAAATATGGGACATTGCTCCTTTAGACTTATTTTCATAATTCAAATAGCTGGTTTTGTTTAATGAAACCATCAACCATTAATCTCAAGAGCATAACCCATCAAATGAGCTGATCATAGAGGAAAAATCAGACTTCTTTATCTTATATTTCTTTCTCTACACAAAAGCCAATAATTAAGGTACTTACATTTTCATTATGGGTGGTGTTGTCTATCAGCAAAAACAGTTACTTCAGGTTCAAGAATAAAACTAAAGGAGGAATTTCCAATATATTCAAGACATTACAGCTGATAAAACAACAAATTAGGAACATAATAGGGTGAAAAAAGTACAACTTTTAAAAACATATTTTGACCCATACCAATTGTATTAGTATACCACCCGCACAACAGAATAGAACAGTGGCATATTTACTTCCCTAGGCACAGATAATTCTGCAACTTGTCAAATGTTACTCAATGCATTTTCCATCATATTTTCATTATATATTTATCACAAATGAGCAGTACATTATAAACCATTCTTATACATACAAATAATAGTGCTCAACCGCTATCTAAAATCGCTACATTGGGCCAGATTACATGTGGTGCGCTGAGTACAAAGTAAAAAATTAGCATGGACGCATTAGTGTGAGTATTACAAGCTAAACCTGAAGTATACTTTATTTACATTGCTATGTTCTTCACATAGAATTAAATGTTCTTTTTATTCAAAAAATGATTTATATATATATATAAATATATATATATATATATATATATATATATATGTGTGTGTGTGTGTGTGTGTGAGATCATATTTTTGTAAAATATAGGCCAGATTAGAAGTGGTGCGCTAATAATAGCACACATGCGATAACCAGTTTCTCTTGACCACACTACCATTATTGTACAACTTTGATATTACAAGTCCATGTTAAAAAGTGTTAACCAGAGAAGGGTTAGCGCAGCCACCTTTGTTCAAGCATCTCTTTCAATCGATATTGCGAATTCGCTGGCTTTACAAGTTGAAAGTTATAGTTTGCTCAAGCCAAAGCCGAAACTGCACTAGAAGATTTAGCGTTACTTCAGACTTGAAGTAAACTGTAAAGGTTATTTTTTTTCCCACAAAACACATGTATAACACATTAAAATAAAATATTACACACATATATACACTCTTTACATAAACTATATCATACAAATATTAATAAAAAGGTTTTAAAAAGAGATATGGTATATGGTAAAGAGTGACTTGAAAGGGCTCCAATGTGTGTGTGTGTGTGTATACATATACAAAAAAAAAAAAAAAAAGATTGCAGCACTCTAATATTCTTCCTTTCAATTTCTTACAAGAGTGATAGACATAGGCAAATCTTATATATGTCTATTGCCTAACACATATATGTCTAAATATGTGTTTTTATATATGTGTATATATGTGTATACATGTGTATATGTTCATATGTGTAAATATGTAGGTGCACACAGTCACATACATTATTATTATTATTATTATTATTATTATTATTATCAGGTATTTGTAGAGCGCCAACACATTCCGCAGCACTATACATACAGTACATATATACACATAAATACACATACATACAATTATATATACATATATATCCACTTTTGAGCCCTTCCCAGTCAAATACCACTTCAGGAAACTACAGGACATTCTCCAAAAAAAGAGTTCAAGATGTGCTTAGTGCCAATTGACGTCACATTAAATACTGAATTTTGTCTGAAGTGTTCTGAAAAGTGTGTTTTTTTTATATTTTGTGCACATATTTTCTGTATTTTCTGTTTATGTCTTAATAAAGAGAACGAAAAATAAATATAAATGGTCATTAAAACTTTTAAACACAGCTAATGGTAGTCTACTTTTGTACAATACTGTATATATATATATATATATATATATATATATATATATATATATGTATATATATACATACATTGGAGCCCTTTCCATTCAAACTCTTTACCATATACTATATCCCTTTTTAAAACCTTTCAGGTTTTCGTGCATATTACAAGTTGATACGTAAGTAATATGCGCTAACTTCTGGAACAATTTGCATTTGTGCGCTAACCCGACACCATGTTAGATCAACTGCGCTAAACCTGAAGTGAGTTATGAATACATTAAATTCCAGTGTTCTTCACATAGAAGAAAATGTTCTATTTACATTAAATATATATTTCTATAAATATACATAATTATTTTAAAAAAATATATGTCTATACCTATATAATTATTTACACACATATATATTATATATATATATTTAAAAATAAAAGAACATTTTTTTTTTATACATGGAAAACATTGAAATTTAAAGTATTTCTATTCAAAACAAATTAAAACAGAATAAAAATGACATTGCATGTTTCAAGGTATTTGACTGGGAAGGGCTCAACAGTTGATATACATGTGTATGTAATGTGTATGTAATGCTCAAGATTGTCTTGCACAAACCTGGTGTAATAGACCTTTTTCACAACAATCATTTTGACATGCAATAGTAGGACAAATACAGGTGTTCGCAATGACATTAATTAATGTTCCATTCCATTTAGGTTTACGAGAGCCAGGTTCCTGCTATTGCTCAAGTGTAAGGGGAGGTCACACTAAATAATTGCCACTTTAGCCTTTAAGCGGTTTTTCTGATTTTTTTTCAGTTTTTTTTAATACTGCATACGAATATTCTGTATATTCTGGTTGTATTCTAATAAAGAGACTGAGAAATAATTATATATGGTCATTATACCAATTCTAAAACAACAAATCTAATGGTGGCCTAAGACTTTTGAACAGTACGATATATATATATATATATATATATATATATATATATATATATATATATATATATATATATATATATATATATACATACAGTATATAAATTACGAAGAAAAGATTGCAGCTTTATTATAAGAGTGACAAACATAGGCAATTCTTATATATGTCTATTGTATAACACATATATATCTAAATATAGTCTATGTCTATACCTATATTAATATGTACACACCCACACAGATAGATAAATAGATAGATAGATAGATAGATAGATATTGTATATTCATGTATTTCAAAATGTGGAGAACATTAGAATTTAAAATTTCTATTCAAAACACATTAAAACAGAATAGAAATGACTTTGCATGCTTGAAGGTATCTATCTCTCTTCTCTCTCTCTCTCTCTCTCTCTCTCTCTCTCTCTCTCTCTCTCTCTCTCTCTCTCTCTCTCTCTCTCTCTCTCTCTCTCTCTCTCTATATATATATATATATATATATATACACTGTATATATAGATATATATATATATATATATATATATATACTGTATATATAGATATATATATATGTGTGTGTATAATCTTTCTTTGGTAAATGAGATTTTTTATGGGCTTATAATATTGACTAGAGCGATAATATTAGCGCTGTCCAGCGTTATTGCTTAACGTGCCACTTGTAATCTGGCCTATTATGTGCTTACTAATATAATTCAGAAGTAAATATTTTAATCTATCACTTGCACACAAACAGTAACACATTCAGTTGCACTGAGACACAAATTCACATAAATGTATACAGACTTATCTGCACAACCCCATATATGTAAACGTATTAAACTATATATACATATCCTCATATAAACTATACAATTATTTTGCCAAATAAGAATCACTCTTCAGTCCTCAACTGCTTAAAGGGATATTCTGGTCAAAATTGAAATGCACATACTGTAGATGAATTACATCTTTGCAATATACATGTATTGGCAAAAATACTTCTAGTAAAAGCTATTGCTGTTTTAGTGTTAACATTTTTCTCTGCACGTGCATGTGAAGCATAGCTAGATATTCTTAGTGCACTAGCATTTTAAATACTACAGCTGCTCAGAGTGCCAGTGGGGCTTGTATAATGTCAGCAATTAACAAATTGAGTCATTAACAGATAGTGCAAGCACCTTAGGCTCTCTGAGCAAGCTCTGTGTTTAAAATGCTGGTGCACGGTGCATACTTAAATACACTTTTGAATCAGTTATAGCTTTTATTAGAAACATTTTTGCTAATGCATGTATATTACAAAAATACTTCAATTCAAAACTGAAATGCATCCATGAGGATTCTATTTTGGGCTGGAATGTCCCTTTAAGGAACTGTCATGCTGCGCTCCTGGCAACAAGTGCATTCTGATACTCATCCAAGCTGAATATTGGGAATAGGTTTCTAAATCTCCTTGTCTAGACAATCAGATAACATTGTTTCACATCTAATTCCTTGTAATGCATGGTCTATTCCTTTAGTTATAATGTGTAAAGTGTATCTCTCTTGAAATAGACACTGTATTCAAATGTATTTTTATCCTGTTTATAAAAGAGAATACTGAAAATAATTTCATGATTCAGATAGAGAATGCAATTTTAAGCAACTTTCTAATTTACTCCTATTATCAATTTTCCTTCGTTCTCTTGCTATCTTTATTTGAAAAAGAAGGCATCTAAGCTAAGGAGCCAGACAATTTTTGGTTCAGGCCGCTGGACAGCACTTGTTTATTGGTGGGTGAATTTATCCACCAATCAGCAACAACAACTCAGGTTGTTAACCAAAAATGGGCCGGCATCTAAACTTACATTCTTGCTTTTCAAATAAAGATACCAAGAGAATGAAGAAAAGTTGATAAAAGTAGTAAATTAGAAAGTTGCTTAAAATGGCATGCTCTATCTGAATCACAAAAGAAAAATTTGGGTTCAGTGTCCCTTTAAGTAAAAGCTGTTTACATGTCAAACTATTCACATTCTTCCAGTTAAAGGGACAGTCTACACCAGAATTTTTATTGTTTTAAAAGATAGATAATCCCTTTATTACCCATTCCCCAGTTTTGCATAACCAACACAGTTATAATAATATACTTTTAACCTCTGTGATTATCTTGTATCTAAGCCTCTGCAAACTGCCCCTTTATTTCAGTTCTTTTGACAGACTTGCAGTTTAGCCAATCAGTGCCTGCTCCCAGATAACTTCATGTGCACAAGCACAGTGTTATCTATTTGAAATATGTGAACTAACACCCTCTAGTGGTGAAAAACTGTTAAAATGCAATCTGAAAGAGGTGGGCTTCAAGGTCTAAGAAATTAGCATATGAACCTCCTAGGTTAAGCTTTCAACTAAGAATACCAAGAGAACAAAGCAAAATTGGTGATAAAAGTAAATTGGAAAGTTGTTTAAAATTACATGACCTATCTGAATGATGAAAGTTTATTTTGGCCTAGACTGTCCCTTTAATGCCCATATTCTGTAGTTGCAGAAAGGGACACACTTTTGCAAACCTGGCAAAGGTTACTTTCAAGACAATAATATGAATTCCTCCGCCAAAAAAACATTTTGAAATGAACAGGGAAAAGCCATTAGTGTAAAGTGCCATGGAAATCAAAATAAAAGTTACATTTTCTTTAATATTTCAGATAGAACATACAATTTTAAACAATTTTTCGATGTACTTCTATTATCAAATGTTCTTTGTTTCCTTGTTATCCTTTATTGAAAAGCAGAAAGGTAAGTTTAATCAAATGATCCTGTTATCCTTTGTTGAAAAGCAGATAGGTAAGTTCAGGAGTGTGCATGTGTCTGCAGCACTATAATTGTGCAGCAGTTATACGTTAGGAAGAGCATTAGATGGCCGCACTATTTCCTGTTATGTAGTGCTCCAGAAATGTGAACGGAACCTATCTAGATATCTCTGCAACAAAGAATAACACGAGAACAAAAAAAATTGATATTAGAGGTAAATTGGAAACTTTTTTAAAATTGTATTCTCTATCTGATTCATGAAATAAAAAAATTGGGTTACAAGTTCCTTTAAAACACTCAGATAGTGTGTGTAATATAAAAAAATCTCTTTCTGCTGGTATCCTTTGTTGAAACATTCCCTGAGAGCATACTAAGGTTAGGGAACTTGAATGTGTCTTGAGAACTTATGCATACGATTATTACAAACACTGTTACAAATGCAATGGCAATTAAGTACTCAATACACGTGCACACTCCTGAGAATACCTTAATATGCTCTCATGAAAAGCTAGGTTTCACCAAAGGATACCAAGAGATAAATTTGATAATAGAAGTAAATTTGAAAGTTTAATTTTGATTTCCATGTTCCTTAATGTTTTTTTTGTGACAGAGCAAACAATTTTAAAAAGTTTCCAGTTGGCTTGTTTCCATTGTATTCTTTGTTGAAGAAATACCTAGGTAGGTTTCTGGAGCACTACATGACAGGAAATAGTGTTGTCATTTAGTGCTCTTGCAAATGGATAACATTCTTGCAAAACTGCTGCCATATAGTGCTCCAGACACGCAATATAGTGATCCAGACACATGCACGCTCTTGAGCTTACTTCCATGCTTTTTAATTAAAGATACCAAGAGAATGAATGCCATTTGATCATATTTAAAATTCTAGGCGCTGTCTGAATCGTGAAAGAAATTTGAGTTTCATATCCATTTAAGGTTTACTGCGGCCCCTCAACCCCTTGCCTGGCAAGTTTTTTTCAGTATCTTGAATCAACCACAGAGTTCAAGGACCATTAAATACAGAAGAATCACATAACCAACAAATGCATAATAAAAAGAATACAATAACACTTTTTTTTTTTTTTAAATGAGTAATATTTTTTTCTGACAAATTTCAAACTTACTTCCATTTTCCCTGCCCCCTGTATCATGTGACAGCATTCAGCCATTCACAAAACATTTATAAGTATATAATGGGACCTCCTTTATGCTCAGTAGGAGCTGGTGCCTCAAAAAAGTGTGTATATAAAAAAGATTCATGTTGTAGTAATGGAAGTGAATTTGGAAAGTTTTTTTTTAAATTGCATGGTCTCTTCAAATCATGAAAGTGTTATTTTTTACTTCAGTGTCCCTTTAATTACTAAGGGTATACTAAATCACATTATTTGGATAAAGTCTCTACTACGACTTAGTGGATGACAAAATTCTTAATAGCATCCCCTCCTCAAACAAAGGTGAATTCCCCCTTGAACAACATCAATTTGCACCATTTTTTAGTTTTGGTGTCATATGGTAGTTTAACAATTAAAGGGACAATCTAGTCCAAAACAAACTTTCATGATTTAAATAGGGCATGTAATTTTAAACAATTTCCAATTTACTTTTATCACCAGTTTTGCTTTGTTTTCTTGGTATTCTTAGTTGAAAGCTAAACCTAAGTAGGCTCATATGCTAATTTCTTAGAACTTGAAGGCCACCTTTTATCTGAATGCACTTTGACAGTTTTTCACCACTAGAGGGCATTAGTTCATGTGTGTCATATAGATAACATTGTGCTCACTCACGTGGAGTTACCTAGGAGCCAGCACTGATTGGCTAAGATGCAAGTCTGTCAAAAGAACTGAAATAAGGGGGCAGTTTGCAGAGGCTTAGATACAAGGTAATTACAGAGGTAAAACGTGTATTATTATAACTGTGTTGCAAAACTGGGGAATGGGTAATAAAGGGATTATCTATCTTTTTAAACAATAACAATTCTGGTGTAGACTGTCCCTTTAACATGTAATTGGGTTGGTCTCCTGTCTTTCACATTAATAGATTTTTGCATGCCTTCATAATTTATAGCTGAGCATGAATAAAATAAATCAACAATCTATTGTTTGGCAGAAATATTGTTATGTTACCAGATTTCATGGGTAGATCTAAGGGACTTTCCATTTATAACTTTATTGGGGATATGAAATATGGAAACCACTCCTTAAGGAGCAAAGAGTAGCGGCTGATGCTGTTCCTCTGCACACACCTGTATAACATGGGATACGGGGGAAGTGTAAGCAACTTGGCATTTTTTTCCTTTTAAGAAGGATACATAAAGCCCAAACTACGCAAAATAAACCATATAAATTAAAGACTAGACCATATAGAAAAGAAATATATTGATGGTATCAACATTATCCATCTAGCAACACCAGCTATGCTGCACAAATAGGATTTATGAAAATGCAAGCATTGAGTTTTAAACATTACGACTAGATTACGAGTGGATCAGTAATTAACGATCCCACACGCACGCTAATACTGCTCGACTTCTCCTCTTTGCGCGAGTCGAGTTGCGCTTGTTTTACAAGTCGAAAGTAAATAATTATTGCTTGAGCACTAACCCAACTTGCGCAAAGAGGAGAACTTAGAACAAATGTAAATCTTCCTTTGCTACAGGTGAAATAGTTCACCAGTAGCGTTATACTTACCTCTAGCGTGCTGTAGAGCTGTGCTACTGGCCGACACGTCTTCATAGAGCCCCAGGCCATGTTAATAGGAGGCTTAGCGCGGTGTATCCTAGAATTTGTGTTAAAGTATATGGTCCTTTAGCGCAGGCTCTGCAATCCGCCGCGCTAAGCCTCCAAATAGTGCAGCCCAGAGCAATGTGAAGAAGGGTCAGGATTAGCTCTCCTGTGCGCTAGAGGTAACTATTAGGCTACAGGTTACCTTTTTCACCTGTAGCAAAGGATCATTTACATTAGTTTAACAAAAATTAATGTAAATGTTCCCCGAATATTTAGCATCTGTTTTATTTTATACGAAACGATTACCGAATAGTGCAGCAGACACATATTTGAAAACAAATTTTTCCGAATATTCGTTCTGAAAGATTCATACAAAACAAATGTTTCTCTGCTGCCTGCACGTCTAGTTTGGTTCATTTGTTTAAAGAAATAAGGAGATACTGCCCTACAATGCACATAAACATTTTGCCATATACTTGTATTGGCAAAAATACCTCTAAGAAAGCTATGACTGTTTCTGGTGCATATATACATATGCTAAGTGTGCCCCATGCTGCTGCCTTCAGAGATCTGGTGGTGGCGAGTTTGCTTTTTACAAGCTACTGCTGCCACTGCTGCATCCATGTGTATCCATTCATTTAAATAAAGGAGTAAATGCTTCAATATATTATTTGTTGCGACTGGTCTGATTGCCAACTGTGCACCCAAAACCCATAGCGAAGTGCCGCCAAATATATTGCAAGCTGATAGTTGTAGTGCGAGTGCTAAAGTTACTTCATGGTGCTTGGCTCATGTTACTATTCTCTCTAGGATCTTTGATGTCTACGTTTATATTTTTAATCCCTACCGGTGTTCTGTTTAAATCTGCGACTGCATGCGCACATTGTGGTTGCAAAATCTGATGATAGGCTCAGCTGTTCTGTCTGATTTTGCAACCAGTCACGTGTGCGCCCAGGAATGTGCTGACAACACAGTCGCACATTCCGACGGGTCACAGATTTTGACACAACACAGGATCCCTGAGCCTGGGAATCACTCATTGCTATTTAAATAAAATGTGACTTCATCTACTTGATTTTATTGTGAGTACACACAACAAGATATTTGTTTTTATTACAAATACCACACTGTGCTAGTTTTTTCCTGGTTTTGATTGTCTTAGAAAAAAAAAGTAAAGAAGAATCCAATAATGTATTGATTACTGCATGGGTGCAAATAGCATAATTTGTTTTCCTTTGGTTGTCTATGTCATTTAAGTTATTTTTGTATCTTATGTTTTTTAAGTTTGAAGCTACCGCTGGATCCAAAGTGAAGTAAAAATTCTCTCTTAAAACTTTTACTGCTTTAAGTGATTGTTATTTGATATGTTAAACATAAATGGCCAGATTACAAGTAGAGCGCTAAATATCGCTTTCGTGAAAACTATATTTGCGCTCCACTGAGTGATACAAGCGCAAGCTAATGTGCATTCGTATTACAAGTTGACAGCAATGTAAATGCTACAATTTTTATTTTTTAATAAAATGCACTACAGTGTAGTTTGTGAGCATTTGGGGCACATTTATAAAATTAACCAGAGATCTGATCTCTGGTTAATTTTATAAGCGCTAATTGTTACCATGAGCTCTCGGTAGCAATAACCAGCCACTTGTAATGACTGGTTATTCATAGCACGCCTGTAAACAGGCAAATTTGTTTGCGGGTGCGATACATTAGTGCTCTGCTTGTAACCTAGCCCAAAATTATTTCAAATTCTATTTTTTTTTTATAGCAAAAGTTACATTGTTTTTCAGTCTAGGAACATGTTCCATGAGTATCAAGCAATCACTGTATATAGAATGCTGCATGATCAGGGTTTTCAGTTCTGCAGGGTGCACTCCAGCCTTTCTGGGAGTTTTTATTTTTTTCTTCTCCTTTTTACTATGCAGAATAAATAAAAATGTTGGGCTACAGTACAACTGGAGTACAACCTAGCACCAGGTGTGTTATCTGATATTCCAAGTGAATGGTTAAATAATTTAACCAATTTAACCACAGCATCTTAACAAAGCTGAAACTCTTTTAAGTGCACCCTAGGCTAGAATTTTAATGCATAGCACAATACTATTAACACACTCATTGCGCTCGTATTACAAGTGGTAAGTTAAGTGTTGCTCTTGAGCACAATGAATAATACCACTGTAAAATTCAGCACTTTTTAAGACCTAAAGTAAAGAACTGCACTAATGGAACATTGTTACATTAAAGCTTGAGCAATATCCAATATAAATTTTACTGCATGGCCCATAGAAATCTGATATGCAAGAGATTTAGAGCTTCCTAGAATATAGCTTGAGCAATAAAAAATAAATAACTATGGACTTTAAAGAGACAATGAAGTCAAAATAAACTTTTATAAATCAGAAAGAGCGTGCAGTTTTAAGACACTTTCCAATTCACTTCCATTATCAAATTTTGCACAGTATTTTTATGTTCACACTTTCAGGGGAACAAGATCCTACTGTGCATGTGCACAAGCTCATAGGGTATAAGTATACTATTCTCTGATTGGCAGATGTCTGTCACATGATACAGGGCACGGAAAATGGAAGAAAAACTAAATTTGGCAGAAAAAAAATCTACTGCTTATTTGAAATTAAAGTGAAAGTAAATCCTAGCGTTTTACAAACGCTACGATTTACTATTGAAACAAATAAAGGGCACTTTCATTCATGAAGTATAAGATACTTCATGCAGAAAGCTCCTTTATTTGTTTCAATCGATTGCCGCTCTTAGCTCCTACAGCAGCCCACGGCTAAAAAAATGTTTGGCTAAGAGGTGACATTTTCATGGGCACCAAGCCGGATTTGCCGCACGGCTATTGTCTAAGAGGTGAAAACGTCACCTTTTAGCCAAAAATTTTTTTAGCCGTGGGCTGCTGTAGGAGCTAAGAGCGGCGATCAATTGAATCAAATAAAGGAGCTTTGACATGAAGTATCTTATATTTCATGAATGAAAGTGCCCTTTATTTGTTTCAATAGTAAATCCTAGCGTTTGTAAAACACTAGGATTTACTTTCACTTTAAGAGTAGGTGTCAAATAATTTTCTTTTTATTATGCACTTGTTAATTATGCAATTTGAATGCATTGAGTGGTCCTTTAAGAGGAATTTGATTTTTACTTGTTTCATCTAAAAGAAAGTAAATTCAAGATGTACTACAGTACTTTGTTCTTACGATGAATAAGACTAACTTTTTCTTGGGAAGTTGTCTCTACCAGCCAATGGCAATAGCTATTTAAATAACACTTACACTTCCTGATTCACTTTAATTTTTTGCAGTTTTTCATGCAAAATACTATAACACATTTAACTGCTGCTCTTTTATGCACATTTTAATGTTAATGGCCCTTTAAATGTAACGTTCATAAAGTAATAGTTATATTTGATATGCTAAACAGAATGGAGAATACACATTTATTTTTACTTTATTTATATGACACTTAAGTCACAGACATAATATATATATTAGGGATGTGCATTTGTTTTTCGGACAAATGTACATTCGCCCTGAAAATCATATGTTCGTTTTTGTAAATAAAAATTAATATCTGAATGAATGCACCAATGAAATTGAAAGAAAACAAACAATACTGACAAAATTCATCAGTATTTATTTCCTTTAAATTACTTTTAAAGGGTAAAATACCTGAATACGCTTTGGAGCGTGCGCTAACCTTATTCCTCTTTTTGACAGGTCCCAGCTGTGCTAAAGGTGGCTTAGCGTGCTCCTCACCCAGGACCTGCACTAAGTTTAGTGCAGGTCCTGGGAGCCAAACACGCTATGCCTCCAGTTAGCGCGCCCACAGCTCTGGCAAGAAGAGGATCGAGTTAGCGCACGGAGCAGAGAACGTTAAAGGTAAGTATTTTACACTTTAAAGTAAGTATGTAGCTACAGGTGAAATTTTACCTGTAGCTTTGAAACATTTACATTAGTTTTAACAAATGAAAATGTTTAACAAAAATTAGATTTTTGTTTTCTTTTAAGCAACACAAAATTGAATAGTGCAGGGAACGAATATTCGGGGCAAATGAATGTCCATGAATATGCATTACCAAATTTTCCATTACAAAATTTGTATATATATATATATATACAGGTGGCCCTCGGTTTACAACGGTTCAATTTAAGCCGTTTCAGAATAACAACCTTTTTTTTCAGTCATGTGACTGCTATTGAAAAGCATTGAGAAGCAGTGCATTGATTAAAATAGCCAGTAGGTGGAGCTGTCCGCTTGTGTTGCAGCAAAGATATGCAAGCCAAGCAAGCTGAAATTAATTTGTGTAACTAGACCTGAGCTATCGAGCAGTTTTCAAAGGAACAAGATCTTCCTGTCTATAAATCAGTCCAGATTGAAATGCATAGAAATAACTGTTTGCAGAAAAATGCAAGTAAAGTCTGTGTTGTGTGATTATTTTATTAGGTTTATAATGCAGTTTAGCAAATGTTTTTGTTCATTTAACTTAGTTTAATTATATATTCTGTGTTGTGTGATTATTTTATTAGGTTTAAAATGCTGTTTAGCATTTAAAGTCTTTATTTCAAAGCTTTAAAAATAATGTATTAGTTGTTACTTATAACAATTTTGAGAGGGGCCTGGAACCTAACTCCCTCATTTCCCATTGACTTACATTATAAACTGGGTTTCAATTTACAACGGTTTCGATTTACAACCATTCCTTCTTGAACCTAACCCCGGCGTAAACTGAGGGCTACCTGTATATATAAAGTAATGTTGTTGCACTCTCACCAAATAGTATACGGCGCCAGGGTGCTGTAGTAATCGTAACAAAAGAGCTTAATATTAAGCACTCACTGGTCTTCAGTCATCAGTGGTAAAAAATCCTTTTATTGGTGTAATGTATATACAGTATATATATATTTATTAGAAAAGCAAAACATCAGGATAAACAAATAGCGAATTGTGACATATCAAGAGAAGCTCTGCCTTTGATACTCTAGACTTTGAAGTAGGCATATGAAAACTTCTGTAGGACAGGACTTGAGAAATCCTGGAGTCATGGAATCCTAGGCCCTATTATTTTACTTTTGCTTCCTATTTTTGTAGATTATTCTATATAGAACTGTATAAAAATCAGTACATAATATCTAAAAACTGTATACCTAACTCCTCAGTGTTCTGCCTGGCTACTATATTAATCAGATATAAATCTGTCAAACTCTGCTGTAGGGTATTGTCACAATTGATTTGTAAGGATTTACCACGAACATCTGGGAACAAATCCACAAAACTTTCTATAGTTACTAATGATTCCTGATCTCAAAGTTGATAGGTGTGGTTAGTTCAGCCCTAGGTCAATAGCCTAGGTCCTCAGATTTCTCTGGTTAAGACTTTCCTTGTAGTTTCGATTCTGCAGGTTATTAAAGGGAAGTCAAATTAAAATTTTAATGATTCAGATAGATAAGAAATTTAAAAGGAAACAAACTTTGAGTTTACATTTGTTATCAAATTTACTTTTTCTATTGTTATCCATGAGAACATTCCTAGGTAGCAAGCATCTTGATATCTATATGACAGCAGTGTTTAATTTTGCAAACATGTTATACATAGTTGCAAATGCAACTGCCGTATAGTGATCAAGACACACGTACACCATTGAGTCTGCTTAGGCATTCTGTCTTTGAAAGGAGCCAAAATTTCACAAAGAAATCCAAGAAGGAAGTAAATTTATATTGCTCACTTTATCTGAATCATTAAAATTTTATTTTAACTCCCACATTCCTTTAAATTGGAGTCACACAAGTTAACACACAAATTAAAAAAAGACATAAAAAAAAATCTGCATGCACCTATACTTTTCTGAGAATGAAACAGGAACATGACAGTATATTAGTTTGCTTACACAGACTGGGGAGAAGGTAATTCATTAAAAGGGACAGTCTACAGCAGAAAAGTTATTAAGTTTAAAAAGAGAGATAATCCCTTTATTACATATTCCCCAGTTTTGCATAACCAACACGGTTATATCAATTTACTTTTTGCCTCTGTGATTACCTTGTATCTAAGCCTCTGCCGACTGCCCACTTATTTCAGTTCTTTTGACAGACTTACATTTTAGCCAATCAGTGCTGACTCCTAGGTAACTCCACGGGTGTGAGAACAATGTTATCTATATGGCACACATAAACTAGAACAGTCTAGCTGTGACAAACTGTCAAATTGCACTGAGATAAAAGGCAGCCTTTAAGGGCTTAGAAATTAGCATATGAGCCTACCTTAGGTTTAGCTTTCAACAAAGAATACTAAGAGAACAAAGCAAAATTGATGATAAAAGTAAATTGGAAAGTTGTTTAAAATGACATGCCCTATCTGAATCATGAAAGTTTATATTTGACTAGACTGTCCCTTTAAACAATTGCTACAATAACATAGAACTGTTTATTTCTTGATATTTTTAATTGTTATGTTCATGTTATTATGTAACCAATGCCGCAAGTGCAGAATTCAGAATAGTGGGGACATCAAAACTGTTTTTCTTTGAGTTAATAAAAAAATAAAAATAAATCCAAAATCCTCTGTACCTCTTATTTTGTACTCTATTAATTTTGGATGTGGATGTTTAAGGTATTAATATTATTAAATTGTAGAGCATTTCAGTTGTATTGGAAATTTCAAAAGGTATAACATTTCTTCTAAAAATTAATTCAGATAAATATATCTAGACAATTGGAAAGTTATTTATTATTTCAAAGAAAACATGTGTTATGATTTTAGTTGGAGTTTATAGAATAAAATAACTGCTACATAAGTGTATTATTTAAGTTTGGGCAAGCATCTTTTATTGCTTACGTGCATTAATTCTTTTTTTGTATTTGTTGGGTTTTTTTTAAATAAAGTTTAAAAAAAATACAAAATTAATCTGAATTCTGTCAATCATTCCCATACCTGACAACACAAGCCCTCCCATCCAATCAGTCTCTCTTACATCATTCATGCTCAGTCGCACATATGTACAGGTGAAGTGGGAGTTCTGTAAATACAGCAAGACAGTTAAGTTTGCACAATAAAACAAGTCCCAGCACATTTACATTGAGTATGAAGTATGAATGAGTTTCTACAGCAATTTGGCAGCTAAGCTGTAAAGCTAGATGCTGCAATCCTAAATCCCTGTCCAAGTTTACAGTGGCCAAAATATCTCCCCTTTGCCCTGTCTGAAGCCAGGATAGTTACCGTGGTAGTAGGCTTGAAGTGGAGGCAATGTTACAGTCATGCAGGGTGCATAGCATTTCCTTGCACATTCAGAGCACTGGTCCTTTTTCATTTTCAAAGATCCCTCATCTTTGGGAGATGGAGGGTACCTGCGTTTTCGAAAAGGAAGACATGCTTGATCTTTACACACTTCTGCTTCTTCCAATGACTCTCTTTCACTCTCTTTAGGATGCTTTGTTCCTTCCTGTTTTATTTCTACTTGGGAATCTGAGACCCTTGCTGACACCCTTGGTATAAGATTCAGGAAACTCCTTGGCATATTTAATTTGTCCATATTTCTTGAGATGCTGAGGTCCAGGGGAGAAGATGTCTCCATTCTCTCAGTATGCAGGCTATTGGTGGTCTCCATTGGTCAGTATAAAATGTCACTCCATCAGCAAGTCATTAGAAATCCCCTGAGACCAGAGATATAGTCTAATTATTTGCACTCTAGGAGTTGTATCTCTCCCCTTCTTGTCTCTAGCTCTCCTCCTTCTCTTGTCTCTAACTCTACTCCCTCTTGCCCTACTCTCCACCCTCCCTTATTTCTTCCCTCCTTCTATTATGTTTCTTGTTTGGTGTTATAATATTATTTGCTGTAATCTGTATATGTATTCATATCCTCCCCCATGCACAAGTCACTGACATTTAAAGTCTATCTCCCTCTACTAGCACTTTCTTTATTCATCAATTACCATCTCTCTTCCCCTTCTGTGTATCCTGTCATTTCCATGAGTGTGCTTTTCCCAGGGTCTTTTCACACTTTCTGCATCGCCCAGAAAACCATCCTCCTATGTTTCACCTCATTTTCCACATCTCCCTTGCTCCCACTTTTCTGTGTTCTTCATTGCATTGTGGGTCACCCCTTTGTCTAGCCTTTTCTCACTTCTTTCAGTGTTCCTCCTGTCTTCTCACTCCCCCGGTGTCCCCCCTCTTTCTGATCTTCAGTCTCTCAGGCAGTCAGATTTGTGTAGGAAGCAGTTCTTACAAAAGGGACTTCCCCACTCTCATATAACACACCCAGGTGCTTTCTCACCCTTTTCCCTGAAGGGCCCCTCCCCCAGACAGAGGCCAGGAAACCAGGAGGGGGTCACCCATCCAAATATCCGCTCCCTGAGAAACCTCCTCTTGCCTAATACAGCCATCCCTTTAACCCCTCCTATTTCCCTTTATTATAATTTATTATCACATTTCTTATAACATCTGTTACTGCTGTCTTTTGTGCAGCATATTCATATGCTCTATACAGTCAGGAAATATTTCATAATAAGCAAACTAAACTTTTTAACACGACTGCTGTTGCTATACTAACCACTCTGTTTTACCTACATCATTATAAAACATTTATTATAACGTACAGACAGCTCTGTATCTCTGTTCACTCATCTGTATAACTTTTCCTTGACCAGCTCCTACTTATCTTTTAATTCTAACTAATTCTTATTATCTTGTTTATCTGTTTCTAATTTTTATATCACTAAACTCATTCTAAGAACACAGCAATTACCAATGCTCCCTCCTGAGCTACACGTTTTCACTGGGGAAACAGGTAATTAAAGGCACAGTAAAGTAAAAAATAAACTTCCATGATTCAGATAGAGCATGCAATTTTAAACAACTTTCCAATTTACTTCTGTTATCAAATTTGCTTTGTTCTCTTGGTATCTTCTATTGCAGATTAAAACTAGGTAGGCTCATAAGAGCTCAGGTGTGTGCACGTATCCTTGGTACTCTATAGCAGTAGTGTTTTGCAACATTATTTGTAGCTTTGCTATACAATGTTGCAAAGCACTACTGCTATAGAGTACTAAAGATATGTGCACACACCTGAGCTCTCATGAGCCTACCTACCTTCAATATAAGATACAAAGAGAATGAAGTAAATTTGGTAACAGAAGTAAATTGGAAAGTTGTTTAAAATTTCATGGTCTGTCTGAATCATGAAAGTGTAATTTTGACTTTACTGTCCCTTTAACAAAGTTACATGTAACAATAATAATTAATTCAAATCATTCATATAAATACTTTCAGAAACTACACCACTGACAAAACAGGGAACTATAATCAAGCACTCTTCCACCTTCAAGTATAAGGGATTTAAATTCACATTTGTCCTTTAATCCATGATATATGTGTAAGAAATGTGTGAATTGCTTACATATGAATACTCTACCAGCCTACAATCCAAATAGATATAACAATAATAATGATACAGATAAACTTGTATTAGGGATAAATGAGAAATCATGTTTGATAACTATTTAAAGTTCTGCTTATTAAACTTATTGGAAAGCAATGAGTTAATTATCACTATATTATTTCCATTTTCTGGATGGGGCAAATATCTCCCTCATTAGAGGCAAGGCACCTGAGACGGCCCTTTACCCACATCCTAAATAATCCTGTCCTTTGATGAACCAGTTTTTCTGTTCCTGGATATAGAACAATAGCACACAGAGAGATTACACAGGAATCCAGCCTGGAGTAACCTAAAGGGAAAATTCAGATAGTCAGTAAATTACAAAGGCTGTGGATAAAACATAGCATGTAAACTGTCTGAAGGCAGCTACCAGTAAAGTCTGCCTAATGACAGACAGTTAAAGGGACGTCAAGTAAAAATGAAACTTTCATGAATTTTAGATAGGGTATGCAATTTAAAACAACTTTCCAGTTTGCTTTTATCATAACATTTGCTTTGTTCTCTTGGTACTCTTTGATGAAAGCTAAATCTAGGTAGGCTAAACCTGATTTTTAAGCCATTGAAGGACGTCTCTTATCTCAGTGCATTTTGACAGATTTTCATAATAGACACTGCTAATTCATGTGTGCAATATAGATAACATTTTGTTCACTGATTGACTAAAAAGCAAGTCTGTCAAAGGAATCGAGATAAGGGGCAAATACAAGGCTTACATACAAGGTAATCATAGAGGTAAAACGTGTATTAATAAAACAGTGTTGGTTATGCAAAACTGGCGAATGGTTAATAAAGAGATTATCTATAATTTTATAAAATAAAACATTTCAAGTAGACTGCCCCTTTAAGAAGCACACAGACTGGGAAGGAAGTTATAGAACAATGAAGATTAGCAGTCTACTAACAGGTGGAGGAAGCAAGCAAGGGTATGACTCTGAGGCATAAAATGTAGGAGCAGTATTACATATAGTTTATATATATATATATATATATTATATATATATATATATATATATATATATATATATATATATATATATTATATATATATATATATATATTATATATATATATAAACTCTGCAATATACTTTATTTATTTTGTCCCCTTTCCTGTAATTCCAGGAAAGGGGAACAGTTCCTGTTAGAAACACTGTTACATTCTACACAGTCATTAGCTGGACACTCTAGTGACCTATTTATAACTGTCCCTAATTGGCCACAGCCAAAAAAAGAGGAAAGGGGGGGAAGAGAGAGAGGAGTAAGATTAGTAAGGAAAACCAGGAAAACCAAGACTACCTCGCTGAATGCGGAGAGCAATACGCTCTCCATATTCAGCATTGCACCAGCAGTTCTTGTGAGCTGCTAGTGCAATGCTGCCCCCTGCAGATTTGCGGCCAATCGGCTCGCCAGCAGCAGGGTGTCAATCAACCCGATCGTACTCGATCAGGTTGAATTGTGGCGATCTCTGTCTCAGAGCAGGCAGACAGGGTTATGGGGCAGCTGTATTTAGATCTTTACAAATGAGCCTCTAGGACTAGGATTAAGAAATGGAAGAGGCTCTACATGTAGGTGTTCACAGGTATATGTCAGTTGTCAGAATAATATTGGATAGGCTTGTCAGGCGTGGTGCAAAAAGTGTGGCCAGTAAAATGCAAACAAAAACAAAGAAACAGGATAACATGGTTAAGAACAAGAAACAGAGGTTAGCGCTGCTGCACAGAAAACAGATAATTCACAGAAAACAGATAATTACATTCAGGCTAGTGCCTTGGGCAATGATAAGCGATGTAGTCAGCGGTTATTAAAGGTAGTCCCATCACAATATTAATATTTCTAAGGCTAAGTAGTAAAGATGCTTCTTTTTTTTTTAAGAATTTTGTTGAGGTACCAGTATTTTCAAAACAAAAAGAAGATCACATGTTACATAATCATATGGAAAAGAAAAGAACAGAAAAAAGATAACACAATTTTGTGTATACATGCATCTTCCAAATCACAAGACACCTTGTTTAGTCATCTATATTTACATCAAAAAGAAAAATATACAGAAGAAAGAAAAGAAAAACGTAACCGTCATTCTGTGACGTGATAACCCCAGAAAAGAGGGACAGACAAGTCCCATATATGTATAAAAATCTTCTGCGGATAGGATATCATAAACCAATAACATATATCAAAAACATAACAATCATCAGTGTGTAGTATATTATATCATAGGTTAAGATTATAACCTCACATAATCTTATTACTATAATTTGTGAATTGATGGGGAGAAAAAAGAACAAAACAAAAAAAACTACATCTCCCCCTTAACAAAATTATTCAATTAATATTCTGTAATGTTGGGGTAATCCCCCCTTTCTATAGCTCCAAGTAGGTATTTGAATGCTCGAAAAGGATAAATTATTTGAACTTGAGATTCCTGGGGCTAAGAGGTAATTAGTTGCTCCCATTTTCTAAAAAAACAATTATTTTTGTTTCAGACTCAGTTGATGTGTCGTATTGCACAGTTATTAACTGAGTACATATAAATTGGTTAAATTCAGTAATTCTGGGACTATTTTTAGATTTCCAATGTCTGCCAGTTAAGACAACCATATTTAAAATGTGTTATTCTTTCACATACTTGAGCTAGCTACCAGAAAAAAACATGTTTATCTAGCAGATTATACCAAAAATGATTTTTTTCCCCAAAATTGTTGAACCTTAGGGCAACCCCAAAAACAGTGATATAAATCTGCTGCAGGAAAATTACACTTACAATATGATGCGGACAGCTTCTTACCCCACTTAGATTCAAACTATGGTGTAATATAAGTCCTATTTATTAATTTTGTATGAGATTCTCTTCAAGATGATGAGTTAGTTGTTTGATCTACTAACAAAAACCTTTTCTGTAAAATCTCTACTGGGTCCCCTTCGTTTATTATATACCACTTATTGGCAATTCCCTGCATATTATCTTTACCTTGAGATGCTTTAAGGATCTTATATAAGATAGAGACAGATTTTTTACCTTATTTATATAAATTAATTATAGGCTCTAAAGAGCCCCAGGCCCAATTATCAGGATAGTTTCTAGATAATTCTAGGAAAAAACGCGGATCTGTAAATACGCAAAAAATTATTTGTGCGGAAGATGAAATTCAATTCTAAGACCTTCAAAGGACTTTCAGTTTAGTCCATATACTTCCTTAAAGGGACACTGAACCCAATTTTTTTCTTTCGTGATTCAGAGAGAACATGCAATTTTAAGCAACTTTCTAATTAACTCCTATTATCAAAATTTATTAATTCTCTTGGTATGTTTATTTGAAAAGCAAGAATGTAAGTTTAGATGCCGGACCATTTTTGGTGAACAACCTGGGTTGTCCTTGATGATTGGACAGCACCAAGAAACAAGTGCTGTCCATGGGTCTGAACCAAAAATTTTCTGGCTCCTTAGCTTAGATGCCTTCTTTTTCAAATAAAGATAGCAAAAGAACAAAGAAAAATTGTCAATAGAAGTAAATTTGAAAGCTGCTAAAAATTGCATGCTCTATCTGAATCTTGAAAGAAAAAAATTTGGGTTCAGTATCCCTTTAAGTTGATACATATAAACGAGCCCTTACCCCAATTTTTTTATTTTTTTTTATTTTAATGCATATGTAAATTCTGGAATCCCAATAATTGGCAGATACCGGGAACAGGAAACATTAATTTTCAAAATTTTGCCTATTTTGTGCCATGCATGAATAACGTTTTTAATACTTGCTAAACATTTTACCTCTTCTGGTAATTTACTTGCTATATAATGTAGTAGTGATCTGAAGTAATAGAGTTTCACTATTTGTGACTCAAGCGTGTATGGGGTATAATATTTCATTTCAGTAATCCATTCAAATGCAAATTTCCCTAAGCAGACCCAGTTATAATATTCTATATCTGGGAAAGCCAGACCGCCATTATTTCGAAACAAAGTCAGTTTGCTCAGTGCAAGAGCTTTTCTCCTTATAGCCCACAAAACAACTTAAACAGGTCTGTTTAAAAAAAATGAATATCTCTCTGTGTGATAAGTAGAGGTAAATTCTGTAGAACATATAACATCCTGGGAAAAATCATCATTTTGATTAGATAAACTCTGCCAGTCAGGGAGAGTGGGAATTTAGCCCAATTCAATGGGTCTTTTTTCATTCTTGTCCATAATTGTGGGTAGTTCAGTGTATACTATTTATTAGGCTCTCTCCCTAATTTGACACCCAGATACTTAATATAGTTATATACTTCCTTAAAAGGAACTTTTTTGAAGCTATCCTTATTTCCATACAGTCACAATATTTCAGATTTACTGGGGTTAACCTTATAGGGGCATATTTAACAATGTGCGAGTGGACATGATACGAAGTAGCGTATCATGTCTGCTGCTCATCCCTAAATGTCGACAGCATACGCTGTCGGCATTTATCATTGCCACAGAGGTTCTTGTGAACTGTTGGTGCAATGCCACCCCCTGCAGATTCATGGCCAATTGGCTGCTAACAGGGGGTGTCAATCAACCCGATCATATTCGATCGAATTGATTTCTGTCCGCCACCTTAGAGCAGGCGGACAAGTTATGGAGCAGCGGTCTTTAGATGAAACAAGGGGCATCAAGCTCCATACGGAGCTTGATAAATATGCCCCATAACCTGCATTAAAATTTTAATACTTCTTTAGGAGTTGTTCTTAACAAACAATAAAAAATCATATGCGTATAGAGCTAGAGGAACCTTCTCTTGACTAATTTGTATTTAATCCAGATCTTTCCTTAACATTATCGCTAATGGTTCTATTGCAAGGTTATAGAGATAAGGGAAAGCCCTGTCTAATCCCCTTTTGAAGACCAATATAGTCGGGCATCCATTAATCAATATAGAGGTTTTAGGATTATTAAAGATCAACTGTATAAAGATTGGGAATGAACAATCAAATCCAAACTTCTTTAAAGTAGTAAATAAATGGTCCCAGGAGACAGTATCAAGTGCTTTTTCTGCATCTATCACCACAATAGCCACATCTGAATTTATCTTCGGTTTCCCTTTTTGGATCTTCTGCCAGTAATGCTCTATAACAATCTGTAGCTTCCTTAAGTAACTTGTAGAATTTCTAACCTGTCATAAAGCCAGATTGGTCTTCATGTATTTGTTCGGTTTACTGAATAATTTGTATGGAGCTCAGCTGCAGATCTTCAGAATGTATGTCTTTTTAACTAGGATATTGTATCACTGTGACTTGTATGTCCCACTTGAAGAAACACACATCAGTCAGCGTGTGAATTATTACACCATGCGTGTGAATTTACACCAGCCAGTAGCTGAATAGTAGTGCTGGTGGAGAATGTGTTAATCAACTCTGAATGTGGATGCAGTATAGCAGCGGCTTGCACTAGCAAACACAGATCTCTCACAGGATGCTGAACCAGACAGCTTGAACTATTAGGTAGGTGAGTGATACTGACACTGCTGGTAGCTAGTAAGCAACTAAACTAAGATCTTGGAATGAGTTCTGAATGCTGGGTGGAGACCAAAGTACACAGAGACACCTCAGGTAATAACGTCAGCACTGCACAAATGCAGGAAAGGTCACATCCACAGTGGAAAGAAGGATCAGCGGAATATACCAGTCATTAGAGTCAGGTTTATGCAAACACCAGTTCCGCAGTTATCCGGTAAATGATCTCTTTACTACGAGGGTTGGTTGTAGCGTGAGATGCTGAGTGAAACGGTGTAGCTTGAAACCGCTCTCCGGTATAGGGAAATATAACACCAGCTGATTAGTGTTGGTTATGTTGCTATGTGTGTCGGAGTAATGAGAGGGAAGTGCGCCAATTGCCCTTGAAAACCTTCTGTGAGGGTAATCCTATAAAGTGTTGCTTTAGATGAATCCTTGTAGTGTCAGGATGCTGGTAGGCAGAGATTGTAAATCTGAAGGTGCAATAATCCTCCAGAAGTATAGAAGGAGAGATAAGTTGTAATCCAAGTTGAAAGTATGCAAACAAACAATTAGGTGCAAACAGGCTCAGTGCAGACTTAGAGTAAATCACCATCTAAATTGCTAAGCACCTGTTTGCAGGTGTGATGAAGCTTTTAAAGGAGAAGCGAGATGGATTAAGAGAAAATCATGACATGACCCCCCTTCAAACAAGCTGTCCCACAGCTTGGGGTCGTGGACAATAAGGGAAACGATGATGGAATACATTGACCAACCTCGGAGCATGAATATTAGTGGATGGCTCCCAGGAATCAGCCTGAGTGGAATAACCCTTCCATCGTACCAAATATTGCAATTGTCCCCTACAGTACCTCAAATCCAATAAAGTTTGTACTTCAAATTCGTCTGGCAGATCTTGAAGCAACCCCGAAGGCAGAACAGGATTAGGGTCTCTCATACCCATAGTTGGTTTTAGCAGGGAGACATGAAAAGTGGGGTGGATTTGCATGCTAGGGGGTAGGTCAAGGGTTACTGCGTTATCATTGACTATTCTTGAAATGCGAAAGGGTCCGATGAACCGGCTACCCAACTTTTTTAAAGGGTATCTGTAACTTCAGGTTTCTGGTTGACAACCAGACAAAATCACTGATGGTATATTTTCGGGGGGTGGACGACGTCTCAAATCATAGTACTTCCTTTGGCTGGATTATGCTTCAGAAATATTGTTTCGTAGGGTTTTGAAAACCTCTAGGAGGGAATTAGATAATTGGTCTACCTGAGGTGAAGCGGATATAAAGTCTGGAGCGAAAGACAAAGTTGGATGGTATCCATAGTTGGCGTAAAATTGTGTCATCTTTGTTGTGGAGTTAATGGAATCATTGAAAGTGTATTCCGCCATGGGCAAGTATTGCATCCAGTCAGACTGATGATGTGAGCTATAGCATCGGAGGTATTGTTCGAGCCATTGATTGAAGCGTTCTTATTGACCATTGGTCTGAGGATGAAAGGACGTGGTTAAGCAATGGTCAATTTGAAGTAGACTACAGAGTTGTTTCCAGAAACGAGAGTTGAACTGGGTACCTCTGTCCAAAGTCAAAGTTGGAGGTATTCCGTGCAACTTGACAATGTTTTTTAGGAACAGGTCAGCTGTTTTAGTGGAGGTGGTTAACTTGTGGTACAGGATGAAATGGGACATCTTAGTTAGAAGGTCAATAACAACTAAAATTGTATTTTGTTTTTGTGAAAGTGGAAGCTCGACGATGAAATCCATGGCGACATGTTACCAAGGTCTTTCAGAAGTCGTTATTGGCATAAGTAAACCGTAAAGATACATAGATATAGATAAGCACGGGTAATTCTGTACCTTCGAGGAGGTGTCTCCAATGCTCCAGTGAACGTTTTATTGCAAGAAGCTCCTTTTCACCAATTGGATAATTCATCTCAGTGCTTTTCATTACTTTAGAATAGAACGCTATAGGGTGAATAGGTGCTGTCACTAAATCTAGTTGAGAAAGAATCGCTCCAATGGTGTAGTCTGAAGAGTCGACTTCGAGTATGTACTGCAAACCTGGGTTGGGAAAACGAAGAATGGGAGCAGATGTAAATCTTGCCTTTAAATCCTTAAAAGCTATATCTGCTTTATTATTCCAGCAGAAAGTTGTTGAACCAGTGAATGAGGTGAGTGGTTTGGCGATGCTAGAAAAGTTCTTAATAAACTTTCAGAAATAATTTGCGAAACCTAAGAACCATTGTAGTTCCTTCTTAGTTTCAGGTTGTGCCCAATCCTTCACAGTCTGTACTTTATTTTGCTCCATTTGTATTCCTGCAGGACTGATGTGATAACCCAGGAATGTTATTTCAGTAGTATGGAACTCACACTTTTCTGGTTTGGCGTGCAACTGGTGCGTTCGCAATCTAGAGAGGACCCATCTAACATGTTTAATGTGTTCGGTTAAGGTCTTAGAGTATATCAGGATGTCGTCCAAATAGATCACAATACATACATCTAATAGGCCTCTGAATACATCATTGATGAAGTATTGAAAAGTGGCAGGGGCGTTGCATAAGCCAAATGGCATGACTAAATACTCATATATTCCATATCTTGTCCTGAACGCAGTTTTCCATTCGTCCCCTTCTCTGATACGTACTAAGTTATACGCTCCTTGCAGATCCAATTTGGTAAATATTGTAGCTTAATGTAGCCTTTCTATGAGCTCAGATATCAAAGGCAAAGGGTACCTGTTTATAATTGTTTTCTTGTTGAGTTGTCTGTAATCGATAATCGGCCTGAGGGTCAAATCCTTGTTCCTGACGAAGAACATTCCGGCACCAGCCGGAGATGTGGACGGTCTAATGAAACCTTTGCGTAGATTTTCGTCCAGGTAATTCTTTAGATGTTCCAGTTCTGGATGGCTCGGAGGGTATAAATGACCGTAAGGTATTACAGAACCAGGCTGTAACTCTATGGGGCAGTCATAGATTCGATGTGGGGGAAGTGTTTCAGCCTCCTTTTTACTGAAGACATGAGAGAAATCAGCGTAAACCTTAGGTAAAATAAATGTTGGATCTTTTACCTGAAGCAAATAGTCTTGGTGAGGGTAACAAGTATTTAAACAATAAGCAGACGTGAGGTCAACCTTCAAATCCTTCCAGTTAATGCTGGGTTGGTGAAGTTGAAGCCAATTCAAACCTAAAACAATTGGGTATAAAGGTGATGGCAAGACATCAAAACTTATATGTTCAGTATGACAAGAGAGAGTTTGAACTAGAATAGGTACCGTTTGGTGTGTAATAGGACCTGTAACTATGCTAGAGCCGTCAATAACTAGTATAGACACTGGATTTTTTTTGCACACTAAAGGTATTTTACTTTTTACAATCAGTTCTCTATCTAAGTAATTGCCATAAGCACCCAAATTCACGATTTCCTCAGTTGTCAGTCTGTTTTGGTCCCACTGTAAAAGTAGAGAAAGATGACAATAAGTTGGATTTCCTAATACCGGGTGAGAGGAATATAAATGTAGACACTTACTTCTTTTTGAGTTTTGGAGTACAGGGCATTCTTTAACAACGTGTTTAGGGTTTGCACAATACATGCATAACTGATGTAGCCTTCTTCGATTCCTTTCTTCTGAGGTAAGGGGTCCTCTGATAACACCAATCTCCATAGCTTCTTCTATAGACTTTGTGGTGGGAGTTGAATGGGAGTAATTGCTTGGCCTTCTATATGAAGCATCAGGTATAGACCTCTCTGTCTTCCTTTCACGAAGTCTGCAATCAATTTGAATCGCTAACTTCATCAGTGCTTCTAGGTTGTCAGCTAGATCCGTGCAAGCCAATTCATCCTTAATAGGATCAGAGAGGCCCAACCTAAACTGGTTCCTTAAGGCTATTGCATTCCACTGGGAATCTGAGGAGTATTGTTTAAAGTCTGTAATATAGTCTTCTACCTGGCGAGGCGATGACCTTGTTTGAGATTGCGTATGTTACATTCTGCAGTTAATTGTAGATTGATATCTTAATATAATCCATCCATGGTGGCGATGAATTGATCCAAGGATGCTAGGATGGGGTGATCTCAGACTGATTGCCTTTTTCTGTGATAGAATCCTTTATGATGCTACCTAAAGTCTGATTCTCAACTTGGAGTTCCCTTAGGCCTTGAGTTAGCTGATCTACCCTTTGGGATAGATTGTATACAATCTGTGGGAGATCTGCTGGTTCCATGATTTGGGGCTTAGTAATATGTTAGGTTTACTGAATAATTTGTATGGAGCTCAGCTTCAGATCTTCAGAATGTATGCCTTTTTAACTAGGATATTGTATCACTGTGACTTGTATGTCCCACTTGAAGAAGCACACATCAGTCAGCGTGTGAATTATTACAGGATTAAATTTACACCAGCCAGTAGCTGAATAGTAGTGCTGGTGGTGAATGTGTTAATCAACTCTGAATGTGGATGCAGTACAGCAGTGGCTTGCACTAGCAAACACAGATCTCTCACAGGATGCTGAACCAAACAGCTTGAACTATTAGGTAGCTGAGTGATACTGACGCTGCTGGTAGCTAGTAAGCAACTAAACTAAGATCTTGGAATGAGTTCCGAATTCTGGGCGGAGACCAAAGTACACAGAGACACCTCAGATAATAACGTCAGCACTGCACAGATGCAGGAAAGGTCACATCCACAGTGGAAAGAAGGATCAGCGGAATATACCAGTCATTAGAGTCAGGTTTATGCAAACGCCAGTTCCGTAGTTATCCGGTAAGTGATCTCTTTACTACGAGGGTTGGTTGTAGCGTGAGGTGCTGAGTGAAACGGTGTAGCTTGAAACCGCTCTCTGGTATAGGGAAATATAACACCAGCTGATTAGTGTTGGTTATGTTGCTATGTGTGTCGGAGTAATGAGAGGGAAGTGCGCAAGTTGCCACTGAAAACCTTCTGTGAGGGTAATCCTGTAAAGCGTTGCTTTAGATGAATCCTTGTAGTGTCAGGATGTTGGTAGGCAGAGATTGTAAATCTGAAGGTGCAATAATTCTCCAGGAGTATAGAAGGAGAGATAAATTGTAATCCCAGTTGAAAGTATGCAAACAAACAATTAGGTGCAAACAGGCTCAGTGCAGATTTAGAGTGAATCACCATCTAAATTACTAAACACCTGTTTTGCAGGTGTGATGAAGCTTTTAATGGAGAAGGGGGTGGATTAAGAGAAAATCATGACAGTATTAATGTACCCATAATGTGTTTAAGTCTTTGCGCAATTATACTAGTCTATAATTTATAATCCGCATTTAATAGGGATATTGGTCTATATGAACCAATCTGCTCTGGATCTTTATCTTTAAAATTAAGGAAACCAGGGAAGATGTAAAACAGTTAGAATTCATAATTCCTTTATTAAAATAATTATGAAACAAACATTCCAACAGAGGGATGATATTGTCATTCAGTAGATTATAAATTTCTACTGGCATCTGGTCATGCCCTGGAGCCTTATTTAACTATCAGGTTTATGACGCCCATACACATTGCAGATAACTAACTGAAATTCAGTCTTAATACTACTAGTACTCCTGCCTACAATATAAACCTAGCAGCTCAGGGTGATGTTTTAACATTTAAGCCTGAGGCCCCTATTTAACAAAGGTCTTGCGGACCTGATCCGACAGTGTGGTTCAGGTTCGCAAGACCTCGCTGAATGCGGAGAGCAATACGCTCTACGTATTCAGCATTGCACCAGCAGCTCACAAGAGCTGCTGGTGCAACGCCGCCCCCTGCAGCCAATGGGCCGACCAGCAGGGGGTGTCAATCAACCCTGATTGTACTTGATCGGGTTGAATTGTGTCGATTCCTATCCGCCTGCTCAGTGCAGGTGGGCAGGTTATGGAGCAGCGGTCTTTAGACCGCTGCTTCATAACTTGTGTTTCTGGTGAGTCTCAAGGCTCGCCAGAAACACGGGCCCACAAGCTCCATACGGAGCTTGATAAATGGGCCCCTTAGCCTCTTTTATTTTATTTAGCACTATTGTTGCGTCTGTGGTGAAAATTTTAATCTTTGCTGTGTACATCAGGAAGGCCCGCATACCTGCCTTTATTAGGTTTGTGCATACCGGGGGCCATAATTCGTCTTTTCTGAGATGTTTCAGTGGAATCATCTTGGAATATCAAAATGTTATTAGAACCTATCATTAGCGTTGTTCTTTGTCTATAGTTCCTTATTATGCTAACTTTGTCCTGAAAATTCAGGTATTTGACAATAATCGGTCTACTTTTGTGTGATCTCTAACTGGACCTAATCTGTTTGCCCTTTCTATATGAATCATTGACTGGTGTGCTGACATTCCATGGATGTAAATTTAATCAAATCTTGAAATTCTGGTGTTTCAGGTACTCCTATAATTCTAAGATTATTTCAGCGAGAACGATCCTCAAACTCATCAATTCTTCCTTGTACATGTTTAACTTGGGTTCCCTGTTCCTCTAACATCTGTTTGTATCTAACTATTGTGTCTTCTAGATCAGAAATCCTATTTTCTGCTTTATTTAATCTGGTAGTGAATTGCTTAACTTCTGATAATACTGAGAAATCTTTCCTGAGCTGATTAAATTGATGCAACATTAAATCCGCAATTTGTTTAACTATACCTTGAATTTCCGTATTATTAAAGCTTATATTGGAGGAGTCTAATAGCCCCTCAGAACTGTTATCCCGGATGCTCCTAGTTTTCTTTTCTTTGGATTTAACCGGCATGGTAGAGGGTCTATTTTTAGTGGAAGTGACACATTTTTCCATAGCAGTTAGCAACCAAAAATAAAGTGCAATTTATTAAACCCTTAAATAAGTGTGGGAAGTGTTAATAAACTGTATCTTATAAGTGATTTACGGGACTCAAACCATAATGAGTCTTGGAATAAAAATTACTATGTGGAGTGTAAAGATATCACTTTTTTTCCCTTCTATAAATAATTTAAAAAAAGTGTGTATATTTTGTGAATATAAATTAGAAGTGGTATTTAGTAGCGATTAGTGCATATGACTCTTTATCTAATTGATAAACCAATATTAGCTGTATATTAAATGCTACAAAAATAAATCAAAGTTTAGGAGCAAAGAAAAATCCTACTTGTTCTCTATACAGAATCGCAATGCTTCGCAGTGCATTGTGATTCTGTGTTTCTGAAAGAGCGGTGAGTCACTCCTACAGACGAAAGAGCAACAGTACTAAATTTTAATTTGTAATGTAATCTTTTTTTTAAAAAGTTATCGTATTATTAAATCTATTTCCCCCTTCAAACATCTTTGCCTGAATATTTACAAAGAAATATAACACAGAGATCATAACATTGAATGCATAAAATTTACATAGATTGTTCCATAGGATAGTTATTTGCTGATATATATATATATATATATATATATATATATATATATATATATATATATATATATATAAAAATATACTAACTAAGAATGCACGCTCTGGGTAAAGAGATGGGCGGAGGAAGTGTGGAGTGTGACGTAACTACCCTGCAGCACTGACTTTGGGAAAGATTTGACTCAGGCTGCATGGGCGGACAGAGGAGGAAAAAAACGGCAAAGATAATAATTTGGTTTGATTCGCTTCTGTAGCACTTACACTCTGCACAGTAATATATATATAATATATATACAATTATACATTTAATTAGTATGTAAGAAGTATGATTGTTTACAGTCCCTTTAAGAGCTTTCTGGGCTAACGCCGGTTCATAAAGCTCTTAACTACTGTGCTCTAAAGTACACTAACACCCATAAACTACCTATGTACCCCTAAACCTAGGACCCCCCACATTGCCGCCACTCTATTAAATTTTTTAACCCCTAATCTGCCGACCGCAAACCGCCGCAACCTGCGTTATCCGTATGTACCCCTAACAAAATAAATTAACTCTTATTAAATAAATTATTCCTATTTAAAGCTAAATACTTACCTGTAAAATAAACCCTAATATAGCTACAATATAAATTATAATTATATTGTAGCTATTTTAGGACTTATATTTATTTTACAGGTAACTTTGTATTTATTATAACCAGGTACAATAGCTATTAAATAGTTAATAACTATTTAATAGCTACCTAGTTAAAATAATTACAAAATTACCTGTAAAATAAATCCTAACCTAAGTTACAATTAAACCTAACACTACACTATCAATAAATTAATTACATACAAATACCTACAAATAAATACAATTACATAAACTAACTAAAGTACAAAAAAATAAAAAAAGAACTAAGTTACAAAAAATAAAAAAATAATTTACAAACATTAGAAAAAGATTACAACAATTTTAAGCTAATTAAATTGGGGGGGAGGGGGTATTGCATGTTTTTTTTTACAGGCAAAAGAGCAGAATTATTTGGGGCATGCCCCGCAAAAGGCCCTTTTAAGGGCTGGTAAGGTAAAAGAGCTTTTCTATTTTTATTTTAGAATAGGGTAGGGCATTTTTTTTATTTTGGGGGGCTTTGTTATTTTATTAGGGGGCTTAGAGTAGGTGTAATTTACTTAAAATTGTTGTAATATTTTTATAATGTTTGTAAATATTTTTTTATTTTTTTGTAACTTAGTTCTTTTTTTATTTTTTGTACTTTAGTTAGTGTATTTATTTGTATTTAATTAATTTATTGATAGTGTAGTGTTAGGTTTAATTGTAGATAATTGTAGGTAATTTATTTAATTAATTTATTGATAGTGTAGTGTTAGGTTTAATTGTAACTTAGGTTAGGATTTATTTTACAGGTAATTTTGTAATTATTTTAACTAGGTAGCTATTAAATAGTACTTAACTATTTAATAGCTATTGTACCTATTTAAAATAAATACAAAGTTGCCAGTAAAATAAATATTAATCCTAAAATAGCTACAATATAATTATTATTTATATTGTAGCTATATTAGGGTTTATTTTACAGGTAAGTATTTAGCTTTAAATAGGATTAATTTATTTAATAAGAGTTAATTTATTTCGTTAGATTAAAATTATATTTAACTTAGGGGGGTGTTAGTGTTAGGGTTAGACTTAGCTTTAGGGGTTAATAAATTTATTAGAGTGAGGTCCGGTCGGCAGATTAGGGGTTAATAAGTGTAGGTAGGTGGAGGTGACGTTGGGGGCGGCAGATTAGGGGTTAATAAATATAATATAGGGATCGGCGGTGTTAGGGGCAGCAGATTAGGGGTACATAGGGATAACGTAGGTGGCGGCGGTGTACGGAGCGGCAGATTAGGGGTTAAAAAAATATGCAGGGGTCAGCGATAGCGGGGGCGGCAGATTAGGGGTTAATAAGTGTAAGGTTAGGGGTGTTTAGACTCGGGGTTCATGTTAGGGTGTTAGGTGCAGACATAGGAAGTGTTTCCCCATAGGAAACAATGGGGCTGCGTTAGGAGCTGAACGCTGCTTTTTTGCAGGTTTTTTTTCAGCTCAAACGGCCCCATTGTTTCCTATGGGGAAATCGTGCACGAGCACGTTTTTGAAGCTGGCCGCATCCGTAAGCACCGCTGGTATTGAGAGTTGCAGGGGCGGTAAATATGCTATACGCTCCCTTTTTGGAGCCTAACGCAGCCCTTCTGTGAACTCTAAATACCATCGGTATTTAAAAGGTGCGGGGAAAAAAATCCAGCGTTAGCTACACGGGTCGTTACCAACAAAACTCTAAATCTAGCCATTTAGTTCTGCCTTAAGCAGGTATACTCTTGGAAGGCTTTTCACATGACTGTGAAATATTACGATTCTTATTTGTAACCAGAAACCTTAGGTTGATAAGTTCCACCAGTCCAGGTAGCACACTAAAAGTTATCCGTTTTTATTTTCAGAAAAAAGTTCTGCATCATAGGCTTATTAAAGACCATAGAGTAGTAAAAGCAAACCTGAAAAGAAGAATTCTCTGTTTTATGTTTGACAAAGGATAAGACAATAGACAAAATCTATTCCTTCTTAAAACATTTATATAACTTGTGTTAATCCAAATTGAAGATTGTATTCACTGTAGCTGAAGCAGACTGTGGCTCTCATCAGAAAAAAATCTTACTTCTCTGCTCACAATATCATCAAAACAATTAGCTTATGTCCATCCATCGCAGGTGACACATTAACACCGCAACTTCCACTTAGAAGACCTTTCCTTTATCTGTGATACAAAGTTCCACAGAATCGCCAAATTATAACCAGGCGTTGTACATGAGTGTCCCAGGCCAAACTTTTATCTAGACACCATATGTCCTGACAAAAGCAAGATGAAACCTCTCAGGCCGTTATTTTCTCCCAGTGCTCCTACCCCACAGGCCTCTAGCCAGAATAGATATACCCTTTATATTGCCATCACTGGCCTCTGGTGGGGACCGAAAAACTGGGGATTCCAACTTATTGTGCTCTGTATCTTACCAGATATCTACCCGTGATAATGCAGGTCCTTCACCCAGGCACCATGGATTTACCATAGCAGAGTCCCAAGACCGCAAGTTTTATACTCACCCTTGCATCATGTTGTCTGACTTGAGCTGCTCAACCTTAGCCGTGACTCAAATCCGTCAGGTTGTCACAACAGCCTTTGTATTGGGCCCAGATGTTGAGCCCTGGATTCGTCTTGGTAGATCCGGATTTAACCATTAACCACGACTTGGCACGCTTCCCTTGAGAGGGATAGTACTCCAGGCGGTTTAAGAGAAAAGAAATGCCAAGGAATTGCTGCGCCAGCTGTAAGGTTTTCCGTGCTCGTCTCTCACAGAGTACCTGCGTTGCCCGTAACCTTTGTGCAGCTCCACCCATTCCGGTCTGAACCAGTAAAGATGCTTCTTGATCCCACTGCTTTATAGTCTCTCTTTACAATGTCTGGTGACCTTTATAGTTTTCCAAATTTCTGTTTCTGCCTACCATCCTGCCCTTCTTTGCCTTGGCACCCACCTTACAGGGTATCTAATAAGATGATAGAATGTAATTATTCCACTCCTGAGCACCAGTTCCAACACCTAGAAACTGGAGGGAGTTCAAATTATCAAATTAAATGCCTTATGAACTTGCGTGTATCTTCTCCAGCTCATGGCCTTTCTTTCTCAGGCACTTGCTACCTGCAGGATTAATAAGGATTCAATTAGGTCAGTGAACTATTGTAAATTCTATGAAAATATATAACTGCAACCTTCCTATTTTCTAAACCTTCATTCCCTACCCAACTTTTGGTATATGTTTTTGGATTTCATTCTGGGCAACAAAGAAATCCTAAACACACTTAGTGAATGCCTTATTCCACCTCCAGTACTACAAGATACATTTTACTCCAGAGACATTCAGCATTCCCAAATGAGTTTATGTTTTTTCAATGGGGCTTAATTCTGTGTAAATTCAGTAAAGGAACTTCATAGACCTGGTGAGGCAGCAGGTTTTTAAATAAAATCTTTATTATGCTTGGCCAATGTTAATATTAGAAAAAGTACAACACTTAGATTTACAAGACTTTTGAAGGAAGGCTCATTTTGTGAGACTCACAATAGAATATGCATCTCATTTGTCTGCTACATGAAGAAGAAACATCTCTAGAGGAATGAGCCGTAATTCTCTCAGGAGGCTGCTGTCCAGCTGTCTCATAAGCTAAACAGATAACACTTCTCAACCAGAGAGAAAGAGTGATAGAAGTGGCCTTCTGACCCCTACGCTTACCAGAGAAAACAACAAACAGGGCAAAAATATGCTGAGAATCTCGAGTTGCTTGAAGATAAAATTTAAGAGCACAACATCCAAGTTATGCAAAAGACGTTCCTTCTGGGAAGAAGGGTTAGGATAAAAAGAGGGAATAACAATTTCCTGATTAATATTTTGCGATTCAACACTACCTTAGGGAGAAACCCCAGCTTAGTACGAAGGACTGCTTTATCAGCATGGAAAAATAAGGTAAGGGGAATCAAACTGCAGAGCCGAAAGTTCTGCCAGCAGAAGAAATAGCAAGAAGAAATAAAACCTTCCAAGATAGTAAATTAATATTAACTGAATGCATCGGCTCAAACGGAGTCTGCTGCAAAACTCTAAGAACAAAGTTAAGGCTCCAAGAAGAAGCAACAGATTTAAACACAGGTCTGATTCTAGCCAAGGCCTAAATAATAGACTGAACATCTGGCAGAACTGCCAGATGTTTATGCAGAAGAATAGACAGTGCAGCTATCTGACCCTTCAAAGTACTGACTGACAAACCCTTCTCCAGGCCCTCCTGAAGAAAAGCCAAAATTCGAGGAACCCTTACTTTGTTCCAAGAAAAACCCTTTGAATCACACCAATGAAGGTATTTACACCATACCCTATGGTAAATTCTGTGAGTAACCGGTTTACTAGCCTGAAGAATAGTATCTATGACTTTCTCAGAGAAACCACATCTAGCCAAACTTAGACGTGCAATCTCCAAGCAGTCAGCTTCAGATAAACCAGATTTGGATGAATAAAGGGACCCTGAAGTAGAAGGTCCTTCCTGAAAGGTAACCAACATGGCGGAAGAGATGACATCATCACCAGATTCGCAAAACCAGATCCTGCAAGGCCATGCAGGAGCTATTAGAATCACAGAAGCTCTCTTCTGTTTGATGTGAGCAATTACTCAAAGCAAAGTGTGAAAAACAGCACCAACAGATATGTGGCTTGTGGGGCACGGAACCCAGGATCTGCCTTATCCTGCAAATACTCCAAGTAGAAATAATGATTTGTTCCAGCCACCGATAATTAAAAGACCTTTATTTCTTCATTAGTGGGGTCTTAGACAAACATACAACGTTTCAGACCTGCTATAGGTCCTTAGTCATATATATACATGACTAAGGACCTATAGCAGGTCTGAAACGTTGTATGTTTGTCTAAGACCCCACTAATGAAGAAATAAAGGTCTTTTAATTATCGGTGGCTGGAACAAATCATTATTTCTACTTGATGTGAGCAATTACTCATGGAAGCAATGCAAATGGAGGAAACAGGTATGCTAGATTGAAGCTCCAACGAACCGCTAGAGCATATACAAGAACGGCTTGAGGATATCTTGACCTTAATCCATACTTTAAAAGCTTGTTGTTTTGATGAGACACCATCAGATCCAACTCTGGAACCCCCCACCTGAGAGTTATCATTGTGAAAACCTCTGGGTGGAGAGCCCACTCTCTGGGATAAAAAGTCTATTCACTTTCCACCCATGGGAACGTAGAATAGACAACAACATCTCAGTATGAGATTTTGCTAGATGAAAAGATGGTGCTTGAACTAGAATGTCGTCTAGATAAGGCACCACATCAATACCCTTGGGCCTCACCACTGCCAGAAGAGCCTCCAGAACCTTCTGGGAGCTGTAGCAAGGCCAAAAGGAAGGGCAACAGACTGGAAATGTTTTTCCTGGAAGGCAAACCTTAGATACTGATAATGATTCTTGTAAATACGAACATGAGGATACACATTCTTCAGATCTATGGTCGTCATGAACTGACCCTTTTGGACCAAAGGAAGAATAGAATGGATGGTCTCCATCTTGAAGGATGAAACCCTGAGACAGTTTAGGTCCAGAATGGGATGAAAAGTGCCCTCCTTTTTGGGAACTACAAATAGATTTGAATAGCATCCTATACCCTGTTCCTCTAGAGGAACTGTAACAATCACTCCCAGGTCCTTTACGCAGTTTAAGAAGGCCTCTCTCTTTATCTGGTTCGCAGATAACATTGACAGGTGGAATCTGCCCCTGGGAAGATAAGATTTTTATCCTATTCTGTAACCATGGGATACTATATCTATGGCCAAAGGATCTGGAACATCGCGTATCCAAGCCTGACGAAAAAAAACAAAGCCTGCCCCCCACTTGATCCACTATAGTATCAGGGGCAGCCCCTTCATGTTGATTTAGAATCAACAGAAGGATTCTTGGCTTGCTTCACCCTATTCCAAGCCTGACTGGACCTCAGCCTTGGATTGATCCGATTTGGAAGAGCAAGACTTCTATCCCTTTAAGTTTATGAAAGAAATGGAAATTAGAATTCTGGCGACCCTGAATTCTTTTTATCCTGAGGTAGGAAAGAACCTTTTCCACCTGTAATGTCAGAAATGATTTCTGCCAGACGTTGTTCAAACAAGGTTTTACCCTTATAAGGCAGAGATAAAAGCTTGGACTTGGATGTAACATCTGCAGACCAAGATTTTAACCACAGAGCTCTGCAAGCTAAAACAGTAAAACCAAAAATCTTAGCACCCAGCATAAGAACTTGTATGTTGGCATCACAAATAAAGGTATTAACTAGCTTGAGAGGCTTGATCCTGTCTTGGATAAGATTAGATAAGTCATTGCACCAATAAGATGCTGCCCACATAACAGGTTGCCACAGTAATTCCTGATGAATTTACATCTTCTTCAAAAAAGCCTCAAGATTCTTATCCATGGGATCCTTGAAAGTACAACTATCTTCAATAGGAATAGTAGTTCTCTTAGCCAGAGTAGAGATAGCTCCCCCTACCTTGGGCACCATGCGCCATGAATCACAAATAGCATTAGCAAGAGGAAACATCTTTTTAAAAACAGGGGACGGGGAAAAGGAATCCCTGGTTTATCCCATTTCTGAGTTATAATATCTGCCATACGGTCTGGAACTGGAAATACTTCAACAGATGAGGGTACATCATATACCCTATTAAGCTTACTAGACCTCTTTGGATTCTCTGCGACAGAAGTGTCAGATTCTTCCAAAGTAGCAAGAACCTCCTTCAAAAGAACTCGAAGGTGTCCTAACTTAGATCTGAAATTAATTTCCTCTAAATCTGTAGAATTGGTCACTACAGTATCAGAATCTGACAATTCCCCCTCAGAAGTCACTGAAGAATCATCCTCATCAGATAATTGAGACAAACTGACTAATGCAGCCTGAGCAGAGTCAGCCTTATTAACATCAATATGTTTGGATTTCCTCTTACCAGAAACCTTTGGAAAAGCTGATAAAGCTGCATAAACAGCAGAACTAATCCGTGCAGCAAAATCCCCAGGTAAACCCCCCCAGGAATTTGAGAGGAACTGCAGAGCACTGCATGTGAAGCTTGGGAAGCTTGAAGGGAAAGCTGAGGTTTAGCTAGGATAACACTATCCTGAGGGACAGGAGGCTCAGGGAGAGACATCTTATCTTTAAACATTAAAGTTTTATTTAGACATTAAGAACAAAACTGTACAGGAGGAATTATCTTAGCCTCTAAACACAATAAGCATTTTTCAAATGAATCAACTTCAGCATTAGTGTCCATAATTTGGTATCAGTTCCTAGCAATTAACAAGAATTTTAAATGCCAAATTTGGTTTATTTATATGAAGCAATAAAATATAAACAAGCAGCTAAAACCCTCAGCTCTACTGAGGTCTTACCCCTCCAGAAGTTGCTAACCCACTACCACAGAAACCGGACACACCCGGTAGCAAAATACACCTCCTTGTTACCGGAACAGCCCAAATCCACTTGTAACTGTAGAATTCCCCCTCCAGAGGAAACTGCAACCTCCACACTTGCTGCGGCAAATTCCGATCTGAACAGAGAAGCCAAAAACCAGAAGTGCTGAGGAGCGGTCACGTGACCACAAATAAAAAATCTTTTTTTTTTTTAAATTGCACCGAACAAAAATGGCGCAAAAACCAACAGCAACACAGCGAAGTGAAGGGGCCAAATAAGCTGAGCTTAAAAGCGATAGCAACAAGTAAAAAGTAGAACAAACACTTCATACACTCTCCATCTCTGAGCCCCAATAAAATATGATGCCTCTTTTCACATATAAGCAGTGCCCCTAACAGATTCAAATGCTTTCCACAAGGATTTAACCCCTATAGTGCCGGTACCTTCAAACCTTGAAGGGAAAGCACTTACCTGTGGATCCTGCTCTGTCAGGCAGGAGCTGTTTTCTGAGGTGTGGCAGCTTCTCCATTTCTACCAGGGACCTATAGAAAAGAATGAACAGAGTAACCAACCCTGGTTTTCTATAATAGGGGTAGCAATAATGTTAGAAGTCTAAGCAAAGACCACCTCACTGTCTTCTAACTGCTTATAGCCACCACTACTGTGTCCATTACTTACTAAAGAGATTGACATGGACACAGCTAGACCCCAATCCTTGCTTGCAGGGAAAAGTACCCATAAAAGGATTAAAATAAATCTTGAGAGACCATCTTTACGATAGCAATTAGGGCTCCGAAACCAGAGGTCCCCCAATTGCCCCCAAACTTAAGTGTTAGTTTTCTTGTTTTTTAAATTATCATTTACTAGTGCACCGGCACTGAAAAGTGCCAATACACGCATTAACACATAAATATATATTTATATTTGCTGCCATCGTTGCACGACTTGCCCATTTCTCTGCGCTAGTTGGAGCCTATGGAAGCTCTCTCTTATGAGCATAATGCTTCCGTGCAATATGAATGCAAGGTCATGTTCCCATTGCACCTCACCTGTAATACCAGCCCACATTTTTGTGCTCTGGTATTAAAAAGTGAAGTGCAAATAAAGCGATATTTTGCGCTCCACTTATAATCTGGCCCTATATGTATAAAAAAAATATAAGATAAAAATCAAATAGTTCAATATTAAAAAAAAAAAAAGAAAACTACTCAAATTATATGTTCTCCTAAAGCTTCCTGAGAGAGGAGGTGGTGCAAATCCACTGAAAAGCTTTGGTCAGACCAAGAGGCACTTGCGTTGCTTAGTTAATAAAATTGTGCAGCTGTATTATTTTAAACAGCCTGTATTTTGAATAAAATCTAGAAAAAGAAATATTCTGATGGCACTTATTATTCTTTCTTTTATGATGAGTTAATCCCCAAGACATTCCAAAGGAAAGAGGAATTTCGATAGTGAGTGCAATAAAAGCTCAAAATTCACAAGTGAATATATTACATTGTCATTTTTTTACACGGCACCACTGGATTTGCTTATTGTATTTTACATCTAATTCCTGGAATTTGAATTGTGTTTGGAGAAAAGTCAGACAACCTGAAGCTGTGGGGAACATCAACAATTCTTAAGAGGATACTATTGTTAGCCAAAATTTGTCTATCCAATTTAGGTAACCTGAATGCAAAATTAAACAGACTATGGGGCCGAATTATCAAGTGTCTGGTGGACATGATCCATTGTAGCGATCATGTCCGCCAGACATCAATAAATGCTGACAGCATAAGCTGTCGGCATTTATCATTCCACAAGCAGTTCTGGTGAACTGCTTGTGCAATGCCGCCCCCTAAAGATTTGTTGACAATCGGCCACTAGCAGGGGGTGTCAATCAACCCGATTGTATGAGATCGGGTGGATTGATGTCCGCAGCCTCAGAGGCTGCTTCTTAACTCCTAGCGCAGAAACAGGGGTATACGGCCCTATTCGGGCCGTGATAAATCGGCCCCAATGTAATGATTGTAGTTGACTGTAGCTACTGCGCAGCTAATGGCAGAATAGACACAACATATTTCGACCAGCCAGTGAGCAATAATGAATAACATTTCATCCAATCATTACCCAATACAAACACAAGGAAGCATTCCTAGTAAGGTTTACCTTAAAGGGATAGTCTAGTCAAAATTAAACATTCATTATTTGGAAAGAGCATGCAATTTTAAGCAACTATCTAATTTACTCCTATTATCAATTTTTATTAATTCTCTTGGTATCTTTGTTTGAAAAAGCAAAAAATGTAAGCTTAGGAGATGGCCTATTTTTGGTTCAGCACCTGGGTAGCGCTTGCTGATTGGTATCTAAATGTAGCCACCAATCAGTAAATGATACCCAGGTGCTGAATCAAAAATGGGCTGGCGCCTAAGCTTACATTTTTGCTTTTTCAAATAAAGATATGAAGAGAACAAAGAAAATTTGATAATAGTTGTAAATTAGAAAGTTTCATTCAATTGCATGCTCTATCTGAATCATTAAAGTTTAATTTTGACTAGACTATCCCTTTAAGTATAATCTGAACTAAGACACATGGTAACTTCCTTGTTACTCAAGGGATTATTTGAAAGCACAGCCTCATTCTGCTCTGCTCTTTACCTTGCCTGCTTATCAGAGATTTGTCTGGAAAACTTTTTCTTAAACTAGGACAGATATTTAATTAATGTCTCACTGTATGAAGACATTAGCATATAAGTATATATAACAGCAGACACCACGGCCTCCAATACATATAGAGCGTCGCCCGCAAAAGACGGCGACACCAGATTTTACGCGATTTTGGTATTACTTATACGGCATAGCATACAAGTTACGCGCGTATTTTTCACCCTTCGGACATATTTTTTTACCCATAGACTAACATAGAACAGCTGCGCAATTTGGTATCCAATATACAGCGTAAGGACTTACGCCCGCAGAATTCAGAAAATCTACTCCATTCTCATCTCGCCACAAATTGCAGGCGCAGCAACCCTTGCACTGACTAAAAAAACAACGTAACTCCCTGGAAGCCTTAACAAACACATACATTTAAGCAGCATCTCAAGGTTAAAGGGACAGTATACTATGATATTGTTTTTTTAAGGTTTATTTGTTTATTTGATATAGTTTGAAGCCACAACATAATCAAATGGATTGTAGGTACTTTATCACATTGTGGACATATACTTGCTTATTTATTTTAAATTTCTTCTCAAAACAATCAACAATACTTGGAGGAGAGAACAATGGGAAATCATAATTGTATTACCTTCATCTCTTTAGAACCCACTGGAGTGTAATTTATTCTAATGCTAACACAGCTTGGCACTGATGCCAAAATATATAAAGGGACAGTCAAGTCCAAAGAAAACCTTCTTGTTTTACATAGGGCATGTTATTTCAAACTACTTTCAGATTTAATTCTAAAACTTGCTTTGTTTTCTTGGTATTCTTAGTTGAAAGCAAAACCTAGTATGGCTCATATGATAATTTCTAAGACCTTCTTGAAGGCTGCCTCTTTGCAATGGTGTCAAACCAATCACAGACACCACAACCTCTCACCTGCAACCTTAAAACACCTGATAATGCACACCCTATCAGTAACATCACTACTATATATACCAATGTGTCAATTTATATTGGATGTGAGATACATTGATTTACATCTTAGAAGTGAATATTACTATATGTACCCTTCATAAACAACTATTGTGGATGTGAGTTATAGTACAAGAATATGTCATAAACATGATAATATTACCTTTTTTCCCATTTCCACACAGGTCTTATTATATGTTTTAACAATATTAGTGTACTAAAACACACCTCACATGGATGTGGATGACAATTATATGGTAAATAACAGAAGACAAGATTTATGGTGAACTATAAGAATATTTATTTCTTTTTTGGCTTCTTGGATGAGGGAGCTGAGGTGGCTGTAGTGGATTGCCTTGTTCTCCTGGTTTGAGAAGATTCTGATGTTTCTGCTGGTGTCCTGGCCACATATGATAGGCTGGAGGCAATGTCCTGCTGGTGTGTAAAGTGCTCAACCAACACACCCAAGAGTTGATTTTGTCCTCTCCATCTATTGTTGATTTGCATCTGCATATCAGACAGAACTCGCATCATCTGTGATTGGTTATGAACACTTTCACTTAATGATGCTGCCATGTCCCTCTGTAGCTCTATGCTACGTTGTTGTCTCCTCTCTTGGCTCCTGATGAACCTTTCATGGTTCCTGAAGAACCTCTCTTGGCCTCTTTGTATGTTCTCTGTGCTTGTTATGAGCCTCCTCTGAAGTGCAATGTATTCCTCACCCAGGGGTGAATACAATGCATCCACAGGCTCTTGAGCAGCAGGGCTTCTAGGTGCTTGAGGTGCAGGTTCAGCTGCATCTGCTGTTTCTGGTGGGACAGGTTCAGCTGCATCTGCTGTTTCTGGTGGGACAGGTTCAGCTGCATCTGCTGGTTCTGTTGGGACAGGTTCAGCTGCATCTGCTGGTTCTGTTGGGACAGGTTCAGCTGCATCTGCTGGTTCTGTTGGGACAGGTTCAACTGCATCTGCTGGTTCTGTTGGGACAGGTCCAGCTGCATCTGCTGGTGCTTGAGTACTTTCAGCTATATTTTCATCTGCAGATGGTGGCGCTCTCCCAAGTGATGAGGATGGTGGAGCTCTCCCAAGTGATGAGGATGGTGGGGCTCTCCCAAGTGATGAGGATGGTGGAGCTCTCAGGGTGGATTCATAATCCCACTGATGACCAGTGTGTGACCACTCAGCCTGTCCATTGGCACTTCTTGTGACATAGTCTGTGGGTAAAAGCCATGACTTCCCTGAGATTGTGTTGGGGGGGGGGTGTAAATACATGGACCCTTTGTGGCTGTCTTGGCTCCCCCTCAAAGCCAAAAGAAGAATATTCCTCTGTCCAGGAATCTTGCCAGAGGTCATATGGCAATGGTGGTGGCATCACTCCGGGGCCCTCAACTGAAGCCATCCAACCATGCTCATGCCTGGGAGCATACTGTTCATGTGTTTGCCTGAAGACTGGTGGTGGTGGCTGCATGCCTGTGACTGGTGGTGGTGGCTGCATGCCTGTGCCTGGTGGTGGTGGCTGCATGTCTGTGACTGGTGGTGGTGGCTGCATGCCTGTGACTGGTGGTGGTGGTGCCGGCGGCATGCCTGTTTGTATCCTCGTGACAGGAGGTTCTGTGGAGGAGATTGCACTATTCCACCTCATATCATGAATTGTATTCTGTTAAGTAGCATTAATGTCAAATATAATTGTAGATGTTTTTGTTAGTAGGCCAAATACCATGCTCCTCATTGTGTACATGAATGTGTGATATTAAAGGATGTTATATCTCACATACATATAATACTGGTGTGTGGGATGTTACTCACCAGCATGATGTGCTGTGGTTGCAGCCCCTGAGTCACGAGCCCCTCACGGACTGCTGTGATACTCAGGGACCTGCGTATCATCTCCTGCCAGGTGTTATATTCTATGTCCAGGGATGGACCACCGCCTGTTCCCCTCTGGTGCATAGCTTCCTGCCCCATCTTTTCTTGCAGTCATTCCACCGCTTTTTAAGGCCCTCAACAGTCCTCCTCTGCGGGGCCACACTGTTGACGGCATCCTCTACCGCCAACCATGCTGTTTTTCGCCTTTTAGCACTGCCTTTGCCCTTCTCCTGCCCAAAGAGGGCACTGTAATTGTCCATGATGGCCTGGACTAGTGCAACATTTTCATCAAATGAGAAGTTGGGACATCTCAGCCTCTCATCCTCCATGGACACCTGGCTTGCTCCCTGTGATGTCCCTGGTGTGGGTTCCTCCCTATCCTCTCCCTCCTCCCCCTTCTGTCCCCATGTGCACCCTCTGTCCCTCTAGTAGATGTGCCTGGTCTCTGGGGCTCTTGGGCATCTCCCCTCCCATCATCCCTTCTAGCTCTCCCTCTCCCCACTCCACTTACTCCCTGACGGGGACCCCACTGCTCCTCCTGCCCTCTACAATACTCCTCTCCCTGCCACTCCTCTCCCCTCCTCCCCTCCGCCCTACCTCTCCCTGCCATCCTCACACTACACACACTCACACACTCACTCCCAGTTCAATCACACACAATCACAACCAAACACTCAGCCAATCACACTGTAAAATTGAAATAAAATGTGTGTGGTGTATTTGTATATGTATGTATGCAAAATGTATGCAATATGTAAAAATATGTGTAAGTGTACAAGCTTAATCAAACAACAATGCGACCTAACTAACTCCTCTGTTTGCGCCTTTCTCTCTACTCTGACTAATCCTCCACTCCACTGTAGTGTGCTGTAGCTCAACGAACCATCCAAACACACTGAAGAAAATGGCGGCTGCGCATGGATTTATATATGAATTTTGAATAGCATAATTACGTGTCGCATTTTTATATGAAGTTGCGGCTCATTTTTACGAGTGTTAGCCTAATTTGCATAAAACTACTCTTTATTGAGACTTTCTGTGGACAAAATACTGGTGTAAGTTACTTGCGATGACTAAAATGTGTATTTGTGCAAATTTAAGAAGATCGCCAGTTTGTCCTACTTACGCCAGTTTAGCATCTGATGGCGCAGTATATGTAATACCCCGATGTGCGAGGTGAAATTACGGGCGGCGCAGGTTCCCACGCTTGCGCCGAAACCTGCACCGTATATTTGATCGCGCCCCATATATGTACTGGTAAAAAATGTATTAAATCTTAAAATAAAATATATTTAATGAAGTTAGATACAATAAGGAGTATAAAAAGAAAAAATGCAAAGAAGCCAGTGACACATCTAGGTAAATGCTTCAAGCAGATTTGCATGTACATTTTTATATATTGTGTACACATAGCCCTTCCCACTTGCTCTGAATGAGAGCTAAAATTCCTCTCAATGCATATTTAACACAAACTATGTTGTGGGGGTGGAGGTGGAGACTGTTTTGCATTGTAACAGAATTCAGAAGAAAAGACAGACTGAACCATTCCTATAAGTGAGCAAGGTAGTGAAAGACAGAAACTAGAGAAAAAAAACCCTTAAAGGTGACAATGAAATAAACAACTAAAATCTGGACATTTTAGAGGCATAAACAGGCACTATGGGTCCCTTATACAAAAGGACGGGCAAGGTTCCCAATTTGGTAACCTGTCCACCCAACTTTGCAGCAAACAGGCAACGGACACTGTAGTCCACTGCCTGTATTGCCTGTTGCACAAGAATGTAGTTACTACTCTCACATGACCTGTCAATCACCCAGATCAAGCAAGTTGGGGATGTTTTATCTCCGCAAACCCAGAGGTAGAAGAGAGGATCCAAGGCAGCAGTCATTTGACCAGCGCTTTGCAGCTTGTGGTAAGCATGAGAGTTCCTGTACAGCAAGGGCTCCAAAGCAGCTTCCACTGCTTAGTACATGGTGTCCAATGTGTGAAATAGCAATCATGGAGAATACAGCAAGGAACTATGAGATATAAAAAAAAATAGCAAAACATATATATAATGGGAACAGAAAGAAAAAGGGACAGACAATGGGGCCTATCTGACAAGCTCCGTTTGGAGCTTGACACCACGTGTTTCTGGCAAGCCTGCAGGCTCGCCAGAAACAGCAGTTACGAAGCAGTGGTCTCAAGACTGCTGGTCCATAACCCTCTCTGAGCAGGCGGACAGACATCGCCGAAATTCAACCCAATTGAGTACGATCGGGTTGATTGAAACCCCCCTGCTGCTGGTGCAATGCTTAATGCGGAGAGCGTATGACTATCTTAAAAGATAATAAATTATTTTAAATGTATTTATTAACAATTAATCACTGCATTGTAAAAGGCCCACATTTAGAATAAATGTTTGTGAAAATCACTTTATTTTATTTTTTTTATTTTTTTTAACCTTAAACACGATGGTAGCATTAAAAGTATTTCCATCTAAAACAAAAATTATGGCAACATGAAATGCATGCTTGGTCATTAAGGGGTTAAATAAATATAGACAAGCATTTGTATTTTAGAACACAAAAACATTAAAGGGATATGAAACCCAAAAATTTTCTTTCATGAATCAATGTTAAACAACTTATAATAATATAATAATAATTTGCGATTTATATAGCACTTTTCTCCCTGTGAGACTCAAAGCACTTTACAAATATACTGTACCAACATAAGACATAAAAGTTAGGAGTTTCTGAAGGTCAGATAAGCGGACTGAATGCCTGATGGAAGAGGTGGGTCTTTAGCTTTTTTTTTTTTTAAAGTCTGTAAGGACGGTGCCTCTCTGATTGTGCACGGTAAAGAGTTCCAGAAAGTAGGGGCAGCGTGGCAGAATGCTCTGGAGCCTGAGTTTGTCCTTATTCTTGGTACTGAGAGGAGGGATGTGTTGGCTGACCTAAGTGAGCGGGATGGGATGTAGGGTGTCAGGAGCTCTTTCAGGTACTGTGGGCCTTGGTTGTTTAAGGCTTTGAAGGTCAGCAGGCCAATTTTAAAATATGTTTGCCACTCAATTGGAAGCCAATGCAGGGAGTGGAGAACAGGTGTTATGTGGCAGGAGCGAGTTTGATTGGTCAATAGTCTGGCTGCTGTGTTTTGTACTGTCTGAAGGCGATGGAGTTCTTTTTTTGCGAGGCCCAAGTAAAGTGCATTGCAGTAATCTAGCCTAGAGGATACAAATGCATGGATTAATGTTGGCATATCATCCGGTGGAATTAAGTGTTGTATCCTGGCTATGTTTTTTAGATGAAAGCAGGAAGATTTTATTACGGAGGAAATCTGCGGTTTAAAAGATAGTCCAGCGTCAATCAGCACTCCGAGGTTTCGTACCTTTGCTGAACTAACGAGTTCAGAGCCTCCAAGCTCCAAGCCAGTTGGGTAATCGTGGGATATTTTTGATGCCCGGGGTCCCCTCACCAAGGGTAACTCTGTTTTGTCCGGGTTCACTTTGAGACAGCTAGCTTTCATCCATTCTATGAGGTCTGTTAAGCAACTGTTTATGCGGCATGCTGGGTCTGTAGTATCTGGAGCAAAGGAGAAGTAGAGTTGTGTGTCATCAGCGTAGCAATGATACCTTACCTTACCTTACTTAAAATGTAAATTTACTTCTAGTAGCAATTTTTCTTCATTCTCTTGGTATCTTTTCTTGAAATCAAGGGCGCATGCTAAGTAGCCGATCCATGTCTGGAGCACTATATTGCAGCAGTTTGCAAGAATGTTATTCAATTGCAAGAGCACTAAATGGCAGCACTATTTCCTGCAATGTAGTACTCTAGATGCCTACCCAGGTATCTCTTCAACAAATCATATCATGGGAACGAAGCAAATTTGATAATAGAAGTAAATTGAAAATTATTTTTAAAATGGAATGTTCTGTCTGAATCACAAAAGATTTTTTGGGGGGTTTCATATCCCTCAAATTAAAAAGTTTGGATTTCAGAATACGTTTGGATTTTTGAATTCCAGATTTGGGGATCTGTAACTGTATATATAATGAGATTTTTCCAATGATGTAAACCATGAAACTGGCAAATCTCCCTGTATAGAAAAAGGTTTGTCTTTTTCAGAACAATATTTCTATTAGTTTAACATGGCAACACAATGTTATAAATGTTGTAAATCTCAATTATTTAAAACATAATTTTTGAGACTTCTGTTTTTGCAAAACTTGTGCAAAGATCTTGGTCACCAACAAACAGCACAGGATGGTAAACATGATTTTTTTTATTAGAAATATCATTTAAAAAGATGGAAATACTGTAAATTACAATCACTAATATGACAGTATAAAAAAAAGAAACATTTTAAAAATGGGTTGCTAATGCCATTTGTAGATGTTATGGACGTGATTTTCGGTACAGATTTCTCACAGATCTTGTTTATATAGGTATTAAATAAGTATACATATATAAATGTGTATCTCACCCAATACTGATTGACCAATGTATACTCACAGACGTGTTGAAACGGTCAGTTTTCTTTGTTACCTGCCAAGTTTTTCACCAGCTGCTGAAACGTAAAGGGATAGAAAGGACAAAAATAAAATGTGCATAGGTGCATTTCAACTTGAAATATCAACATTTTTGCAATATACTTCCATTTGCAAAAATGCTTCTGATAAAAGTTATTACTTTTTTCAGTGGCATATGCACATATCCTGTGAGGGCCTGTGCACCAATATTCAAACACCACAACTTTTCAGAGAGTCAGCAGTGACTTATATGGCATAATTAAGTCTTCAGAAGCAATACACACGACCGCAAGCTCTCTGTGTTTGAATACTGGTGCATGGACCCTCAAAAGATATGTGCGTATACCATAGAAAAACAGTAATAACTTTTACTAGAAGCATTTTTGCTGATGAAATTATATTGCAAAAATGCTTATATTTCAAATTGAAATGCACCCATGAACACTACCATTTTGATCTTTCTATACCTTTTATCCAAAATTATTTTAGACTGTATTTAAATAGAAGCTGATTCAGGATTTTGTGAACCGATATTTTTACAGTCTTACAGCTGCTGATTAATGACAACTATGTAAACGAGGCCTATGTATGTATTGTTCTGGTCATTTTTTTTCATATAGATATATTCTTACTTTTAAACCTTACGCATTTAATTTAATATTTCTCCCTTCTCAGGTGATGCTAGGTATGGATGTAGAGTTATGTTTCTACAGCAATCACGCATAGTCTACATCCAAAAGAGAGAGCATACAATCTGAGCAATAGGAGGAACAGATGTTTTATTGTTTGCACCTTTAGTATACTTCTAGTTATAGTGCATGGATTATTATGCTGGTGCTTTACATTACTTTCTATAGATGGTCATCAATATTAATTTAACATGTTGTAGCCTTCACCACCTTATGGATTCATTCTGATTATAAGGATAAGCATCCAGACAAGAAAGAGGAAGCCCTGGGGACATCCAGGTTTGGGACCAATACATACATCAACAAGAATTAGACATGGATATCTTTTAAATACAAAAAAATATTATTTTAGAAGAAAACAGAATTTATGTTTACCTGATAAATTACTTTCTCCAACGGTGTGTCCGGTCCACGGCGTCATCCTTACTTGTGGGATATTCTCTTCCCCAACAGGAAATGGCAAAGAGCCCAGCAAAGCTGGTCACATGATCCCTCCTAGGCTCCGCCTTCCCCAGTCATTCGACCGACGTAAAGGAGGAATATTTGCATAGGAGAAATCATATGATACCGTGGTGACTGTAGTTAAAGAAAATAAATCAACAGACCTGATTAAAAAACCAGGGCGGGCCGTGGACCGGACACACCGTTGGAGAAAGTAATTTATCAGGTAAACATAAATTCTGTTTTCTCCAACTTCGGTGTGCCGGTCCCACGGCGTCATCCTTACTTGTGGGAACCAATACCAAAGCTTTAGGACACGGATGATGGGAGGGAGCAAATCAGGTCACCTAGATGGAAGGCACCACGGTTTGCAAAACCTTTCTCCCAAAAAATAGCCTCAGAAGAAGCAAAAGTATCAAATTTGTAATACATATCTGATCAACAGAAGCCTCGTTCTTAAAGGCCCATGTGGAAGCCACGGCCCTAGTGGAATGAGCTGTGATTCTTTCAGGAGGCTGCCGTCCGGCAGTCTCATAAGCCAATCTGATGATGCTTTTAAGCCAAAAAGATAGAGAGGTAGAAGTTGCTTTTTGACCTCTCCTTTTACCAGAATAAACAACAAACAAGGAAGATGTTTGACTGAAATCCTTTGTAGCATCTAAATAGAATTTTAGAGCACAGACAACGTCCAAATTGTGTAACAAACGTTCCTTCTATGAAACTGGATTCGGACACGAAGAAGGTACAACTATCTCCTGGTTAATATTTTTGTTGGAAACAACCTTCGGAAGAAAACCAGGCTCAGTACCTAAAAACCACCTTATCTGCATGGACCAGATAGGGCGGAGAACACTGCAGAGCAGATAACTCAGAAACTCTTCTAGCAGAAGAAATTGCAACCTAAAACAAAACTTTCCAAGATAATAACTTAATATCTACGGAATGTAAGGGTTCAAACGGAACCCCTTGAAAAACTGAAAGAACTAGATTAAGACTCCAGGGAAGAGTCAAAGGTCTGTAAACAGGCTTGATTCTAACCAGAGCCTGAACAAACGCTTAAACGTCTGGCACAGCTGCCAGCCTTTTGTGAAGTAAAACAGATAAAGCAGAGATCTGTCCCTTCAGAGAACTCGCAGAAAATCCTTTCTCCAAACCTTCTTGTAGAAAGGAAAGAATCTTAGGAATTTTTATCTTGTTCCATGGGAATCCTTTAGATACACACCAACAGATATATTTTTTCCATATATTATGGTAAATTTTTCTAGTTACAGGCTTTCTAGCCTGAATAAGAGTATCTATTACAGAATCTGAAAACCCACGCTTTGATAAAATCAAGCGTTCAAACTCCAAGCAGTCAGTTGGAGGAAAACCAGATTCGGATGTTCGAATGGACCCTGAATAAGAAGGTCTTGTCTCAAAGGTAGCTTCCATGGTGGAGCCGATGACACATTCACCAGGTCTGCATACCAAGTCCTGCATGGCCACACAGGAACTATCAAGGTCACCGAAGCCCTCTCCAGATTGATCCTGGCTACCAGCCTGGGAATGAGAGGAAACGGTGGGAATACATAAGCTAGGTTGAAGATCCAAGGTGCTACTATTGTATCCAATAGAGTCGCCTTGGGATCCCTGGATTTGGACCCGTAACAAGGGACCATGAAGTTCTGACGAGAGGCCATCAGAACCATGTCTGGAATGCCCCATAATTGAGTTATTTGGGCAAAGATTTCCAGATGGAGTTCCCACTCCCCCGGATGCTCCTCCATCGCCAGGGAACTCCTTGTTACCCCCTGATGGTTGATATATGAATTTGGCCTTTGCTAGTCGAGGCCAAGCCTTGAGAGCATTGAATATCGCTCTCAGTTCCATTATGTTTATCGGGAGAAGAGAGTCTTCCCGAAACCATAGACCCTGAGTTTTCAGGGGTTCCCAGACCGCGCCCCAGCCCACCAGACTGGCGTCGGTCGTGACAATGACCTATTCTGGTCTGCGGAAGCTCATTCCCTGTGACAGGTTGTCCAGGGTCAGCCACCAACGGAGTGAATCTCTGGTTATTTGATCTACTTGTATCGTCGGAGACAAGTCTGTATAATCCTCATTCCACTGTCTGAGCATGCACAGGTGCAATGGTCTTAGATGAATTCGTGCAAAAGGAACTATGTCCATTGCCGCAACCATCAAACCTATTACTTCCATGGACTGCGCTATGGAAGGAAGAAGAACAGAATGAAGTACCTGACAAGAGCTTAGAAGTTTTGATTTTCTGGCCTCTGTCAGAAAAACCTTCATTTCTAAGGAAACTATTATTGTTCCCAAGAAGGGAACTCTTGTTGACGGGGACAGAGAACTTTTTTCTATGTTCACTTTCCACCTGTGAGATCTGAGAAAGGCTAGGACAATGTCCGTATGAGCCCTTGCTTTTGACAGAGACGACACTTGAATCAGAATGTCGTCCACGTAAGGTACTACTGCAATGCCCCTTGGTCTTAGCACCGCTAGAAGGGACCCTAGTACCCTTGTGAAAATCCTTGGAGCAGTGGCTAATCCGAATGGAAGTGCCACAGGTAATGCTTGTCCAGAAAGACGAACCTTAGGAACCGAAAATGTTCCTTGTGGATAGGAATACATAGGTACGCATCCTTTAAGTCCACCGTGGTCATGAATTGACCTTCCTGGATGGTAGGAAGGATCGTTCGAATGGTTTCCATTTTGAATGATGAAACCCTTAGAAACTTGTTTAGAATCTTGAGATCTAAAATAGGTCTGAATGTTCCCTCTTTTTTGGGAATTATGAACAGGTTGGAGTAAAAACCCATCCCTTGTTCTCCTAATGGAACAGGATGAATCACTCCCATGCTTAACAGGTCTTCTACACAGTGTAAGAATGCCTGTTCGAAGATAATTGAGACCCGTGGAACCTTCCCCTTGGGGGTAGTTCCCTGAATTCCAGGAGATAACCTTGAGAAACTATTTCTAGCGCCCAAGGATCCTGAACATCTCTTGCCTCAGCCTGAGCAAAGAGAGAAAGTCTGCCCCCCACCAGATCCTTCCCAGATCGGGGGCCAACACTTCATGCTGTTTTGGTAGCAGTGGCAGGTGACTTGGCCTGCTTACCCTTGTTCCAGCCTTGCATCGGCCTCCAGGCTGGCTTGGTTTGAGAAGTATTACCCTCTTGCTTAGAGGGTGTAGAATTTGAGGCTGGTCCATTTCTGCGAAAGGGACGAAAATTTGGCTTCTTTTTAGCCTTAAAAGACCTATCCAGAGGAAGGGCGTGGCCCTTTCCCCCAGTGATGTCTGAAATAATCTCTTTCAAGTCAGGGCCAAACAGTGTTTTACCCTTGAAAGGGATGTTAAGCAAAAGCGCTCTGCGCGCCACGATAGCAAACCCTGAATTATTCGCCGCTAATCTAGCTAATTGCAAAGCGGCATCTAAAATAAAAAAGAGTTAGCCAATTTAAGAGCTTGAACTCTGTCCAAAACCTCCTCGTACGAAGATTCTTTATTGAGCGACTTTTCTAGTTCTTCGAACTAGAAACACGCAGCTGTAGTGACAGGAACAATGCATGAAATTGGTTGTAGAAGGTAACCTTGCTGAACAAACATCTTTTTAAGCAAACCCTCTAACCTTTAATCCATAGGATCTTGAAAGCACAACTATCTTCTATAGGAATAGAAGTGCGTTTGTTTAGAGTAGAAACCGCCCCCTCGACCTTGGGGACTGTATGCTATAAGTCCTTTCTGGGGTCGACTATAGGAACTAATTTCTTAAATATAGGGGGAGGACAAAAGGTATGCCGGGCCTTTCCCACTCCTTATTTACTATGTCCGCCACCCGCTTGGGTATAGGAAAAACATCGGGGGGCACCGGAACCTCTAGGAACTTGTCCATCTTACCTAATTTCTCTGGAATGACCAAATTGTCACAATCATCCAGAGTAGATAATACCTCCTTAAGTAGTGCGTGGAGATGTTGAAATTTAAATTTAAAAGTTACAATATCAGGTTCTGCTTGTTGAGAAATTTTCCCTGAATCTGAAATTTCTCCCTCAGACAAAACCTCCCTCCTGGCCCCTTCAGATAGGTGTGAGGGTATGTCAGAACAGATATCATCAGCGTCCTCTTGCTCTTCAGTGTTTAAAACAGAGCAATCACGCTTTCTCTGATAAGTAGGCATTTTGGAAAAAATGCATGCAATAGAATTATCCATTACAGCCATTAATTGTTGTATGGTAATAAGTATTGGCGCACTAGATGTACTAGGGGCCTCTTGTGTGGGCAAAACTGGTGTAGACACAGAAGGGGATGATGCAGTACCATGCTTACTCCCCTCATTAGAGGAATCATCTTGGGCAATATCATATCTATGGCATTATTATCCCTACTTTGTTTGGACATTATGACACAAATATATCACATATATTTAAATGGAGAGACACATTGGCTTTCATACATATAGAACATCGTTATCTGATGGTTCAGACATGTTAAACAGGCTTAAACTTGTCAACAAAGCACAAAAAACGTTTTACAATAAAACCGTTACTGTCCCTTTAAATTTCAAACTGAACACACTTTATTACTGAATATGTGAAAAAGTATGAAGGAATTGTTCAAATTTCACCAAAATTTCACCACAGTAACTTAAAGCCTTAAAAGTATTGCACACCAAATTTGAAAGCTTTAACCCTTAAAATAACGGAACCGGAGCCGTTTTTACATTTAACCCCTATACAGTCCCAGGTATCTGCTTTGCTGAGACCCAACCAAGCCCAGAGGGGAATACGATACCAAATGATGCCTTCTGTAAGCTTTTTCAGTGGTTCTTAGCTCCTCACACATGCATCTGCATGCCATGCTTTCCAAAAACAACTGCACATTAGAGGCGCGAAAATGAGGCTCTGTCTATGACTAGAAAAGGCCCCCAGTGAAAAAGGTGTCCAATACAGTGCCTGCCGTTTTTATTAAAACAATCCCCAAGATTTAACAACTATTAAAAGTAATAATCTGCCAAATATACTTAGTAAAGTAATCGTTTTAGCCCAGAAAAATGTCTACCAGTTTTTTAAGCCCTAATGAAGCCCTTTATTCTTTTACTTAAACTAAGAAAATGGCTTACCGGTTCCCATAGGGAAAATGACAGCTTCCAGCATTACCGAGTCTTGTTAGAAATGTGTCATACCTCAAGCAGCAAAAGTCTGCTCACTGTTTCCCCCAACTGAAGTTAATTCCTCTCAACAGTCCTGTGTGGAAACAGCCATCGATTTTAGTAACGGTTGCTAAAATCATTTTCCTCTTACAAACAGAAATCTTCATCTCTTTCCTGTTTCAGAGTAAATAGTACATACCAGCACTATTTTAAAATAACAAACTCTTGATTGAAGAATAAAAACTACATTTAAACACCAAAAAACTCTAAGCCATCTCCGTGGAGATGTTGCCTGTACAACGGCAAAGAGAATGACTGGGGAAGGCGGAGCCTAGGAGGGATCATGTGACCAGCTTTGCTGGGCTCTTTGCCATTTCCTGTTGGGGAAGAGAATATCCCACAAGTAAGGATGACGCCGTGGACCGGACACACCTATGTTGGAGAAAGTTAATTTATTCTGGCATCTGTGGTAATCTCTCACGTTGGACAATGGAACCCCATTCCCAGTGACACCAAGTCGGGAGATGTCCACCAAGAGAGAAATTGTCTGATGGCAGGGTATAAATGTATTAACTGCAACAGGTTGGAGTGGAGTGATCCCCATTTCACTGTCTCAGCATGCAAAGCTGTAGATGTCACAAAAGAAACCTTGCAAATGGCATGGCATCCGACAATGCTATAATGAGACCCACGACCTTCATGCACTGTGTTACAGAAGGGTAGGCAAGTGACTGAAGCTTCTGACAGACTGACTGAAGTTTGAGTTTGCGTTGGTCTGTCAGAAAAAGTTTCATTGCCACAGAATCAATGATAGCTCCCAAATAACACACTTTCGTTTGAGGTGTGACAGAACTTTTGTCCACATCGACCTTTCAGCCATGACTGAAAAAACCAGAGCAGTTTCTCTGTATGAGTGACTGCTAAAGGTAAAGATGGAGCCTGAACCAATATATTATCCAGGTATGAACCACTGCTACTCCTTGAGCCCGAATCACTGAAAAAGAGCTCTCAGAACCTTTGTAAATATCCTGGGAGCAGTAGCCAGACCAAATGGTAGAGCTGTTAACTGATAGTGCTTTTTTAGAAAAGCAAACCGCAGAAACTGATGATGATCCACTTTGGACATGAACTGACCCTAAAGTACTAGAGGCAGAATTGATCTGATGGTTTCCATCTTGAAGGAGGAAACCTTTAAAGGGACACTGAACCCAATTTTTTTCTTTCGTGATTCAGATAGAGCATGCAATTTTAAGCAACTTTCTAATTTACTCCTATTAGCATATTTTCTTCATTCTCTTTCTATCTTTATTTGAAAAGGAAGGCATCTAAGCATTTTTTTGGACAGCACTTTTTATTGGTGGATGAATTTATCCACCAATCAGCAAGGACAACCCAGGTTGTTCACCAAAAATGGGCCGGCATCTAAACTTACATTCTTGCATTTCAAATAAAGATACCAAGAGAATAAAGAAAATTAGATAACAGGAGTACATTAGAAAGTTGCTTATAATTTCATGCTCTATCTGAACCACGAAAGAATTTTTTTTTATTCAGTGTCGCTTTAAGAACTTGTTGAGAGTCCGTAGGTCCTGGATGGGTCTGAATGTCCGTACTTCTGAACAATGAAAAGGTTTGAGTAAAACCCAAAAAAGAAAAAAGGGCGGCTACTGAACTACTGAAAAAAGTATGTTTATTCCATATAAAATATAGATAGACAAAAAGCAAAAAAAGATATAAGACACAACATACCAAGGAGGGAACAGCAGACTTACATATTTCGCGCACACTTGCGCTTAATCATAGTAGCTGAATACAAGCAAGATCAGCTGTGATACTTACAGGGACGGCACACCAATCAGGGAACCCTGTTTAGCAATTATATGAAAGAACAGGTATCACATCAGTATAGAACTTAAAGGTGTGCTACCTCAGTAAGCACCACAGATCAGAAAATATTAAAAACATAATTGATATAATTGATATACTTGAGAAGGGTTGCAATCTGGCATTTAAACACTGTGTGATAAAGACTTAGTGATATTAAATTATATTATATTGTAAGTCCACAGTATACACATGAATAAAAACATGCATATGTATACGTAACTGAACCAATGGTGTTTTCAATTTTGTGTGATCATAAAGCACTTACATACAAAAGAATTTAACAATTCATTATTAAATTTAGGAAAAAGATATAAAGCTGTTTTCAAAGCAATACTATTTAAATCATCAAATACAGTCATGATTCATAATGATTGATAGACAGTCATGATTCATAATGATTGACAACTGACAAAGGATTTTTTTAAAACTAACCATATTGCTCTCTTTTTTTTTATCATTTTATTTTTGTCCAACAATGAGTACAGATTCCATAATAAGAAAGTAACATAATATTTCAATTCACCGGTACCAGGAGACATAAAGTAAAAGAAAAAATAACAAAGAAAAGAAGACAATAACAGTCATAAAAGAAAAAAATGTATATTACATATCATATACCTAATTGGCTGAACTAACCAGTCTGTCTTTAGTAACTCAATGTTGGCATGTTTCTTTTTATTTTCCCTCCTCTTCCACCCTGTTAAAACCAAGGAGAAAAAAAAAATAATTAAAAAATAAATAAAAAGGGGGGGGAAGGAAAAATTCTCGAATTACACTAACCCACATCGGATCACCAGATACCTAGTAATACTAACTCCGAGTTCTTAAATGGAGAGATCAAATAATCGATTTCTCTTTCAGGGAAAATCTTAATGAATGGCGCCCATTTATGAAAAAATTTCTTTACGTCACATTCTTTATCTATATTGGTGTTTTTCTGTTCTAAGACACATTGTTTCTTTAGGTGATTCCTAATTTCTGAAATAGTTGGTATCGCCCTCAGTTTCCATTTCTTACATATCAGATATCTGGTAGCTAAGATACAGGGAGTGCAGAATTATTAGGCAAATGAGTATTTTGACCACATCATCCTCTTCATGCATGTTGTCTTACTCCAAGCTGTATAGGCTCGAAAGCCTACTACCAATTAAGCATATTAGGTGATGTGCATCTCTGTAATGAGAAGGGGTGTGGTCTAATGACATCAACACCCTATATCAGGTGTGCATAATTATTAGGCAACTTCCTTTCCTTTGGCAAAATGGGTCAAAAGAAGGACTTGACAGGCTCAGAAAAGTAAAAAATAGTGAGATATCTTGCAGAGGGATGCAGCACTCTTAAAATTGCAAAGCTTCTGAAGCGTGATCATCGAACAATCAAGCGTTTCATTCAAAATAGTCAACAGGGTCGCAAGAAGCGTGTGGAAAAACCAAGGCGCAAAATAACTGCCCATGAACTGAGAAAAGTCAAGCGTGCAGCTGCCAAGATGCCACTTGCCACCAGTTTGGCCATATTTCAGAGCTGCAACATCACTGGAGTGCCCAAAAGCACAAGGTGTGCAATACTCAGAGACATGGCCAAGGTAAGAAAGGCTGAAAGACGACCACCACTGAACAAGACACACAAGCTGAAATGTCAAGACTGGGCCAAGAAATATCTCAAGACTGATGTTTCTAAGGTTTTATGGACTGATGAAATGAGAGTGAGTCTTGATGGGCCAGATGGATGGGCCCGTGGCTGGATTGGTAAAGGGCAGAGAGCTCCAGTCTGACTCAGACGCCAGCAAGGTGGAGGTGGAGTACTGGTTTGGGCTGGTATCATCAAAGATGAGCTTGTGGGGCCTTTTCGGGTTGAGGATGGAGTCAAGCTCAACTCCCAGTCCTACTGCCAGTTTCTGGAAGACACCTTCTTCAAGCAGTGGTACAGGAAGAAGTCTGCATCCTTCAAGAAAAACATGATTTTCATGCAGGACAATGTTCCATCACACGCGTCCAAGTACTCCACAGCGTGGCTGGCAAGAAAGGGTATAAAAGAAGAAAATCTAATGACATGGCCTCCTTGTTCACCTGATCTGAACCCCATTGAGAACCTGTGGTCCATCATCAAATGTGAGATTTACAAGGAGGGAAAACAGTACACCTCTCTGAACAGTGTCTGGGAGGCTGTGGTTGCTGCTGCACGCAATGTTGATGGTGAACAGATCAAAACACTGACAGAATCCATGGATGGCAGGCTTTTGAGTGTCCTTGCAAAGAAAGGTGGCTATATTGGTCATTGATTTGTTTTTGTTTTGTTTTTGAATGTCAGAAATGTATATTTGTGAATGTTGAGATGTTATATTGGTTTCACTGGTAAAAAAAAATAATTGAAATGGGTATATATTTGTTTTTTGTTAAGTTGCCTAATAATTATGCACAGTAATAGTCACCTGCACACACAGATATCCCCCTAAAATAGCTAAAACTAAAAACAAACTAAAAACTACTTCAAAACTATTCAGCTTTGATATTAATTAGTTTTTTGGGTTCATTGAGAACATGGTTGTTGTTCAATAATAAAATTAATCCTCAAAAATACAACTTGCCTAATAATTCTGCACTCCCTGTAGATAAGTTGACTAATTTTTCATTAGGCTGACGTTCCTCTCCAGGCCTCAGACAAAATATAATCTGAAACAAAGAGAGGGCTATCAGCTCAATTTTAAGTATATTCTTAAGCCAATATTCCAAGTTACTCCATAGATTTCTCATTCTAGGACAAAACCAAAACATGTGTATTAAATCCGCAGCTAAGTAAGAACATCTAGGACATTTATCAAATTCAGAGTTTCGGACTCTAAGGCCTCTCTCCGGGGTGAAATATGCCCTATGCAGAGGTTTCAGGTGAGCATCTCGCCAGTTGGAGGAAAGAGTTGTTTTTATTACCTTATTCAATGAAAGTTGAATAATTTTAGGTTCTATATTACTGTATGGAATTAAATTATTCCAGATCAGGGCCAAATTCTCCACTAGCGGGGCAGCCTTACTGAGGCTCAGCATATAGTAACACGGAGAAATGGACATAGAAGAATCTCTAGTTATTGTAAGCCAAGTTTCTAATTTGCCCAAAGTCCAGCTCCAGTCAACCCTGTATGCAAGATCTACAATATAGTGTCTTATCTGTAAGTATGCGAAAAGATCTTTGTTTAGAAAGTTGTATTCATCCCTCAATTGTGCAAAAGATTTGACACACTTTCTATCCCAATCAATTAGATAGATAACTCTATCCAATCCATTGTTATGCCATCTATTGAAAACAGGTGAGTCTAAGCCAGGTTTAAAATTCGGGTTTCTAATTAAGGGAAGGTATTGCTCTCTAATGAACTCTGGTGTATAATTAGTCATGGGATAAGTCAGAAAGGAATACATATATGTATAAATATAAATGTAGATATATATATATAACATGGACTGATGTATTGATAATAGAGGTATTATACTAATATGAAGATATATGTATAGCTATCTATATATTAAAAATACTCATGTGTTTATTCTAGTCCACAAAATATCTCATATCCCATTCTAAATTCATACCCAAAGGTGACCGTGTTTTCAACTTGTAGATCCAAAATAATTCTTTTTTATCTAGGACCTTACATATATCACCCCCTCTGTAAGGGGTTCTAGCTATATCTATAACTTTGATTTTCAACTTTGGTATGTTTGTAAGATGATAGAGATTAAAATGTTTTGCTACCACTGAATCCTTATTGAAGTTCTTAACGTCCCTAAGATGTTCCCTAGCCCGGTCCCTAAGAGATCTGCTCGACTGACCTACATATATGGCTCCACAGAGCTGGCAGTCTAAAAGATAAACTATGTAGCTAGTAAGACACGTTGCATAGAAATCAATCTCAAAGGAATCACCAGTCATTTTGCTATAGAAACTCCTCGTGAAGTCCATAACCTCACAAGTGAGACAATTGGAGAGATGTGCCCTGAAGTTGCCTGTACCCCTAAGCCAGTTATCACTGGCTTGAGTATTTGATCTAACCAAACTCGGTGAAAGTTTGGAGGCTAATGTGGGTGGCTTCTTGGCAACAAATCTGCAATCTTTTACATATGGCTGTAATATCTCATCACCCTTTAATATGTGTAGATTGCACATATTGAATTATACTGCGAGGAGAACTGGGTAGAAAAAAAACACACTACATTCATCGAAATAATTATTTTTACTTCCACTAGTGTAAGTATTTTTGTTGATATTAAAATTATTTGACTCAGACGATTGACCATTTACATGTGGTTTCCAATCTTTTATTTCTTCAAATGTTTTAAGTAATTTCTCACCGTTATACCCTCTAGCTTCCAATCTAGTAATAAGTTCCTTGCCACATTTAATATAATTATCCATAGTGCTCGCATTACGTCTGAGCCTGATAAATTGGCTTCTAGGAATTGATTTCACTAGGTGTGGGGGATGGCATGAGGTGGCATGAAGGATAGTATTACCAGCCGTCTCTTTTCTATATGTGGTAGACACAACCTTATGGGTAATGATGTCACCGCGTACATTGAGATCCAGGAAGTTAACATTATCATGATGTATTTCACCTGTAAATTTTAAGTTCACATCATTGGTATTAAGAGTTGTCAAAAAGTCATGGAAAGGAAAATCCTCTTTAACAATAAAAATAAGATCATCTATGTACCTCATGTACAGAAGGATGCCGGACTTGAAAGGTTCCCCTATGTCATAGATATGTTGGAGCTCCCACTTACCCACAAATAAATTTGCATATGAGGGGGCAAATTTTGCCCCCATAGCCGTTCCTTGACATTGCAAATGAAACACAGAATCAAAAACAAAATAATTGTGGGTAAGCAGGAACTCCACAACCTCAACAATATATTGTTTTATCTCATCCGTATAGGATGTATTTCTCTTTAGGAAAAATTCCAAGGCCCGGCATCCCTGCACATGAGGTATAGAAGAGTACAAAGATGTGGCATCTATTGTAACCCACTTATAGCCTGCATGCCAAACAAAATCGTTCAAAATATCCAGCAAATGACCTGAATCCCTGGTGTAACTATAAAGATTACTAACCAAGGGTTGTAATATGCTGTCAATCCATTCAGACATAGGCTCCAAAAGGAGCCTATGCCTGAAATGATTGGGCGGCCAGGTGGGGACAGAAGACTCTTATGTGTTTTCGGGAGATAGTCAAAGATGGGTGTAATAGGATGTGTTGGTAAGAGATGTTTAGATTGGTCTGTTGTGAAAATCCCCAAGGAGACTGCCTCTTCAAGAAGTTTGAGGAGTTGTCTGGAGAAAATGAGAGTAGGATTGGACTCTAATTTTCTGTAAGTATTAGTATCAGAGAGCTGTCTATTGGCCTCTATCAAATAATCTGACTTGTTGAGAACAACAACATTGCCCCCTTTATCAGAGTTGCGTATGACAATGTTGTCATTGTCAGCAAGATCTTTAATGGCTAGTCTCTCCTGAGCAGTTAAATTCTGTCTAATTCTGACATTAGAAGATTGACAATTTTCTTCTAATTTTAACACATCCTCCTCCACCCGCTTGTGGAAGGAGTTCAAAAAACTACCTCTGAAGTGCCTAGGATAAAAACTGGATGTATGTTTATACGGAATCGGAAGAGAAACCTCATGCTGCCCATCTGAAGTATTACTATCAAAATTAGTCAAAGTTTCAATTAAACCAATGTCTGCAAAGGAAAACATTTTATTCCAATTTACATTATCATTAACGTTATTAGTTGTAGCTTTACAAACATCATGGGTTACCCTATGTTCAGAATCATGAAAAAATCTTTTGAGTGTCAACTTCCTCACAAATTTGTTTACATCAATAAGAGTCCTAAAAGTTGAGAATTTGCACGTAGGAGCAAATCCTAGACCTTTCTTCAAGACTCCCTCATGTTGTGGCGTGAGTTGTACATCAGACAGATTTATGAAGTCCATAGGTCCTGGATGGGTCTGAATGTCCCTACTTCTTCTGAACAATGAAAAGGTTTGAGTAAAACCCCTTTCCTTGGCCTGCCAATGAAACTGGGGACAATTACCTTCATATCATCTAGGTCTTGAAAGCACTGAAGAAAAAACACTCTTTTGTTTGGTCTTTTGGAAATGTGAGAAAAGATAAACCTCCCCTGTAGAGGCCGATATCTGAATCCAATTCTGTAAACCTGGGAAACAATCTCCAGTACCCAAGGGTCTCGAACAGACCAAGCCCATGCCTCTTGAAAAGGCCTTGTGTGCCCCCTACCGAAGAAGAGTCCGGATCGGGGACAGCACTTTCATGCTGTTTTTTAATCAGAAGCAGACTTCTTGGGCTGCTTGAACTTGCTCCAGATGGAATGTGCTCTCCAGGGAGGCCTAGAGGACTCATTCTTCTAGGAGGAAAAGTTAGGTCTTTTGTTATTGTTAGGCCAAAAGGAATTAAAATGGCCAATGGACTTTCCCTTAGGCTCAGACTTCTTATCTTGAGGGAAAAAAGCTCCCTTGCCTCCTGTTACAGTAGAAATAATTTAATCCAAACCAGGACTGAACAGCTTCTTACCCTTAAATGCTAAAGACAAAAGTATGGACTTAGAAACCATGTCAGCTGACAAAGATTTTAGCCAAATAGCTCTTCTGGACAAAACTGCAAGTGCAGTATTCTTAGTATTTATGCAAGTGATCTGTAACTTACAGTGTAGGACCTTGTGGGCAGAACACATTAACTTGCAAGACAGGAGGGGGCTAAGGCACTGTGACACAAGTGGCTTGCTTGTGACTCCATAGATAAGAATTAAACTGCACTAGTAGTACTCTCCTCAATTCCTTTCTTCAAGGAACTATCCATTGAGGGAAAATAAACTTGATTGAACATAAACAATAATAACATAAAATTGCTTTACACCTCTATCCTTGCTCGCTCCTTGACGAGCCAAAGAACTGATGGGAGGGAAGGGAAGTTAGGAGGGATACTTAAAGATCTGGTGTAGGTTGTCTTTGCCTTCTCCTGGTGGCCAGGTTAGATAATTCCCAAGAGTAAGGTCTTGTGGACTCTCACAACTATTAGAAAGAAGTATTATTTTCATAAATTCAAAATATGGTCACTTCAGTTATATTAATTTAAATAATGATTGAACACATGTGCTGATTAATAACTGTGATTAACACCACACTTTGTTCTTCTTCGGGCTACATTTTGTTGCCCACTTACCCATAGTCTTTACTGGTTTACCTGATTAATCAAATTAGAATTGTTAATGTTTGTTAAAGAGGAGTCAGGAGGCAGCAAGGATACTTTGATCATTAAAGATATTCAGAAGAAGCTAAAGATTGAATGGACTTCAAGGTTGGTAAGCTGAATAGTTTTTTCTCTTTTTAAATGTTTTAATTTAATTAAAAGCGACTAGGTTTTAGGAGATTATTGGCAATAGTGGATGGGATTGCGTAGTAGGAAGTTAAAATGGTGTGTGTAAATTTAGTTATCAATTGGGATTATATAAGGTAATCAAATGTTGTGGCTGTTATAAGTAGATGGTGCGATTATTTGTAGCGCTATAAAAAAAATCTTGTTTGACTAGATGTTTTAAAGTGATTCCATTATAGCATCTTATATAGTCTCTAGCCCACAGTATAAAGCTTATATTAGATATTAAAACAACTTACCAGTATTTTTTTTAAAGCAAAAAAATAATAATAATGTTTACCCCCCCTTAAATAAACCTAACACTACCTAACACTACCCCCCTGAAGATCATCCTACCATTGAGTCGTCTTCAGCCAGCCAACCCACCAATGGAACTGAAGAAGAGATCCGGAGCGGCAGAAGTCATCATCCAGTCATCATCCAGGCGGCGCTGAAGAAGTCTTCCATCCGATGAACTCATCATCCAGGCGGCGCTGAAGAAGTCTTCCATCCGGGCGATGTCATCTTCCAAGCGGCGTCTTCAATCTTCTTTCTTCCGGATCCATCTTCATCCCGCCAACGAGGAACATCCTTCTTCCCTGATAGCCGACGACTGAATGAAGGTTCCTTTAAGGGACGTCATCCAAGACGGCGTCCCTTCAATTCCGATTGGCTGATAAGATTCTATCAGCCAATTGGAATTAAGGTAGGATAGAATCAGTCAATCAGATTGAAGTTCAATCCGATTGACTGATCCAATCAGCCAATCAGATTGAGCTCACATTCTATTGGCTGATCGGAACAGCCAATAGAATGCGAGCTCTATCTGATTGGTAGTGTTAGGTTTATTTAAGGGGGATTTGGGTTAGTTTAGGGGTAGGTGGGTGGTGGGTTTTAATGTTGGGGGGGTTGTATTTTTCTTTTACAGGCAAAAGAGCAGAATAATTTGGGGCATGCCCCGCAAAAGGCCCTTTTAAGGGCTGGTAAGGTAAAAGAGCTGGTAACTTTTTAATTTAGAATAGGGTAGGGCATTTTTTTAGTTTGGGGGGCTTTGTTATTTTATTAGGGGGCTTAGATTAGGTGTAAGTAGCTTAAAATTGTTGTAATATTTGTTAAATGTTTGTAACTTATTTTTTTTATTTTTTGTACTTTAGTTAGTTTATTTAATTGTATTTAATTGTAGTTATTTGTAGGTAATTTATTTAATTAATTTAATGATAGTGTAGTGTTAGGTTTAATTGTAACTTAGGTTAGGATTTATTTTACAGGTAATTTTGTATTTCTTTTAGCTAGGTAGTTATTAAATAGTTAATAACTATTTAATAACTATTCTAACTAGCTAAAATAAATACAAAGTTACCTGTAAAATAAATCCTAACCTAAGTTACAATTAAACCTAACACTACACTATCATTAAATTAATTAAATAAATTACCTACAAATAACTACAATTAAATACAATTAAATAAACTAACTAAAGTACAAAAAATAAAAAAAATAAGTTACAAACATTTAACAAATATTACAACAATTTTAAGCTACTTACACCTAATCTAATTATTAATTATATTGTAGCTATCTTAGGGTTTATTTTACAGGTAAGTATTTAGTTTTAAATAGGAATAATTTATTAAAGTATAGTGTAGTGTTAGGTGTAATTGTAACTTAGGTTAGTTTTTATTTTACAGGTAAATTTCTCTTTATTTTAGCTAGGTAGCTATTAAATAGTTAATAACTATTTAATAGGTATTGTACCTAGTTAAAATAAATTGAATGATGCCTGTAAAATAAAAATAAATCCTAAGATAGCTACAATATAATTATTATTTATATTGTAGCTATATTAGGTTTTATTTTAAAGGTAAGTATTTAGATTTAAATAGGATTCATTTAGTTAATAAGAGAAATATTATTTAGATTTATTTAATTAATATTCAAGTTAGGGGGGTGTTAGTGTTAGACTTAGGTTTAGGGGTTAATAATTTTATTACAGTGGCGGTGGTGTAGGGGGGGCAGGATAGGGGTTAATAAATTTATTATAGGTGGCGACGGTGTAGGGGGGGCAGATTAGGGGTTAATAAGTTTAATATAGTTTACGGCGGGGTCCGGGAGCGGCGGTTTAGGGGTTAAACTATTTATTTAGTTGCGGCGAGGTCCGGGATCCGCAGGATAGGGGTTAATAACTTTATGTAGTTGGCGGCGGTGTAGGGGGGGCAGGATAGGGGTTAATAGGTATAATGTAGGTGGCGGCCGGGTCCGGGAGCGGCGGTTTAGGGGTTAATACATATATTATAGTTGCGGCGGGCACCGGGAGCGGCGGTTTAGGGGTTAACATATTTAGTATAGCTTGCGGTGGGTTCCGGGAGCGGCGGTTTAGGGGGTAATACATTTATTTAGTTGCGGAAGTGTAGGCGGGACAGATTAGGGGTTAATATGTATAATGTAGCTTGCGGTGGGCTCCGGGAGCGGCGGTTTAGGGGTTAATACATTTATAAGAGTTGTGGCGGGGTCTAGGAGCGGCGGTTTAGGGGTTAATAACTTTATTGAGTTGCGGGGGGCTCCGGGGGCGCCGGTATAGAGGGTAGAACAGTGTAGTTAGTGTGGGTGCTTAGTGACAGCTTGTCAATAAAGCTGTCAAAAAGCCGAAGAGCAGCGAGATCGGATGTGTGATAACTCTCACAGTCCGCTGCTCATCGCCCCGTACTTGGTGCGCGGCTTTTTGACAGCTTTTTTGATAACTTAGGCGAACGTATTCAGGTCCGCGGCAGCGATGGTAGGCGAGCTTAGACGGGCGTATTGGACCGGCGAAGGCAGGTAAAGTAGACGGCTTGATAACTACCCCTCAATGACTGTTAGTTGAAGGGCCATTATACACTCATTTTTTCTTTGCATAAATGTTTTGTAGATGATCTTTTTATAAAGCCCATAAAGTTTTTTTTTTTTTAAAAATGTATAATTTTGCTTATTTTTAAAGAGCATTTCTCTGATTTTCAGACTCCTAACCAAGCCCCAAAGTTTTATTTGAATACCGTCAGCTACCCTCTCCAGCTTGCTCCTGTTTGTGTAAAGGGTCTTTTCATATGCAAAAGAAGGGGGAGGGGGGGAGTGTCTTATTTCCCACTTGCAGTGGGCTTTCCAACTGCCTTTTCAACAGAGCTAAACTGACAGCTTCTAAGTAAGTTTTTAAACAGTTTGATACTGGATTTTTATATCAGTATCTGTGCATCTTATTCTTTATAGTAGTGTCTATTACATGCAGTTATATGAAAATGAGTGTATACTGTCCCTTTAACACCAGTCCGATGTTCATCGCACCGTACTAAACGCGCGTGTTTTTGATGTTTTTTTATATAAATAAGTAGATCGTATTCAGATCCGCGGCAGCAATGTTTCGCGAGCTTATTGACGCCGGCGAATGCAACATAGTTGACGCTTTGATAAATAGGCCTCTCTGTCTGAATTATGAAAGAAACAATTTGGGTTTCCTGTCTTTTTATAATGGGATTACTTCATAATGACTAAACAAAATATATTGAGAAATAGTGATGGTGCAAGGTTATAAAGATCATCTTCTAGTTAATGTCATGAATCAGTTGATGGTGTACAGTGGTAGGAACATTTTAGAGAAAAGTTACCCTATCAGCATAACAATAATCATAGATAAGACTACTGACCAAATATGAAACAAACTAGAAGATGACAACTAGATAACAAGACGCAGAAAACAACTGGCAAACCGTACATCTAGAAAATGAAGCACTGCAGTGTAAGGTTAAAGGGACAAAAATGCCCAAAGTAAATTTTCATTATTCAGATAGAGCATGCAATTTTCCAATTAACTTCTATTATCTGATTTACTTGGTTCTCTCTGTGTCTTGTTGCAAAGCATACCAAGGTAGGCTCAGGAACAGTGATGCAGTGCTGAAAGCTAGCTGTGCATTGGTGGCTGCAGATATATGCATCTTGTCATCAGGGATAGGCATGCACCAAGACTGTGGTGGACATTTTCCAAAGTACAGATCTTAGTGAAGGACACTAAGGTATATTTAAAATTAAAAATATCAAAAAACACTCTCTTTACCGAGAGGGTAGTGAGTGCATTGTGGAAAAGCCATCCAACAGAAGTGGTAGAGAAAGTGAAGGAGTTTAAACATGCATGGGATAGGTATACCCTATGCTAGATCAGTACCACACACACACTGGATTGCACACTCTGTATCACACACACCCTCACAGTCTCACACCCACACCCGCTTATACACTATCACACACATACCTTCATAGTCTATCTCACACACATTCGATTGCACACTATCGATTGCACACTATCACCCACACACACACCCTCACAGTCTCATACACACACCCACCCACACTCTTACACATATCTTTAGTCACACACATACACTTGCAGTCTCACACTGTCACACACTCTCACACTCTTTCACTCTTTTGCACACTGCCACACACACACTGTCTCACTGCCTCAGCCTTTCACACACACACTCTTGCACACTGTCACGCACACTCACAGTCTCACACTGTGTCCTCCCTCCACGCCGCAAAACATTTGGCGGACACTGCAAGGGCCAGTCATGGACACCAGTGTCCGTGTACGGACACCTTGCCTATCTCTGCTTGTCATTGGCTCACCAAATGTGTTCAGCTAGCTCCCAGCAGTTCCCCTTCAACAAAGGCTAACAAGGAAATAAAGCAAATTTGATCAAATAAGTAGTCTGTAAATTGTATGTCTGAATCATGAATGAAAAAATGTGGGTTTTATGTCCCTTTAAAAGATTCTGAAATAAAGTCACAAAAAGAACACAAATCAAGAATAGGTGTTCATGTCAAACATAAACATAGAAACAATGAATTTGAAATTTGTTTAAGAACCTAAAGATGAATCGAGTCTACCCATTAATGTATAAACATTTACATCCTAGGAGAAATAAACAAAAATGTGTTATACACATCACTAATACATATGCACACAATGCATCAGACAAATAAAATAAATATAGTACATGACATTCAGATGCACAGAGAGGCCATTCTGCTCCTCATATTTAGATGTTTTGCAGTAGAAGCAGCTTACTGAACTGATTGGTAAGATGACTATTTTAAATGGGACACCACATGTCCTTCAACCTTATCTCACTTTTTCTTTGAAAAACATAAATTATGCTTACCAGATAATTTAATTTCCTTCTGTATAAGGAGAGTCCACTGCATCATTCCTTACTGTTGGGAAATACTAAACCTGGCCACCAGGAGGCAGCAAAGACACCCCAGCCAAAGGCTTAAATACCTCTATCACTTCCCCCCATCCTCCAGGAACAGTAGGAGAAATATCAGGGTATAAATGGTGCCAGAAGAAAAATAAAATTTAGAGGGCCGCCCATCAGAGAACACGGGCAGGGGCCTTGGACTCTCCTTATACAGAAGGAAATAAAATTATCTGGTAAGCATAATTTATGTTTTCCTTCCTAATATAAAGAAAATCCACAGCATCATTCCTTACTGTTGGGAAACTTATACCCAAGCTCTAGAGACACTGATAATGGGAGGCGGACCATAATCAGAGGGCACCACAGCCTGCAAAACCTTTCTCCCGAAAGCTGCTTCAGCCGAAGCAAAAACATCAAACTTGTAAAATTTAGAAAAAGTATGTGAGGAGGACCAGGTAGCCGCCTTACAAATCTGATCCATAGAGGCCTCATTCTTAAAGGCCCAAGAGGAAGCCACTGCTCTAGTAGAATGAGCCGTAATCCTCTGAGAAGTTTTATGTCCCGCTGTCTCATAAGCAAAACGGATAACACTCCTTAACCAGAAAGATAAGGAAGTCAAAGAGACCTTCTGACCCTTACGCTTCCCAGAATAGACAACAAACAAGGAAGTTTGTCTAAAATCCTTAGTAGCCTGAAGATAGAACTTCAAGGTGCGAACCATGTCCAAATTATGAAGCAAACGTTCCTTCGAAAAAGAAGGATTGGGACACAAGGAAGGAACCACAATCTCTTGATTGATGTTGCGGTCTGACACGACCTTAGGAAGAAAACCTAACTTAGTACGTAGGACGGACTTATCAGAATGGAACACCAGACACATTGCAAGGCAGCAATTTCAGATACTCTGCGTGCAGAAGCAATAGCCAGTAGAAAAAGAACCTTCATAAAAATCCTTGAAGCAGTAGAAAGACCAAACGGAAGTGCAACGAACTGGAAGTGCTGGTCCAGGAACACAAACCTTAGGAACTGGAAGTGATCCTTGTAGATTGGAATGTGAAGAAAGCATCCTTCAGATCTATAGTGGTCATGAACTGTCCTTCCTGAACTGAGGGAAGGATGTACCTTATCGTCTCCATCTTGAACGAGGGAACATTTAGAAATTTGTTTAAGCACTTTAGGTCCAGAATCGGGTGGAAAGTTCCCTCCTGGTGGTTGATGTAAGCCACCAAGGTTATATTGTCTGATTGGAATCTGATAAACTGGGACAAACCCAGAAGGGGCCAAGCCTTCAGAGTATTAAAGATCGCCCGAAGTTCCAGAATGTTGATCTCCTGTGACGAAAGGCAAAGAATGACTGGGGAATGGGGGAAGTGGGAGAGGTATTTAACCCTATGGCTGGGGTGTATTTGCCTCCTCCTGGTGGCCAGGTTCAGTATTTCCCAACAGTAAGGAATGATGCCATGGACTCTCCTTATATTAAGAAGGAAACAGTATTTTAATATTTTTAAACTGCAAAGTAATTTAAATGTTTCTTCTGAAAAGATATATAGTATAAGCTACAATAAAACTCTATGTCTAAAGCCATATAATATAAGCTGCTGTAAAACTCTACGTGTAAAGCCATATAGTATAAGCTGCAATAAAACTCTAAATATAGTAAAGGCCTTTATTATGTTTTGATAGACTGTACATTTGCCGAAGCTATTGCTCTATGGAGTACTGAAACAGACCCTTAATCTTTTTATTATTTTATTTTGCTGGATATATTATTGAGAGTAAATATTTACTGCTTATTCCTACATTGCTTTTATTGTTAAGACCCATGGAAACATTAAAGGAACACTAACGTCAAAATTAAACTTTCAGATGCAGATAGAGCACACAATTTTAAACAACATTCCAATTCACTTCCATTATTTAAATGTGCGCAATCTTTTTATATGCACACTTTCTGAGGCACCAGCTACTTCTGACCATGTGCAAGAATTCACAGAATATACGTACATGCATTTTGTGATTGGGTGATGGCTGGCACATGATGCAGTGGGAAACAAAATGTAGCTAACTTTGAATTTTATCAGAAAAAAAATCTATAACTTATTTTAAAATCAATTTAAGTGTTTTTTCAATGTCTTTTTATTATGTATTTGCTAACTATGGGCCAGATTACAAGTGGAGCGTTAAATATTGCTTTGATGAAAGTGATATTTGGGCTCTACTGTGTAATACCAGAGCATGATAATGTCCGCTGGTATTACAAGTTTTCAGCAATGCGAACACGACCTTCCTTCCATAGGCTCCTATAGGAGCCTCGTTCTGATGCTGTCATACACGGCATCAGAACTCGCACAGCACACAGGGAAAGTAGCGCAGTGATGGGTAGCAGTGTTAAATATATATATGTATATGATTATATACATATATATTTATGTGTTAATATGTGTATTGTATATACACATATTAACATATAAATATATATGTATATAATCATATACATATATATTTACTGGGAACACACAGTTCCCATTGACCACAATGTAAAGGCACTTTTCAGTGCTGTTTTTTTTTCTAACACCCCACTCCCACCAACTTTAGCCCCAAAATACTGCCTAGGACAGTAATTTTACTAAAAAAATATATTTTCTGCCATCTTTATTTTCTAATAAAATATACTACACTATATTTTGGGGGTATTTGGGGCAGATTTATAAAATTAAACAGAGATTTAACCTCTGGTTAATTTTATAAGCGCTAATTGCTGCCGCAAGGTCGAGGTAGCAATAACCAGCCGTTTGAAATGGTTGATTAATTATTGCTCTCCCGCAAATGGCTAATTTGACTGTTTGTGGGCGCACAATAATTTAGCGCTCCACTTGGAATCTAGCCTTATGTTTTTCTACTGTGTTAAGTGGTCCTTTAAAGAAGCATAGAAAAAAAATGTTATACTAAAATGGAAATTGTGCCAAAATGAAGCATTGATAGAATATTTGTGGTGGAATTCCCCGCCATGATATTGCATACATAAACACAACTACTAACGTCATCACAGAATGAATCATATGTAATAACTCATATCTGGGTGTGCATGCTTTTACAGATCATTATCCTCTGTATCAACTAATGTGCCGCCATTGAATAGGTATTAACCCTATGAGTGCTAATGACGGCTCTAGCTGTCACTAGCACTCACCCACCTTGAGGGC